>NW_027478720.1:322841-645683 GCF_051014685.1 Ptiloglossa arizonensis
AACAGAAATTTTGCGGATTGGTCAATCCGTTCGCGAGATATGGCAGTTTGGAGGTAAGAAACGCTTGAGAAACACAAAATTTGCGCAGTTCTGATGCTTGAAACGAATAACTAGAACGGCCTAGGGGAGAAGTACGCATACCGTTGTAATCGGGCGAGTTTCTACTTTCAGATGCAACAGAAATTTTGCCGATTGGTCAATCCGTTCGCGAGATACGGCAGTTTGGAGGTAAGAAACGCTTGAGAAACTCAAAATTTTCGCAGTTCTGATGCTCGACACGAATAACTAGAACGGCCTAGGGGAAAAGTACGCATACCGTTGTAATCGGGCGAGATTCTACTTTCAGATGCAACAGAAATTTTGCGGATTGATCTATCCGTTCGCGAGATATGGCAGTTTGGAGGTAAGAAACGCTTGAGAAACTCAAAATTTGCGCAGTTCTGATGCTTGAAACGAATAACTAGAACGGCCTAGGGGAGAAGTACGCATACCGTTGTAATCGGGCGTGTTTCTACTTTCAGATGCAACAGAAATTTTGCGGATCGGTCAATCCGTTCGCGAGATATGGCAGTTTAGATGCAAGAAACGCTTGAGAAACTCGAAATTTTCGCAGTTCTGATGCTCGAAACGAATAACTGGAACGGCCTAGGGGAAAACTACACATACCGTTGTAATCGGGCGAGTCTCTACTTTCAGATGCAACAGAAATTTTGCGGATTGGTCAATCGGTTCGCGAGATATGGCAGTTTGGAGGTAAGAAACGCTTGAGAAACTCAAAATTTTCGCAGTTCTGATGCTCGAAACGAATAGCTGGAACGGCCTAGGGGAAAACTACACATACCGTTGTAATCGGGCGAGTTTCTACTTTCAGATGCAACAGAAATTTTGCGGATTGGTCAATCCGTTCGCGAGATACGGCAGTTTGGAGGTAAGAAACGCTTGAGAAACTCAAAATTTTCGCAGTTCTGATGCTCGACACGAATAACTAGAACGGCCTAGGGGAAAAGTACGCATACCGTTGTAATCGGGCGAGATTCTACTTTCAGATGCAACAGAAATTTTGCGGATTGATCAATCCGTTCGCGAGATATGGCAGTTTGGAGGTAAGAAACGCTTGAGAAACTCAAAATTTGCGCAGTTCTGATGCTTGAAACGAATAACTAGAACGGCCTAGGGGAGAAGTACGCATACCGTTGTAATCGGGCGAGATTCTACTTTCAGATGCAACAGAAATTTTGCGGATTGGTCAATCGGTTCGCGAGATATGGCAGTTTGGAGGTAAGAAACGCTTGAGAAACTCAAAATTTTCGCAGTTCTGATGCTCGAAACGAATAGCTGGAACGGCCTAGGGGAAAACTACACATACCGTTGTAATCGGGCGAGTTTCTACTTTCAGATGCAACAGAAATTTTGCGGATTGGTCAATCCGTTCGCGAGATATGGCAGTTTGGAGGTAAGAAACGCTTGAGAAACTCAAAATTTGCGCAGTTCTGATGCTTGAAACGAATAACTAGAACGGCCTAGGGGAGAAGTACGCATACCGTTGTAATCGGGCGAGATTCTACTTTCAGATGCTACAGAAATTTTGCGGATTGATCAATCCGTTCGCGAGATATGACAGTTTGGAGGTAAGTAACGCTCCTAGAAACTCAAAATTTTCGCAGTTCTGATGCTCGACACGAACAACTAGAACGGCCTAGGGAAAAAGTACGCATAGCGTTGTAATCGGGCGAGTTTCTACTTTCAGATGCAACAGAAATTTTGCGGATTGGTCAATCCGTTCGCGAGATATGGCAGTTTGGAGGTAAGAAACGCTTGAGAAACACAAAATTTGCGCAGTTCTGATGCTTGAAACGAATAACTAGAACGGCCTAGGGGAGAAGTACGCATACCGTTGTAATCGGGCGAGTTTCTACTTTCAGATGCAACAGAAATTTTGCGGATTGGTCAATCCGTTCGCGAGATATGGCAGTTTGGAGGTAAGAAACGCTTGAGAAACTCAAAATTTGCGCAGTTCTGATGCTTGAAACGAATAACTAGAACGGCCTAGGGGAGAAGTACGCATACCGTTGTAATCGGGCGAGATTCTACTTTCAGATGCTACAGAAATTTTGCGGATTGATCAATCCGTTCGCGAGATATGACAGTTTGGAGGTAAGTAACGCTCCTAGAAACTCAAAATTTTCGCAGTTCTGATGCTCGACACGTACAACTAGAACGGCCTAGGGAAAAAGTACGCATAGCGTTGTAATCGGGCGAGATTCTACTTTCAGATGCTACAGAAATTTTGCGGATTGATCAATCCGTTCGCGAGATATGGCAGTTTGGAGGTAAGAAACGCTTGAGAAACTCAAAATGTTCGCAGTTCTGATGCTCGACACGAATAACTAGAACGGCCTAGGGGAAAAGTACGCATACCGTTGTAATCGGGCGAGATTCTACTTTCAGATGCTACAGAAATTTTGCGGATTGATCAATCCGTTCGCGAGATATGGCAGTTTGGAGGTAAGAAACGCTTGAGAAACTCAAAATTTGCGCAGTTCTGATGCTTGAAACGAATAACTAGAACGGCCTAGGGGAGAAGTACGCATACCGTTGTAATCGGGCGAGTTTCTACTTTCAGATGCAACAGAAATTTTGCGGATTGGTCAATCCGTTCGCGAGATATGGCAGTTTGGAGGTAAGAAACGCTTGAGAAACTCAAAATTTGCGCAGTTCTGATGCTTGAAACGAATAACTAGAACGGCCTAGGGGAGAAGTACGCATACCGTTGTAATCGGGCGAGATTCTACTTTCAGATGCTACAGAAATTTTGCGGATTGATCAATCCGTTCGCGAGATATGACAGTTTGGAGGTAAGTAACGCTCCTAGAAACTCAAAATTTTCGCAGTTCTGATGCTCGACACGAACAACTAGAACGGCCTAGGGAAAAAGTACGCATAGCGTTGTAATCGGGCGAGTTTCTACTTTCAGATGCAACAGAAATTTTGCGGATTGGTCAATCCGTTCGCGAGATATGGCAGTTTGGAGGTAAGAAACGCTTGAGAAACACAAAATTTGCGCAGTTCTGATGCTTGAAACGAATAACTAGAACGGCCTAGGGGAGAAGTACGCATACCGTTGTAATCGGGCGAGTTTCTACTTTCAGATGCAACAGAAATTTTGCGGATTGATCAATCCGTTCGCGAGATATGGCAGTTTGGAGGTAAGAAACGCTTGAGAAACTCAAAATGTTCGCAGTTCTGATGCTCGACACGAATAACTAGAACGGCCTAGGGGAAAAGTACGCATACCGTTGTAATCGGGCGAGATTCTACTTTCAGATGCTACAGAAATTTTGCGGATTGATCAATCCGTTCGCGAGATATGGCAGTTTGGAGGTAAGAAACGCTTGAGAAACTCAAAATTTGCGCAGTTCTGATGCTTGAAACGAATAACTAGAACGGCCTAGGGGAGAAGTACGCATACCGTTGTAATCGGGCGAGTTTCTACTTTCAGATGCAACAGAAATTTTGCGGATTGATCAATCCGTTCGCGAGATATGGCAGTTTGGAGATAAGAAACGCTTGAGAAACTCAAAATTTTCGCAGTTCTGATGCTCGAAACGAATGAATAGAACGGCCTATGGGAGAAGTACGCATACCGTTATAATCGGTCGAGTTTCTACTTTCAGATGCAACAGAAATTATGCGGATTGGTCAATCCGTTCGCGAGATATGGCCGTTTGGATGTAAGAAACGCTTGAGAAACTCAAAATTTTCGCAGTTCTGATGCTCGAAACGAATAGCTGGAACGGCCTAGGGGAAAACTACACATACCGTTGTAATCGGGCGAGTTTCTACTTTCAGATGCAACAGAAATTTTGCGGATTGGTCAATCCGTTCGCGAGATACGGCAGTTTGGAGGTAAGAAACGCTTGAGAAACTCAAAATTTTCGCAGTTCTGATGCTCGAAACGAATAACTAGAACCGCCTAGGAGAAAGGTGTGCATACCGTTGTAATCGGGCGAGTTTCTACTTTCAGATGCAACAGAAATTTTGCGGATTGATCAATCCGTTCGCGAGATATGGCAGTTTGGAGATAAGAAACGCTTGAGAAACTCAAAATTTTCGCAGTTCTGATGCTCGAAACGAATGACTAGAACGGCCTAGGGGAAAAGTGGGCACACCGTTGTAATCGGGCGAGTTTCTACTTTCAGATGCAACAGAAATTTTGCGGATCGGTCAATCCGTTCGCGAGATATGGCAGTTTGGATGTAAGAAACGCTTGAGAAACACGAAATTTTCGCAGTTCTGATGCTCGAAACGAATAACTGGAACGGCCTACGGGAAAACTACACATACCGTTGTAATCGGGCGAGTCTCTACTTTCAGATGCATCAGAAATTTTGCGGATTGGTCAATCCGTTCGCGAGATATGGCAGTTTCGAGGTAAGAAACGCTTGGGAAACTCAAAATTTTCGCAGTTCTGATGCTGGAAACGAGTAACTAGAACGGCATAGGGGAAAAGTACGCATACCGTTGTAATAGGGCGAGTTTCTACTTTCAGATGCAACAGAAATGTTGCGGATCAGTCAATCCGTTCGCGAGATATGGCAGTTTGGAGGTAAGAAACGCGTGGGAAACTCAAAATTTTCGCAGTTCTGATGCTAGAAACGAGTAACTAGAACGGCCTAGGGGAAAAGTGCGCATACCGTTGTAATCGGGCGAGTTTCTACTTTCAGAAGCAACAGAAATTTTGCGGATTGGTCAATCCGTACGCGAGACATGGCAGTTTGGAAGTAAGAAACGCTTGAGAAACACAAAATTTTCGCAGTTCTGATGCTCGAAATGAATAACTAGAACGGCCTAGGGAAGAAGCACGCATACCGTTGTAATCGGGCGAGTTTCTACTTTCAGATGCAACAGAAATTTTGCGGATCGGTCAATCCGTTCGCGAGATATGGCAGTTTGGATGTAAGGAACGCTTGAGAAACTCGAAATTTTCGCAGTTCTGATGCTCGAAATGAATAACTAGAACGGCCTAGGGGAGAAGCAGGCATACCGTTGTAATCGGGCGAGTTTCTACTTTCAGATGCAATAGAAATTTTGCGGATTGATCAATCCGTTCGCGAGATATGGCAGTTTGAAGGTAAGAAACGCTTGAGAAACTCAAATTTGCGCAGTTCTGATGCTTGAAACGAATAACTAGAACCTCCTAGGGGAAAAGTGCGCATACCGTTGTAATCGGGCGAGTTTCTACTTTCAGATGCAACACAAATTTTGCGGATCGGTCAATCCGTTCGCGAGATATGGCAGTTTGGATGCAAGAAACGCTTGAGAAACTCGAAATTTTCGCAGTTCTGATGCTCGAAACGAATAACTGGAACGGCCTAGGGGAAAACTACACATACCGTTGTAATCGGGCCAGTCTCTACTTTCAGATGCAACAGAAATCTTGCGGATTGGTCAATCGGTTCGCGAGATATGGCAGTTTGGAGGTAAGAAACGCTTGAGAAACTCAAAACTTTCGCAGTTCTGATGCTCGAAACGAATAGCTGGAACGGCCTAGGGGAAGACTACACATACCGTTGTAATCGGGCGAGTTTCTACTTTCAGATGCAACAGAAATTTTGCGGATCGGTCAATCCGTTCGCGAGATATGGCAGTTTGGATGTAAGAAACGCTTGAGAAACTCGAAATTTTCGCAGTTCTGATGCTCGAAACGAATAACTGGAACGGCCTAGGGGAAAACTACACATACCGTTGTAATCGGGCGAGTCTCTACTTTCAGATGCATCAGAAATTTTGCGGATTGGTCAATCCGTTCGCGAGATATGGCAGTTTCGAGGTAAGAAACGCTTGGGAAACTCAAAATTTTCGCAGTTCTGATGCTGGAAACGAGTAACTAGAACGGCCTAGGGGAAAAGTACGCATACCGTTGTAATAGGGCGAGTTTCTACTTTCAGATGCAACAGAAATTTTGCGGATCGGTGAATCCGTTCGCGAGATATGGCAGTTTGGATGTAAGAAACGCTTGAGAAACTCGAAATTTGCGCAGTTCTGATGCTTGAAACGAATAACTAGAACGGCCTAGGGGAAAAGTGGGCATACCGTTGTAATCGGGCGAGTTTCTACTTTCAGATGCAACAGAAATTTTGCGGATCGGTCAATCCGTTCGCGAGATTAGGCAGTTTGGATGTAAGAAACGCTTGAGAAACTCGAAATTTTCGCAGTTCTGATGCTCGAAACGAATAACTGGAACGGCCTAGGGGAAAACTACACATATCGTTGTAATCGGGCGAGTCTCTACTTTCAGATGCAACAGAAATTTTGCGGATTGGTCAATCCGTTCGCGAGATATGGCAGTTTGGAGGTAAGAAACGCTTGGGAAACTCAAAATTTTCGCAGTTCTGATGCTAGAAACGAGTAACTAGAACGGCCTAGGGGAAAAGTGCGCATACCGTTGTAATCGGGCGAGTTTCTACTTTCAGAAGCAACAGAAATTTTGCGGATTTGTCAATCCGTTCGCGAGATATGGCAGTTTGGATGTAAGAAACGCTTGAGAAACACAAAATTTTCGCAGTTCTGATGCTCGAAATGAATAACTAGAACGGCCTAGGGGAGAAGTACGCATACCGTTGTAATCGGGCGAGCTTCTACTTTCAGATGCAACAGAAATTTTGCGGATTGATCAATCCGTTCGCGAGATATGGCAGTTTGGAAATAAGAAACGCTTGAGAAACACAAAATTTTCGCAGTTCTGATGCTAGAAACGAGTAACTAGAACGGCGTAGGGGAAAAGTGCCCATACCGTTGTAATCGGGCGAGATTCTACTTTCAGATGCAACAGAAATTTTGCGGATCGGTCAATCCGTTCGCGATATATGGCAGTTTGAGGGTAAGAAACGCTTGAGAAACTCAAAATTTGCGCAGTTCTGATGCTTGAAACGAATAACTAGAACCTCCTAGGGGAAAAGTGCGCATACAGTTGTAATCGGGCGAGTCTCTACTTTCAGATGCATCAGAAATTTTGCGGATTGGTCAATCCGTTCGCGAGATATGGCAGTTTCGAGGTAAGAAACGCTTGGGAAACTCAAAATTTTCGCAGTTCTGATGCTGGAAACGAGTAACTAGAACGGCCTAGGGGAAAAGTACGCATACCGTTGTAATAGGGCGAGTTTCTACTTTCAGATGCAACAGAAATTTTGCGGATCGGTCAATCCGTTCGCGAGATATGGCAGTTTGGATGTAAGAAACGCTTGAGAAACTCGAAATTTGCGCAGTTCTGATGCTTGAAACGAATAACTAGAACGGCCTAGGGGAAAAGTGGGCATACCGTTGTAATCGGGCGAGTTTCTACTTTCAGATGCAACAGAAATTTTGCGGATCGGTCAATCCGTTCGCGAGATTAGGCAGTTTGGATGTAAGAAACGCTTGAGAAACTCGAAATTTTCGCAGTTCTGATGCTCGAAACGAATAACTGGAACGGCCCAGGGGAAAACTACACATATCGTTGTAATCGGGCGAGTCTCTACTTTCAGATGCAACAGAAATTTTGCGGATTGGTCAATCCGTTCGCGAGATATGGCAGTTTGGAGGTAAGAAACGCTTGGGAAACTCAAAATTTTCGCAGTTCTGATACTAGAAACGAGTAACTAGAACGGCCTAGGGGAAAAGTGCGCATACCGTTGTAATCGGACGAGTTTCTACTTTCAGAAGCAACAGAAATTTTGCGGATTTGTCAATCCGTTCGCGAGATATGGCAGTTTGGATGTAAGAAACGCTTGAGAAACACAAAATTTTCGCAGTTCTGATGCTCGAAATGAATAACTAGAACGGCCTAGGGGAGAAGTACGCATACCGTTGTAATCGGGCGAGCTTCTACTTTCAGATGCAACAGAAATTTTGCGGATTGATCAATCCGTTCGCGAGATATGGCAGTTTGGAAATAAGAAACGCTTGAGAAACTAAAAATTTTCGCAGTTCTGATGCTAGAAACGAGTAACTAGAACGGCGTAGGGGAAAAGTGCCCATACCGTTGTAATCGGGCGAGATTCTACTTTCAGATGCAACAGAAATTTTGCGGATCGGTCAATCCGTTCGCGATATATGGCAGTTTGAAGGGAAGAAACGCTTGAGAAACTCAAAATTTGCGCAGTTCTGATGCTTGAAACGAATAACTAGAACCTCCTAGGGGAAAAGTGCGCATACCGTTGTAATCGGGCGAGTTTCTACTTTCAGATGCAACAGAAATTTTGCGGATCGGTCAATCCGTTCGCGAGATATGGCAGTTTGGATGCAAGAAACGCTTGAGAAACTCAAAATTTTCGCAGTTCTGATGCTCGAAACGAATAGCTGGAACGGCCTAGGGGAAAACTACACATACCGTTGTAATCGGGCAAGTTTCTACTTTCAGATGCAACAGAAATTTTGCGGATTGGTCAATCCGTTCGCGAGATACGGCAGTTTGGAGGTAAGAACCGCTTGAGAAACTCAAAATTTTCGCAGTTCTGATGCTCGAAACGAATAACTAGAACCGCCTAGGAGAAAGGTGTGCATACCGTTGTAATCGGGCGAGTTTCTACTTTCAGATGCAACAGAAATTTTGCGGATTGATCAATCCGTTCGCGAGATATGGCAGTTTGGAAATAAGAAACGCTTGAGAAACTAAAAATTTTCGCAGTTCTGATGCTAGAAACGAGTAACTAGAACGGCGTAGGGGAAAAGTGCCCATACCGTTGTAATCGGGCGAGATTCTACTTTCAGATGCAACAGAAATTTTGCGGATCGGTCAATCCGTTCGCGATATATGGCAGTTTGAAAGTAAGAAACTCTTGAGAAACTCAAAATTTGCGCAGTTCTGATGCTCGAAACGAATAACTAGAACCGCCTAGGAGAAAGAAGTGCATACCGTTGTAATCGGGCGAGTTTCTACTTTCAGATGCAACAGAAATTTTGCGGATTGATCAATCCGTTCGCGAGATATGGCAGTTTGGAGATAAGAAACGCTTGAGAAACTCAAAATTTTCGCCGTTCTGATGCTCGAAACGAATGACTAGAACGGCCTAGGGGAAAATTGGGCACACCGTTGTAATCGGGCGAGTTTCTACTTTCAGATGCAACAGAAATTTTGCGGATCGGTCAATCCGATCGCGAGATATGGCAGTTTGGATGTAAGAAACGCTTGAGAAACTCGAAATTTGCGCAGTTCTGATGCTTGAAACGAATAACTAGAACGGCCTAGGGGAAAAGTGGGCATACCGTTGTAATCGGGCGAGTTTCTACTTTCAGATGCAACAGAAATTTTGCGGATCGGTCAATCCGTTCGCGAGATTAGGCAGTTTGGATGTAAGAAACGCTTGAGAAACTCGAAATTTGCGCAGTTCTGATGCTTGAAACGAATAACTAGAACGGCCTAGGGGAAAAGTGGGCATACCGTTGTAATCGGGCGAGTTTCTACTTTCAGATGCAACAGAAATTTTACGGATCGGTCAATCCGTTCGCGAGATTAGGCAGTTTGGATGTAAGAAACGCTTGAGAAACTCGAAATTTTCGCAGTTCTGATGCTCGAAACGAATAACTGGAACGGCCCAGGGGAAAACTACACATATCGTTGTAATCGGGCGAGTCTCTACTTTCAGATGCAACAGAAATTTTGCGGATTGGTCAATCCGTTCGCGAGATATGGCAGTTTGGAGGTAAGAAACGCTTGGGAAACTCAAAATTTTCGCAGTTCTGATACTAGAAACGAGTAACTAGAACGGCCTAGGGGAAAAGTGCGCATACCGTTGTAATCGGACGAGTTTCTACTTTCAGAAGCAACAGAAATTTTGCGGATTTGTCAATCCGTTCGCGAGATATGGCAGTTTGGATGTAAGAAACGCTTGAGAAACACAAAATTTTCGCAGTTCTGATGCTCGAAATGAATAACTAGAACGGCCTAGGGGAGAAGTACGCATACCGTTGTAATCGGGCGAGCTTCTACTTTCAGATGCAACAGAAATTTTGCGGATTGATCAATCCGTTCGCGAGATATGGCAGTTTGGAAATAAGAAACGCTTGAGAAACTAAAAATTTTCGCAGTTCTGATGCTAGAAACGAGTAACTAGAACGGCGTAGGGGAAAAGTGCCCATACCGTTGTAATCGGGCGAGATTCTACTTTCAGATGCAACAGAAATTTTGCGGATCGGTCAATCCGTTCGCGATATATGGCAGTTTGAAGGGAAGAAACGCTTGAGAATCTCAAAATTTGCGCAGTTCTGATGCTTGAAACGAATAACTAGAACCTCCTAGGGGAAAAGTGCGCATACCGTTGTAATCGGGCGAGTTTCTACTTTCAGATGCAACAGAAATTTTGCGGATCGGTCAATCCGTTCGCGAGATATGGCAGTTTGGATGCAAGAAACGCTTGAGAAACTCAAAATTTTCGCAGTTCTGATGCTCGAAACGAATAGCTGGAACGGCCTAGGGGAAAACTACACATACCGTTGTAATCGGGCGAGTTTCTACTTTCAGATGCAACAGAAATTTTGCGGATTGGTCAATCCGTTCGCGAGATACGGCAGTTTGGAGGTAAGAAACGCTTGAGAAACTCAAAATTTTCGCAGTTCTGATGCTCGAAACGAATAACTAGAACCGCCTAGGAGAAAGGTGTGCATACCGTTGTAATCGGGCGAGTTTCTACTTTCAGATGCAACAGAAATTTTGCGGATTGATCAATCCGTTCGCGAGATATGGCAGTTTGGAAATAAGAAACGCTTGAGAAACTAGAAATTTTCGCAGTTCTGATGCTAGAAACGAGTAACTAGAACGGCGTAGGGGAAAAGTGCCCATACCGTTGTAATCGGGCGAGATTCTACTTTCAGATGCAACAGAAATTTTGCGGATCGGTCAATCCGTTCGCGAGATACGGCAGTTTGGAGGTAAGAAACGCTTCAGAAACTCAAAATTTTCGCAGTTCTGATGCTCGAAACGAATAACTAGAACCGCCTAGGAGAAAGGGTGTGCATACCGTTGTAATCGGGCGAGTTTCTACTTTCAGATGCAACAGAAATTTTGCGGATTGATCAATCCGTTCGCGAGATATGGTAGTTTGGAGATAAGAAACGCTTGAGAAACTCAAAATTTTCGCAGTTCTGATGCTCGAAACGAATGACTAGAACGGCCTAGGGGAAAAGTGGGCATACCGTTGTAATCGGGCGAGTTTCTACTTTCAGATGCAACAGAAATTTTGCGGATCGGTCAATCCGTTCGCGAGATATGGCAGTTTGGATGTAAGAAACGCTTGAGAAACTCGAAATTTTCGCAGTTCTGATGCTCGAAACGAATAACTGGAACGGCCTAGGGGAAAACTACACATACCGCTGTAATCGGGCGAGTCTCTACTTTCAGATGCATCAGAAATTTTGCGGATTGGTCAATCCGTTCGCGAGATATGGCAGTTTCGAGGTAAGAAACGCTTGGGAAACTCAAAATTTTCGCAGTTCTGATGCTGGAAACGAGTAACTAGAACGGCCTAGGGGAAAAGTACGCATACCGTTGTAATAGGGCGAGTTTCTACTTTCAGATGCAACAGAAATTTTGCGGATCGGTCAATCCGTTCGCGAGATATGGCAGTTTGGATGTAAGAAACGCTTGAGAAACTCGAAATTTGCGCAGTTCTGATGCTTGAAACGAATAACTAGAACGGCGTAGGGGAAAAGTGCCCATACCGTTGTAATCGGGCGAGATTCTACTTTCAGATGCAACAGAAATTTTGCGGATCGGTCAATCCGTTCGCGAGATTAGGCAGTTTGGATGTAAGAAACGCTTGAGAAACTCAAAATTTGCGCAGTTCTGATGCTTGAAACGAATAACTAGAACCTCCTAGGGGAAAAGTGCGCATACAGTTGTAATCGGGCGAGTCTCTACTTTCAGATGCATCAGAAATTTTGCGGATTGGTCAATCCGTTCGCGAGATATGGCAGTTTCGAGGTAAGAAACGCTTGGGAAACTCAAAATTTTCGCAGTTCTGATGCTGGAAACGAGTAACTAGAACGGCCTAGGGGAAAAGTACGCATACCGTTGTAATAGGGCGAGTTTCTACTTTCAGATGCAACAGAAATTTTGCGGATCGGTCAATCCGTTCGCGAGATATGGCAGTTTGGATGTAAGAAACGCTTGAGAAACTCGAAATTTGCGCAGTTCTGATGCTTGAAACGAATAACTAGAACGGCCTAGGGGAAAAGTGGGCATACCGTTGTAATCGGGCGAGTTTCTACTTTCAGATGCAACAGAAATTTTGCGGATCGGTCAATCCGTTCGCGAGATTAGGCAGTTTGGATGTAAGAAACGCTTGAGAAACTCGAAATTTTCGCAGTTCTGATGCTCGAAACGAATAACTGGAACGGCCCAGGGGAAAACTACACATATCGTTGTAATCGGGCGAGTCTCTACTTTCAGATGCAACAGAAATTTTGCGGATTGGTCAATCCGTTCGCGAGATATGGCAGTTTGGAGGTAAGAAACGCTTGGGAAACTCAAAATTTTCGCAGTTCTGATACTAGAAACGAGTAACTAGAACGGCCTAGGGGAAAAGTGCGCATACCGTTGTAATCGGACGAGTTTCTACTTTCAGAAGCAACAGAAATTTTGCGGATTTGTCAATCCGTTCGCGAGATATGGCAGTTTGGATGTAAGAAACGCTTGAGAAACACAAAATTTTCGCAGTTCTGATGCTCGAAATGAATAACTAGAACGGCCTAGGGGAGAAGTACGCATACCGTTGTAATCGGGCGAGCTTCTACTTTCAGATGCAACAGAAATTTTGCGGATTGATCAATCCGTTCGCGAGATATGGCAGTTTGGAAATAAGAAACGCTTGAGAAACTAAAAATTTTCGCAGTTCTGATGCTAGAAACGAGTAACTAGAACGGCGTAGGGGAAAAGTGCCCATACCGTTGTAATCGGGCGAGATTCTACTTTCAGATGCAACAGAAATTTTGCGGATCGGTCAATCCGTTCGCGATATATGGCAGTTTGAAGGGAAGAAACGCTTGAGAAACTCAAAATTTGCGCAGTTCTGATGCTTGAAACGAATAACTAGAACCTCCTAGGGGAAAAGTGCGCATACCGTTGTAATCGGGCGAGTTTCTACTTTCAGATGCAACAGAAATTTTGCGGATCGGTCAATCCGTTCGCGAGATATGGCAGTTTGGATGCAAGAAACGCTTGAGAAACTCAAAATTTTCGCAGTTCTGATGCTCGAAACGAATAGCTGGAACGGCCTAGGGGAAAACTACACATACCGTTGTAATCGGGCAAGTTTCTACTTTCAGATGCAACAGAAATTTTGCGGATTGGTCAATCCGTTCGCGAGATACGGCAGTTTGGAGGTAAGAACCGCTTGAGAAACTCAAAATTTTCGCAGTTCTGATGCTCGAAACGAATAACTAGAACCGCCTAGGAGAAAGGTGTGCATACCGTTGTAATCGGGCGAGTTTCTACTTTCAGATGCAACAGAAATTTTGCGGATTGATCAATCCGTTCGCGAGATATGGCAGTTTGGAAATAAGAAACGCTTGAGAAACTAAAAATTTTCGCAGTTCTGATGCTAGAAACGAGTAACTAGAACGGCGTAGGGGAAAAGTGCCCATACCGTTGTAATCGGGCGAGATTCTACTTTCAGATGCAACAGAAATTTTGCGGATCGGTCAATCCGTTCGCGATATATGGCAGTTTGAAAGTAAGAAACTCTTGAGAAACTCAAAATTTGCGCAGTTCTGATGCTCGAAACGAATAACTAGAACCGCCTAGGAGAAAGAAGTGCATACCGTTGTAATCGGGCGAGTTTCTACTTTCAGATGCAACAGAAATTTTGCGGATTGATCAATCCGTTCGCGAGATATGGCAGTTTGGAGATAAGAAACGCTTGAGAAACTCAAAATTTTCGCCGTTCTGATGCTCGAAACGAATGACTAGAACGGCCTAGGGGAAAATTGGGCACACCGTTGTAATCGGGCGAGTTTCTACTTTCAGATGCAACAGAAATTTTGCGGATCGGTCAATCCGATCGCGAGATATGGCAGTTTGGATGTAAGAAACGCTTGAGAAACTCGAAATTTGCGCAGTTCTGATGCTTGAAACGAATAACTAGAACGGCCTAGGGGAAAAGTGGGCATACCGTTGTAATCGGGCGAGTTTCTACTTTCAGATGCAACAGAAATTTTGCGGATCGGTCAATCCGTTCGCGAGATTAGGCAGTTTGGATGTAAGAAACGCTTGAGAAACTCGAAATTTGCGCAGTTCTGATGCTTGAAACGAATAACTAGAACGGCCTAGGGGAAAAGTGGGCATACCGTTGTAATCGGGCGAGTTTCTACTTTCAGATGCAACAGAAATTTTACGGATCGGTCAATCCGTTCGCGAGATTAGGCAGTTTGGATGTAAGAAACGCTTGAGAAACTCGAAATTTTCGCAGTTCTGATGCTCGAAACGAATAACTGGAACGGCCCAGGGGAAAACTACACATATCGTTGTAATCGGGCGAGTCTCTACTTTCAGATGCAACAGAAATTTTGCGGATTGGTCAATCCGTTCGCGAGATATGGCAGTTTGGAGGTAAGAAACGCTTGGGAAACTCAAAATTTTCGCAGTTCTGATACTAGAAACGAGTAACTAGAACGGCCTAGGGGAAAAGTGCGCATACCGTTGTAATCGGACGAGTTTCTACTTTCAGAAGCAACAGAAATTTTGCGGATTTGTCAATCCGTTCGCGAGATATGGCAGTTTGGATGTAAGAAACGCTTGAGAAACACAAAATTTTCGCAGTTCTGATGCTCGAAATGAATAACTAGAACGGCCTAGGGGAGAAGTACGCATACCGTTGTAATCGGGCGAGCTTCTACTTTCAGATGCAACAGAAATTTTGCGGATTGATCAATCCGTTCGCGAGATATGGCAGTTTGGAAATAAGAAACGCTTGAGAAACTAAAAATTTTCGCAGTTCTGATGCTAGAAACGAGTAACTAGAACGGCGTAGGGGAAAAGTGCCCATACCGTTGTAATCGGGCGAGATTCTACTTTCAGATGCAACAGAAATTTTGCGGATCGGTCAATCCGTTCGCGATATATGGCAGTTTGAAGGGAAGAAACGCTTGAGAATCTCAAAATTTGCGCAGTTCTGATGCTTGAAACGAATAACTAGAACCTCCTAGGGGAAAAGTGCGCATACCGTTGTAATCGGGCGAGTTTCTACTTTCAGATGCAACAGAAATTTTGCGGATCGGTCAATCCGTTCGCGAGATATGGCAGTTTGGATGCAAGAAACGCTTGAGAAACTCAAAATTTTCGCAGTTCTGATGCTCGAAACGAATAGCTGGAACGGCCTAGGGGAAAACTACACATACCGTTGTAATCGGGCGAGTTTCTACTTTCAGATGCAACAGAAATTTTGCGGATTGGTCAATCCGTTCGCGAGATACGGCAGTTTGGAGGTAAGAAACGCTTGAGAAACTCAAAATTTTCGCAGTTCTGATGCTCGAAACGAATAACTAGAACCGCCTAGGAGAAAGGTGTGCATACCGTTGTAATCGGGCGAGTTTCTACTTTCAGATGCAACAGAAATTTTGCGGATTGATCAATCCGTTCGCGAGATATGGCAGTTTGGAAATAAGAAACGCTTGAGAAACTAGAAATTTTCGCAGTTCTGATGCTAGAAACGAGTAACTAGAACGGCGTAGGGGAAAAGTGCCCATACCGTTGTAATCGGGCGAGATTCTACTTTCAGATGCAACAGAAATTTTGCGGATCGGTCAATCCGTTCGCGAGATACGGCAGTTTGGAGGTAAGAAACGCTTCAGAAACTCAAAATTTTCGCAGTTCTGATGCTCGAAACGAATAACTAGAACCGCCTAGGAGAAAGGGTGTGCATACCGTTGTAATCGGGCGAGTTTCTACTTTCAGATGCAACAGAAATTTTGCGGATTGATCAATCCGTTCGCGAGATATGGTAGTTTGGAGATAAGAAACGCTTGAGAAACTCAAAATTTTCGCAGTTCTGATGCTCGAAACGAATGACTAGAACGGCCTAGGGGAAAAGTGGGCATACCGTTGTAATCGGGCGAGTTTCTACTTTCAGATGCAACAGAAATTTTGCGGATCGGTCAATCCGTTCGCGAGATATGGCAGTTTGGATGTAAGAAACGCTTGAGAAACTCGAAATTTTCGCAGTTCTGATGCTCGAAACGAATAACTGGAACGGCCTAGGGGAAAACTACACATACCGCTGTAATCGGGCGAGTCTCTACTTTCAGATGCATCAGAAATTTTGCGGATTGGTCAATCCGTTCGCGAGATATGGCAGTTTCGAGGTAAGAAACGCTTGGGAAACTCAAAATTTTCGCAGTTCTGATGCTGGAAACGAGTAACTAGAACGGCCTAGGGGAAAAGTACGCATACCGTTGTAATAGGGCGAGTTTCTACTTTCAGATGCAACAGAAATTTTGCGGATCGGTCAATCCGTTCGCGAGATATGGCAGTTTGGATGTAAGAAACGCTTGAGAAACTCGAAATTTGCGCAGTTCTGATGCTTGAAACGAATAACTAGAACGGCCTAGGGGAAAAGTGGGCATACCGTTGTAATCGGGCGAGTTTCTACTTTCAGATGCAACAGAAATTTTGCGGATCGGTCAATCCGTTCGCGAGATTAGGCAGTTTGGATGTAAGAAACGCTTGAGAAACTCGAAATTTTCGCAGTTCTGATGCTCGAAACGAATAACTGGAACGGCCTAGGGGAAAACTACACATATCGTTGTAATCGGGCGAGTCTCTACTTTCAGATGCAACAGAAATTTTGCGGATTGGTCAATCCGTTCGCGAGATATGGCAGTTTGGAGGTAAGAAACGCTTGGGAAACTCAAAATTTTCGCAGTTCTGATGCTAGAAACGAGTAACTAGAACGGCCTAGGGGAAAAGTGCGCATACCGTTGTAATCGGGCGAGTTTCTACTTTCAGAAGCAACAGAAATTTTGCGGATTTGTCAATCCGTTCGCGAGATATGGCAGTTTGGATGTAAGAAACGCTTGAGAAACACAAAATTTTTGCAGTTCTGATGCTCGAAATGAATAACTAGAACGGCCTAGGGGAGAAGTACGCATACCGTTGTAATCGGGCGAGCTTCTACTTTCAGATGCAACAGAAATTTTGCGGATTGATCAATCCGTTCGCGAGATATGGCAGTTTGGAAATAAGAAACGCTTGAGAAACACAAAATTTTCGCAGTTCTGATGCTAGAAACGAGTAACTAGAACGGCGTAGGGGAAAAGTGCCCATACCGTTGTAATCGGGCGAGATTCTACTTTCAGATGCAACAGAAATTTTGCGGATCGGTCAATCCGTTCGCGATATATGGCAGTTTGAAGGTAAGAAACGCTTGAGAAACTCAAAATTTGCGCAGTTCTGATGCTTGAAACGAATAACTAGAACCTCCTAGGGGAAAAGTGCGCATACCGTTGTAATCGGGCGAGTCTCTACTTTCAGATGCATCAGAAATTTTGCGGATTGGTCAATCCGTTCGCGAGATATGGCAGTTTCGAGGTAAGAAACGCTTGGGAAACTCAAAATTTTCGCAGTTCTGATGCTGGAAACGAGTAACTAGAACGGCCTAGGGGAAAAGTACGCATACCGTTGTAATAGGGCGAGTTTCTACTTTCAGATGCAACAGAAATTTTGCGGATCGGTCAATCCGTTCGCGAGATTAGGCAGTTTGGATGTAAGAAACGCTTGAGAAACTCGAAATTTTCGCAGTTCTGATGCTCGAAACGAATAACTGGAACGGCCCAGGGGAAAACTACACATATCGTTGTAATCGGGCGAGTCTCTACTTTCAGATGCAACAGAAATTTTGCGGATTGGTCAATCCGTTCGCGAGATATGGCAGTTTGGAGGTAAGAAACGCTTGGGAAATTCAAAATTTTCGCAGTTCTGATGCTAGAAACGAGTAACTAGAACGGCCTAGGGGAAAAGTGCGCATACCGTTGTAATCGGGCGAGTTTCTACTTTCAGAAGCAACAGAAATTTTGCGGATTTGTCAATCCGTTCGCGAGATATGGCAGTTTGGATGTAAGAAACGCTTGAGAAACACAAAATTTTCGCAGTTCTGATGCTCGAAATGAATAACTAGAACGGCCTAGGGGAGAAGTACGCATACCGTTGTAATCGGGCGAGCTTCTACTTTCAGATGCAACAGAAATTTTGCGGATTGATCAATCCGTTCGCGAGATATGGCAGTTTGGATGCAAGAAACGCTTGAGAAACTAAAAATTTTCGCAGTTCTGATGCTAGAAACGAGTAACTAGAACGGCGTAGGGGAAAAGTGCCCATACCGTTGTAATCGGGCGAGATTCTACTTTCAGATGCAACAGAAATTTTGCGGATCGGTCAATCCGTTCGCGATATATGGCAGTTTGAAGGTAAGAAACGCTTGAGAAACTCAAAATTTGCGCAGTTCTGATGCTTGAAACGAATAACTAGAACCTCCTAGGGGAAAAGTGCGCATACCGTTGTAATCGGGCGAGTTTCTACTTTCAGATGCAACAGAAATTTTGCGGATCGGTCAATCCGTTCGCGAGATATGGCAGTTTGGATGCAAGAAACGCTTGAGAAACTCGAAATTTTCGCAGTTCTGATGCTAGAAACGAGTAACTAGAACGGCGTAGGGGAAGAGTGCGCGTACCGTTGTAATCGGGCGAGATTCTACTTTCAGATGCAACAGAAATTTTGCGGATCGGTCAATCCGTTCGCGAGATATGGCAGTTTGAAGGTAAGAAACGCTTGAGAAACTCAAAATTTGCGCAGTTCTGATGCTTGAAACGAATAACTAGAACGGCCTAGGGGAAAAGTGGGCATACCGTTGTAATCGGGCGAGTTTCTACTTTCAGATGCAACAGAAATTTTGCGGATCGGTCAATCCGTTCGCGAGATATGGCAGTTTGGAGGTAAGAAACGCTTGAGAAACTCAAAATTTTCGCAGTTCTGATGCTAGAAACGAATAACTAGAACGGCCTAGGGGAAAAGTGGGCATACCGTTGTAATCGGGCGAGTTTCTACTTTCAGATGCAACAGAAATTTTGCGGATCGGTCAATCCGTTCGCGAGATATGGCAGTTTGGATGCAAGAAACGCTTGAGAAACTCGAAATTTTCGCAGTTCTGATGCTCGAAACGAATAACTAGAACCGCCTAGGGGAAAAGTGCGCATACCGTTGTAATCGGGCGAGTTTCTACTTTCAGATGCAACAGAAATTTTGCGGATCGGTCAATCCGTTCGCGAGATATGGCAGTTTGGAGGTAAGAAACGCTTGAGAAACTCGAAATTTTCGCAGTTCTGATGCTCGAAACGAATAACTGGAACGGCCTAGGGGAAAAGTACGCATACCGTTGTAATCGGGCGTGTTTCTACTTTCAGAAGCAACAGAAATTTTGCGGATTGGTCAATCCGTTCGCGAGATATGGCAGTTTGGAGATAAGAAACGCTTTAGAAACTCAAAATTTTCGCAGTTCTGATGCTCGAAACGAATAGCTGGAACGGCCTAGGGGAAAACTACACATACCGTTGTAATCGGGCGAGTTTCTACTTTCAGATGCAACAGAAATTTTGCGGATCGGTCAATCCGTTCGCGAGATGCGGCAGTTTGGAGGTAAGAAACGCTTGAGAAACTCAAAATTTTCGCAGTTCTGATGCTCGAAACGAATAACTAGATCCGCCTAGGAGAAAGATGCGCATACCGTTGTAATCGGGCGAGTTTCTACTTTCCGATGCAACAGAAATTTTGCGGATCGGTCAATCCGTTCGCGAGATATGGCAGTTTGAAGGTAAGAAACGCTTGAGAAACTCAAAATTTGCGCAGTTCTGATGCTTGAAACGAATAACTAGAACGGCCTAGGGGAAAAGTGGGCATACCGTTGTAATCGGGCGAGTTTCTACTTTCAGATGCAACAGAAATTTTGCGGATCGGTCAATCCGTTCGCGAGATATGGCAGTTTGGAGGTAAGAAACGCTTGAGAAACTCAAAATTTTCGCAGTTCTGATGCTAGAAACGAATAACTAGAACGGCCTAGGGGAAAAGTGGGCATACCGTTGTAATCGGGCGAGTTTCTACTTTCAGATGCAACAGAAATTTTGCGGATCGGTCAATCCGTTCGCGAGATATGGCAGTTTGGATGCAAGAAACGCTTGAGAAACTCGAAATTTTCGCAGTTCTGATGCTCGAAACGAATAACTAGAACCGCCTAGGGGAAAAGTGCGCATACCGTTGTAATCGGGCGAGTTTCTACTTTCAGATGCAACAGAAATTTTGCGGATCGGTCAATCCGTTCGCGAGATATGGCAGTTTGGAGGTAAGAAACGCTTGAGAAACTCGAAATTTTCGCAGTTCTGATGCTCGAAACGAATAACTGGAACGGCCTAGGGGAAAAGTAGGCATACCGTTGTAATCGGGCGTGTTTCTACTTTCAGAAGCAACAGAAATTTTGCGGATTGGTCAATCCGTTCGCGAGATATGGCAGTTTGGAGATAAGAAACGCTTTAGAAACTCAAAATTTTCGCAGTTCTTTTGCTCGAAACGAATAGCTGGAACGGCCTAGGGGAAAACTACACATACCGTTGTAATCGGGCGAGTTTCTACTTTCAGATGCAACAGAAATTTTGCGGATCGGTCAATCCGTTCGCGAGATGCGGCAGTTTGGAGGTAAGAAACGCTTGAGAAACTCAAAATTTTCGCAGTTCTGATGCTCGAAACGAATAACTAGATCCGCCTAGGAGAAAGGTGCGCATACCGTTGTAATCGGGCGAGTTTCTACTTTCCGATGCAACAGAAATTTTGCGGATCGGTCAATCCGTTCGCGAGATATGGCAGTTTGGATGCAAGAAACGCTTGAGAAACTCGAAATTTTCGCAGTTCTGATGCTCGAAACGAATAGCTGGAACGGCGTAGGGGAAAACTACACATACCGTTGTAATCGGGCGAGTTTCTGCTTTCAGATGCAACAGAAATTTTGCGGATTGGTCAATCCGTTCGCGAGATACGGCAGTTTGGAGGTAAGAAACGCTTGTGAAACTCAAAATTTTCGCAGTTCTGATGCTCGAAACGAATAACTAGAACCGCATAGGGGAAAAGTACGCATACCGTTGTAATCGGGCGAGTTTTTACTTTCAGAAGCAACAGAAATTTTGCGGATTGGTCAATCCGTTCGCGAGATATGGCAGTTTGGATGCTAGAAACGCATGAGAAACTCAAAATTTTCGAGGTTCTGATGCTCGAAACGAATAACTGGAACGGCCTAGGGGAAAAGTACGCATACCGTTGTAATCGGGCGAGTTTCTACTTTCAGAAGCAACAGAAATTTTGCGGATTGGTCAATCCGTTCGCGAGATATGGCAGTTTGGATATAAGAAACGCTTTAGAAACTCAAAATTTTCCCAGTTCTGATGCTCGAAACGAATAACTGGAACGGCCTAGGGGAAAACTACACATACCGTTGTAATCGGGCAAGTCTCTACTTTCAGATGCAACAGAAATTTTGCGGATCGGTCAATCCGTTCGCGAGATATGGCAGTTTGGAGGTAAGAAACGCTTGAGAAACTCGAAATTTTCGCAGTTCTGATGCTCGAAACGAATAACTGGAACGGCCTAGGGGAAAAGTACGCATACCGTTGTAATCGGGCGAGTTTCTACTTTCACAAGCAACAGAAATTTTGCGGATTGGTCAATCCGTTCGCGAGATATGGCAGTTTGGAGATAAGAAACGCTTGAGAAACTCAAAATTTTCCCAGTTCTGATGCTCGAAACGAATAACTAGAACGGCCTAGGGGAAAAGTGCGCATACCGTTGTAATCGGGCGAGTTTCTACTTTCAGAAGCAACAGAAATTTTGCGGATTGGTCAATCCGTTCGCGAGATATGGCAGTTTGGAGGTAAGAAACGCTTGAGAAACTCAAAATTTTCGCAGTTCTGATGCTCGAAATGAATAACTAGAACGGCCTAGGGGAGAAGTACCCATACCGTTGTAATCGGGCGAGTTTCTACTTTCAGATGCAACAGAAATTTTGCGGATTGATCAATCCGTTCGCGAGATATGGCAGTTTGGAGGTAAGAAACGCTTGAGAAACTCGAAATTTTCGCAGTTCTGATGCTCGAAATGAATAACTAGAACGGCCTAGGGGAGAAGTACCCATACCGTTGTAATCGGGCGAGTTTCTACTTTCACAAGCAACAGAAATTTTGCGGATTGGTCAATCCGTTCGCGAGATATGGCAGTTTGGAGATAAGAAACGCTTTAGAAACTCAAAATTTTCCCAGTTCTGATGCTCGAAACGAATAACTAGAACGGCCTAGGGGAAAAGTGTGCATACCGTTGTAATCGGGCGAGTTTCTACTTTCAGATGCAACAGAAATTTTGCGGATTGATCAATCCGTTCGCGAGATATGGCAGTTTGGAAATAAGAAACGCTTGAGAAACTAGAAATTTTCGCAGTTCTGATGCTAGAAACGAGTAACTAGAACGGCGTAGGGGAAAAGTGCCCATACCGTTGTAATCGGGCGAGATTCTACTTTCAGATGCAACAGAAATTTTGCTGATCGGTCAATCCGTTCGCGAGATACGGCAGTTTGGAGGTAAGAAACGCTTGAGAAACTCAAAATTTTCGCAGTTCTGATGCTCGAAACGAATAACTAGAACCGCCTAGGAGAAAGGTGTGCATACCGTTGTAATCGGGCGAGTTTCTACTTTCAGATGCAACAGAAATTTTGCGGATTGATCAATCCGTTCGCGAGATATGGTAGTTTGGAGATAAGAAACGCTTGAGAAACTCAAAATTTTCGCAGTTCTGATGCTCGAAACGAATGACTAGAACGGCCTAGGGGAAAAGTGGGCATACCGTTGTAATCGGGCGAGTTTCTACTTTCAGATGCAACAGAAATTTTGCGGATCGGTCAATCCGTTCGCGAGATATGGCAGTTTGGATGTAAGAAACGCTTGAGAAACTCGAAATTTTCGCAGTTCTGATGCTCGAAACGAATAACTGGAACGGCCTAGGGGAAAACTACACATACCGCTGTAATCGGGCGAGTCTCTACTTTCAGATGCATCAGAAATTTTGCGGATTGGTCAATCCGTTCGCGAGATATGGCAGTTTCGAGGTAAGAAACGCTTGGGAAACTCAAAATTTTCGCAGTTCTGATGCTGGAAACGAGTAACTAGAACGGCCTAGGGGAAAAGTACGCATACCGTTGTAATAGGGCGAGTTTCTACTTTCAGATGCAACAGAAATTTTGCGGATCGGTCAATCCGTTCGCGAGATATGGCAGTTTGGATGTAAGAAACGCTTGAGAAACTCGAAATTTGCGCAGTTCTGATGCTTGAAACGAATAACTAGAACGGCCTAGGGGAAAAGTGGGCATACCGTTGTAATCGGGCGAGTTTCTACTTTCAGAAGCAACAGAAATTTTGCGGATTTGTCAATCCGTTCGCGAGATATGGCAGTTTGGATGTAAGAAACGCTTGAGAAACACAAAATTTTTGCAGTTCTGATGCTCGAAATGAATAACTAGAACGGCCTAGGGGAGAAGTACGCATACCGTTGTAATCGGGCGAGCTTCTACTTTCAGATGCAACAGAAATTTTGCGGATTGATCAATCCGTTCGCGAGATATGGCAGTTTGGAAATAAGAAACGCTTGAGAAACACAAAATTTTCGCAGTTCTGATGCTAGAAACGAGTAACTAGAACGGCGTAGGGGAAAAGTGCCCATACCGTTGTAATCGGGCGAGATTCTACTTTCAGATGCAACAGAAATTTTGCGGATCGGTCAATCCGTTCGCGATATATGGCAGTTTGAAGGTAAGAAACGCTTGAGAAACTCAAAATTTGCGCAGTTCTGATGCTTGAAACGAATAACTAGAACCTCCTAGGGGAAAAGTGCGCATACCGTTGTAATCGGGCGAGTCTCTACTTTCAGATGCATCAGAAATTTTGCGGATTGGTCAATCCGTTCGCGAGATATGGCAGTTTCGAGGTAAGAAACGCTTGGGAAACTCAAAATTTTCGCAGTTCTGATGCTGGAAACGAGTAACTAGAACGGCCTAGGGGAAAAGTACGCATACCGTTGTAATAGGGCGAGTTTCTACTTTCAGATGCAACAGAAATTTTGCGGATCGGTCAATCCGTTCGCGAGATTAGGCAGTTTGGATGTAAGAAACGCTTGAGAAACTCGAAATTTTCGCAGTTCTGATGCTCGAAACGAATAACTGGAACGGCCCAGGGGAAAACTACACACATCGTTGTAATCGGGCGAGTCTCTACTTTCAGATGCAACAGAAATTTTGCGGATTGGTCAATCCGTTCGCGAGATATGGCAGTTTGGAGGTAAGAAACGCTTGGGAAATTCAAAATTTTCGCAGTTCTGATGCTAGAAACGAGTAACTAGAACGGCCTAGGGGAAAAGTGCGCATACCGTTGTAATCGGGCGAGTTTCTACTTTCAGAAGCAACAGAAATTTTGCGGATTTGTCAATCCGTTCGCGAGATATGGCAGTTTGGATGTAAGAAACGCTTGAGAAACACAAAATTTTCGCAGTTCTGATGCTCGAAATGAATAACTAGAACGGCCTAGGGGAGAAGTACGCATACCGTTGTAATCGGGCGAGCTTCTACTTTCAGATGCAACAGAAATTTTGCGGATTGATCAATCCGTTCGCGAGATATGGCAGTTTGGATGCAAGAAACGCTTGAGAAACTAAAAATTTTCGCAGTTCTGATGCTAGAAACGAGTAACTAGAACGGCGTAGGGGAAAAGTGCCCATACCGTTGTAATCGGGCGAGATTCTACTTTCAGATGCAACAGAAATTTTGCGGATCGGTCAATCCGTTCGCGATATATGGCAGTTTGAAGGTAAAAAACGCTTGAGAAACTCAAAATTTGCGCAGTTCTGATGCTTGAAACGAATAACTAGAACCTCCTAGGGGAAAAGTGCGCATACCGTTGTAATCGGGCGAGTTTCTACTTTCAGATGCAACAGAAATTTTGCGGATCGGTCAATCCGTTCGCGAGATATGGCAGTTTGGATGCAAGAAACGCTTGAGAAACTCGAAATTTTCGCAGTTCTGATGCTAGAAACGAGTAACTAGAACGGCGTAGGGGAAGAGTGCGCATACCGTTGTAATCGGGCGAGATTCTACTTTCAGATGCAACAGAAATTTTGCGGATCGGTCAATCCGTTCGCGAGATATGGCAGTTTGAAGGTAAGAAACGCTTGAGAAACTCAAAATTTGCGCAGTTCTGATGCTTGAAACGAATAACTAGAACGGCCTAGGGGAAAAGTGGGCATACCGTTGTAATCGGGCGAGTTTCTACTTTCAGATGCAACAGAAATTTTGCGGATCGGTCAATCCGTTCGCGAGATATGGCAGTTTGGAGGTAAGAAACGCTTGAGAAACTCAAAATTTTCGCAGTTCTGATGCTAGAAACGAATAACTAGAACGGCCTAGGGGAAAAGTGGGCATACCGTTGTAATCGGGCGAGTTTCTACTTTCAGATGCAACAGAAATTTTGCGGATCGGTCAATCCGTTCGCGAGATATGGCAGTTTGGATGCAAGAAACGCTTGAGAAACTCGAAATTTTCGCAGTTCTGATGCTCGAAACGAATAACTAGAACCGCCTAGGGGAAAAGTGCGCATACCGTTGTAATCGGGCGAGTTTCTACTTTCAGATGCAACAGAAATTTTGCGGATCGGTCAATCCGTTCGCGAGATGCGGCAGTTTGGAGGTAAGAAACGCTTGAGAAACTCAAAATTTTCGCAGTTCTGATGCTCGAAACGAATAACTAGATCCGCCTAGGAGAAAGGTGCGCATACCGTTGTAATCGGGCGTGTTTCTACTTTCAGAAGCAACAGAAATTTTGCGGATTGGTCAATCCGTTCGCGAGATATGGCAGTTTGGAGATAAGAAACGCTTTAGAAACTCAAAATTTTCGCAGTTCTGATGCTCGAAACGAATAGCTGGAACGGCCTAGGGGAAAACTACACATACCGTTGTAATCGGGCGAGTTTCTACTTTCAGATGCAACAGAAATTTTGCGGATCGGTCAATCCGTTCGCGAGATGCGGCAGTTTGGAGGTAAGAAACGCTTGAGAAACTCAAAATTTTCGCAGTTCTGATGCTCGAAACGAATAACTAGATCCGCCTAGGAGAAAGGTGCGTATACCGTTGTAATCGGGCGAGTTTCTACTTTCCGATGCAACAGAAATTTTGCGGATCGGTCAATCCGTTCGCGAGATATGGCAGTTTGGATGCAAGAAACGCTTGAGAAACTCGAAATTTTCGCAGTTCTGATGCTCGAAACGAATAGCTGGAACGGCGTAGGGGAAAACTACACATACCGTTGTAATCGGGCGAGTTTCTGCTTTCAGATGCAACAGAAATTTTGCGGATTGGTCAATTCGTTCGCGAGATACGGCAGTTTGGAGGTAAGAAACGCTTGTGAAACTCAAAATTTTCGCAGTTCTGATGCTCGAAACGAATAACTAGAACCGCATAGGGGAAAAGTACGCATACCGTTGTAATCGGGCGAGTTTCTACTTTCAGAAGCAACAGAAATTTTGCGGATTGGTCAATCCGTTCGCGAGATATGGCAGTTTGGATGCTAGAAACGCATGAGAAACTCAAAATTTTCGAGGTTCTGATGCTCGAAACGAATAACTGGAACGGCCTAGGGGAAAAGTACGCATACCGTTGTAATCGGGCGAGTTTCTACTTTCAGAAGCAACAGAAATTTTGCGGATTGGTCAATCCGTTCGCGAGATATGGCAGTTTGGATATAAGAAACGCTTTAGAAACTCAAAATTTTCCCAGTTCTGATGCTCGAAACGAATAACTGGAACGGCCTAGGGGAAAACTACACATACCGTTGTAATCGGGCAAGTCTCTACTTTCAGATGCAACAGAAACTTTGCGGATCGGTCAATCCGTTCGCGAGATATGGCAGTTTGGAGGTAAGAAACGCTTGAGAAACTCGAAATTTTCGCAGTTCTGATGCTCGAAACGAATAACTGGAACGGCCTAGGGGAAAAGTACGCATACCGTTGTAATCGGGCGAGTTTCTACTTTCACAAGCAACAGAAATTTTGCGGATTGGTCAATCCGTTCGCGAGATATGGCAGTTTGGAGATAAGAAACGCTTTAGAAACTCAAAATTTTCCCAGTTCTGATGCTCGAAACGAATAACTAGAACGGCCTAGGGGAAAAGTGCGCATACCGTTGTAATCGGGCGAGTTTCTACTTTCAGAAGCAACAGAAATTTTGCGGATTGGTCAATCCGTTCGCGAGATATGGCAGTTTGGAGGTAAGAAACGCTTGAGAAACTCAAAATTTTCGCAGTTCTGATGCTCGAAATGAATAACTAGAACGGCCTAGGGGAGAAGTACCCATACCGTTGTAATCGGGCGAGTTTCTACTTTCAGATGCAACAGAAATTTTGCGGATTGATCAATCCGTTCGCGAGATATGGCAGTTTGGAGATAAGAAACGCTTGAGAAACTCAAAATTTTCGCAGTTCTGATGCTAGAAACGAGTAACTAGAACGGCGTAGGGGAAAAGTGCGCATACCGTTGTAAACGGGCGAGATTCTACTTTCAGATGCAATAGAAATTTTGCGGATCGGTCAATCCGTTCGCGAGATATGGCAGTTTGAAGGTAAGAAACGCTTGAGAAACTCAAAATTTGCGCAGTTCTGATGCTTGAAACGAGTAACTAGAACGGCGTAGGGGAAAAGTGCGCATACCGTTGTAATCGGGCGAGTCTCTACTTTCAGATGCAACAGAAATTTTGCGGATTGGTAAATCCGTTCGCGAGATATGGCAGTTTGGAGGTAAGAAACGCTTGAGAAACTCAAAATTTTCGCAGTTCTGATGCTCGAAACGAATAGCTGGAACGGCCTAGGGGAAAACTACACATACCGTTGTAATCGGGCGAGTCTCTACTTTCAGATGCAACAGAAATTTTGCGGATTTGTCAATCCGTTCGTGAGATATGGCAGTTTGGGGGTAAGAAACGCTTGAGAAACTCAAAATTGTCGCAGTTCTGATGCTCGAAACGAATAACTGGAACGGCCTAGGGGAAAACTACACATACCGTTGTAATCGGGCAAGTCTCTACTTTCAGATGCAACAGAAATTTTGCGGATCGGTCAATCCGTTCGCGAGATATGGCAGTTTGGAGGTAAGAAACGCTTGAGAAACTCGAAATTTTCGCAGTTCTGATGCTCGAAACGAATAACTGGAACGGCCTAGGGGAAAACTACACATACCGTTGTAATCGGACGAGTTTCTACTTTCAGATGCAACAGAAATTTTGCGGATTGGTCAATCCGTTCGCGAGATATGGCAGTTTGGAGGTAAGAAACACTTGAGAAACTCAAAATTTTCGCAGTTCTGATGCTTGAAACGAATAACTAGAACCGCCTAGGGGAAAAGTGCGCATACCGTTGTAATCGGACGAGTTTCTACTTTCAGATGCAACAGAAATTTTGCGGATTGATCAATCCGTTCGCGAGATATGGCAGTTTGGAAATAAGAAACGCTTTAGAAACTCAAAATTTTCCCAGTTCTGATGCTCGAAACGAATAACTAGAACGGCCTAGGGGAAAAGTGCGCATACCGTTGTAATCGGGCGAGTTTCTACTTTCAGAAGCAACAGAAATTTTGCGGATTGGTCAATCCGTTCGCGAGATATGGCAGTTTGGAGGTAAGAAACGCTTGAGAAACTCAAAATTTTCGCAGTTCTGATGCTCGAAATGAATAACTAGAACGGCCTAGGGGAGAAGTACCCATACCGTTGTAATCGGGCGAGTTTCTACTTTCAGATGCAACAGAAATTTTGCGGATTGATCAATCCGTTCGCGAGATATGGCAGTTTGGAGATAAGAAACGCTTGAGAAACTCAAAATTTTCGCAGTTCTGATGCTCGAAACGAATAGCTGGAACGGCCTAGGGGAAAACTACACATACCGTTGTAATCGGGCGAGTCTCTACTTTCAGATGCAACAGAAATTTTGCGGATTTGTCAATCCGTTCGTGAGATATGGCAGTTTGGGGGTAAGAAACGCTTGAGAAACTCAAAATTGTCGCAGTTCTGATGCTCGAAACGAATAACTGGAACGGCCTAGGGGAAAACTACACATACCGTTGTAATCGGGCAAGTCTCTACTTTCAGATGCAACAGAAATTTTGCGGATCGGTCAATCCGTTCGCGAGATATGGCAGTTTGGAGGTAAGAAACGCTTGAGAAACTCGAAATTTTCGCAGTTCTGATGCTCGAAACGAATAACTGGAACGGCCTAGGGGAAAACTACACATACCGTTGTAATCGGACGAGTTTCTACTTTCAGATGCAACAGAAATTTTGCGGATTGGTCAATCCGTTCGCGAGATATGGCAGTTTGGAGGTAAGAAACACTTGAGAAACTCAAAATTTTCGCAGTTCTGATGCTTGAAACGAATAACTAGAACCGCCTAGGGGAAAAGTGCGCATACCGTTGTAATCGGACGAGTTTCTACTTTCAGATGCAACAGAAATTTTGCGGATTGATCAATCCGTTCGCGAGATATGGCAGTTTGGAAATAAGAAACGCTTTAGAAACTCAAAATTTTCCCAGTTCTGATGCTCGAAACGAATAACTAGAACGGCCTAGGGGAAAAGTGCGCATACCGTTGTAATCGGGCGAGTTTCTACTTTCAGAAGCAACAGAAATTTTGCGGATTGGTCAATCCGTTCGCGAGATATGGCAGTTTGGAGGTAAGAAACGCTTGAGAAACTCAAAATTTTCGCAGTTCTGATGCTCGAAATGAATAACTAGAACGGCCTAGGGGAGAAGTACCCATACCGTTGTAATCGGGCGAGTTTCTACTTTCAGATGCAACAGAAATTTTGCGGATTGATCAATCCGTTCGCGAGATATGGCAGTTTGGAGATAAGAAACGCTTGAGAAACTCAAAATTTTCGCAGTTCTGATGCTAGAAACGAGTAACTAGAACGGCGTAGGGGAAAAGTGCGCATACCGTTGTAATCGGGCGAGATTCTACTTTCAGATGCAATAGAAATTTTGCGGATCGGTCAATCCGTTCGCGAGATATGGCAGTTTGAAGGTAAGAAACGCTTGAGAAACTCAAAATTTGCGCAGTTCTGATGCTTGAAACGAGTAACTAGAACGGCGTAGGGGAAAAGTGCGCATACCGTTGTAATCGGGCGAGTCTCTACTTTCAGATGCAACAGAAATTTTGCGGATTGGTAAATCCGTTCGCGAGATATGGCAGTTTGGAGGTAAGAAACGCTTGAGAAACTCAAAATTTTCGCAGTTCTGATGCTCGAAACGAATAGCTGGAACGGCCTAGGGGAAAACTACACATACCGTTGTAATCGGGCGAGTCTCTACTTTCAGATGCAACAGAAATTTTGCCGATTTGTCAATCCGTTCGTGAGATATGGCAGTTTGGAGGTAAGAAACGCTTGAGAAACTCAAAATTGTCGCAGTTCTGATGCTCGAAACGAATAACTGGAACGGCCTAGGGGAAAACTACACATACCGTTGTAATCGGGCAAGTCTCTACTTTCAGATGCAACAGAAATTTTGCGGATCGGTCAATCCGTTCGCGAAATATGGCAGTTTGGAGGTAAGAAACGCTTGAGAAACTCGAAATTTTCGCAGTTCTGATGCTCGAAACGAATAACTGGAACGGCCTAGGGGAAAACTACACATACCGTTGTAATCGGGCGAGTTTCTACATTCAGATGCAACAGAAATTTTGCGGATTGGTCAATCCGTTCGCGAGATATGGCAGTTTGGAGGTAAGAAACGCTTGAGAAACTCAAAATTTTCGCAGTTCTGATGCTTGAAACGAATAACTAGAACCGCCTAGGGGAAAAGTGCGCATACCGTTGTAATCGGACGAGTTTCTACTTTCAGATGCAACAGAAATTTTGCGGATTGATCAATCCGTTCGCGAGATATGGCAGTTTGGAAATAAGAAACGCTTGAGAAACTCAAAATTTTCGCAGTTCTGATGCTAGAAACGAGTAACTAGAACGGCGTAGGGGAAAAGTGCGCATACCGTTGTAATCGGGCGAGATTCTACTTTCAGATGCAACAGAAATTTAGCGGATTGGTCAATCCGTTCGCGAGATATGACAGTTTGAAGGTAAGAAACGCTTGAGAAACTCAAAATTTTCGCAGTTCTGATGCTCGAAACGAATAACTAGAACCGCCGTGGAGAAAGGTGTGCATACCGTTGTAATCGGGCGAGTTTCTACTTTCAGATGCAACAGAAATTTTGCGGATGGATCAATCCGTTCGCGAGATATGGCAGTTTGGAAATAAGAAACGCTTGAGAAACTCAAAATTTTCGCAGTTCTGATGCTCGAAACGAATGACTAGAACGGCCTGGTGGAGAAGTACGCATACCGTTGTAATCGGGCGAGTTTCTACTTTCCGATGCAACAGAAATTTTGCGGATCGGTCAATCCGTTCGCGAGATATGGCAGTTTGGATGCAAGAAACGCTTGATAAACTCGAAATTTTCGCAGTTCTGATGCTCGAAACGAATAACTGGAACGGCCTAGGGGAAAACTACACATACCGTTGTAATCGGGCGAGTCTCTACTTTCAGATGCAACAGATATTTTGCGGATTGGTCAATCCGTTCGCGAGATATGGCAGTTTGGAGGTAAGAAACGCTTGAGAAACTCAAAATTTTCGCAGTTCTGATGCTCGAAACGAATAACTAAAACGGCCTAGGGGAGAAGTACGTATACCGTTGTAATCGGGCGAGTGTCTACTTTCAGATGCAACAGAAATTTTTCGGATTGATCAATCCGTTCGCGAGATATGGCAGTTTGGAGATAAGAAACGCTTGAGAAACTCAAAATTTTCGCAGTTCTGATGCTCGAAACGAATAACTGGAACGGCCTAGGGGAAAAGTACGCATACCGTTGTATTCGGGCGAGTTTCTACTTTCACAAGCAACAGAAATTTTGCGGATTGGTCAATCCGTTCGCGAGATATGGCAGTTTGGAGATAAGAAACGCTTTAGAAACTCAAAATTTTCCCAGTTCTGATGCTCGAAACGAATAACTAGAACGGCCTAGGGGAAAACTACACATACCGTTGTAATCGGGCGAGTTTCTACTTTCAGATGCAACAGAAATTTTGCGGATCGGTCAATCCGTTCGCGAGATACGGCAGTTTGGAGGTAAGAAACGCTTGAGAAACTCAAAATTTTCGCAGTTCTGATGCTCGAAACGAATAACTAGAACCGCCTAGGAGAAAGGTGCGCATACCGTTGTAATCGGGCGAGTTTCTACTTTCCGATGCAACAGAAATTTTGCGGATCGGTCAATCCGTTCGCGAGAATATGGCAGTTTGGATGCAAGAAACGCTTGAGAAACTCGAAATTTTCGCAGTTCTGATGCTCGAAATGAATAACTAGAACGGCCTAGGGGAGAAGTACCCATACCGTTGTAATCGGGCGAGTTTCTACTTTCAGATGCAACAGAAATTTTGCGGATTGATCAATCCGTTCGCGAGATATGGCGGTTTGGAGATAAGAAACGCTTGAGAAACTCAAAATTTTCGCAGTTCTGATGCTAGAAACGAGTAACTAGAACGGCGTAGGGGAAAAGTGCGCATACCGTTGTAATCGGGCGAGATTCTACTTTCAGATGCAATAGAAATTTTGCGGATCGGTCAATCCGTTCGCGAGATATGGCAGTTTGAAGGTAAGAAACGCTTGAGAAACTCAAAATTTGCGCAGTTCTGATGCTTGAAACGAGTAACTAGAACGGCGTAGGGGAAAAGTGCGCATACCGTTGTAATCGGGCGAGTCTCTACTTTCAGATGCAACAGAAATTTTGCGGATTGGTAAATCCGTTCGCGAGATATGGCAGTTTGGAGGTAAGAAACGCTTGAGAAACTTAAAATTTTCGCAGTTCTGATGCTCGAAACGAATAGCTGGAACGGCCTAGGGGAAAACTACACATACCGTTGTAATCGGGCGAGTCTCTACTTTCAGATGCAACAGAAATTTTGCGGATTTGTCAATCCGTTCGTGAGATATGGCAGTTTGGATGTAAGAAACGCTTGAGAAACTCAAAATTGTCGCAGTTCTGATGCTCGAAACGAATAACTGGAACGGCCTAGGGGAAAACTACACATACCGTTGTAATCGGGCAAGTCTCTACTTTCAGATGCAACAGAAATTTTGCGGATCGGTCAATCCGTTCGCGAGATATGGCAGTTTGGAGGTAAGAAACGCTTGAGAAACTCGAAATTTTCGCAGTTCTGATGCTCGAAACGAATAACTGGAACGGCCTAGGGGAAAACTACACATACCGTTGTAATCGGGCGAGTTTCTACTTTCAGATGCAACAGAAATTTTGCGGATTGGTCAATCCGTTCGCGAGATATGGCAGTTTGGAGGTAAGAAACGCTTGAGAAACTCAAAATTTTCGCAGTTCTGATGCTTGAAACGAATAACTAGAACCGCCTAGGGGAAAAGTGCGCATACCGTTGTAATCGGACGAGTTTCTACTTTCAGATGCAACAGAAATTTTGCGGATTGATCAATCCGTTCGCGAGATATGGCAGTTTGGAAATAAGAAACGCTTTAGAAACTCAAAATTTTCCCAGTTCTGATGCTCGAAACGAATAACTAGAACGGCCTAGGGGAAAAGTGCGCATACCGTTGTAATCGGGCGAGTTTCTACTTTCAGAAGCAACAGAAATTTTGCGGATTGGTCAATCCGTTCGCGAGATATGGCAGTTTGGAGGTAAGAAACGCTTGAGAAACTCAAAATTTTCGCAGTTCTGATGCTCGAAATGAATAACTAGAACGGCCTAGGGGAGAAGTACCCATACCGTTGTAATCGGGCGAGTTTCTACTTTCAGATGCAACAGAAATTTTGCGGATTGATCAATCCGTTCGCGAGATATGGCAGTTTGGAGATAAGAAACGCTTGAGAAACTCAAAATTTTCGCAGTTCTGATGCTAGAAACGAGTAACTAGAACGGCGTAGGGGAAAAGTGCGCATACCGTTGTAATCGGGCGAGATTCTACTTTCAGATGCAATAGAAATTTTGCGGATCGGTCAATCCGTTCGCGAGATATGGCAGTTTGAAGGTAAGAAACGCTTGAGAAACTCAAAATTTGCGCAGTTCTGATGCTTGAAACGAGTAACTAGAACGGCGTAGGGGAAAAGTGCGCATACCGTTGTAATCGGGCGAGTCTCTACTTTCAGATGCAACAGAAATTTTGCGGATTGGTAAATCCGTTCGCGAGATATGGCAGTTTGGAGGTAAGAAACGCTTGAGAAACTCAAAATTTTCGCAGTTCTGATGCTCGAAACGAATAGCTGGAACGGCCTAGGGGAAAACTACACATACCGTTGTAATCGGGCGAGTCTCTACTTTCAGATGCAACAGAAATTTTGCGGAGTTGTCAATCCGTTCGTGAGATATGGCAGTTTGGAGGTAAGAAACGCTTGAGAAACTCAAAATTGTCGCAGTTCTGATGCTCGAAACGAATAACTGGAACGGCCTAGGGGAAAACTACACATACCGTTGTAATCGGGCAAGTCTCTACTTTCAGATGCAACAGAAATTTTGCGGATCGGTCAATCCGTTCGCGAAATATGGCAGTTTGGAGGTAAGAAACGCTTGAGAAGCTCGAAATTTTCGCAGTTCTGATGCTCGAAACGAATAACTGGAACGGCCTAGGGGAAAACTACACATACCGTTGTAATCGGGCGAGTTTCTACTTTCAGATGCAACAGAAATTTTGCGGATTGGTCAATCCGTTCGCGAGATATGGCAGTTTGGAGGTAAGAAACGCTTGAGAAACTCAAAATTTTCGCAGTTCTGATGCTTGAAACGAATAACTAGAACCGCCTAGGGGAAAAGTGCGCATACCGTTGTAATCGGACGAGTTTCTACTTTCAGATGCAACAGAAATTTTGCGGATTGATCAATCCGTTCGCGATATATGGCAGTTTGGAAATAAGAAACGCTTGAGAAACTCAAAATTTTCGCAGTTCTGATGCTAGAAACGAGTAACTAGAACGGCGTAGGGGAAAAGTGCGCATACCGTTGTAATCGGGCGAGATTCTACTTTCAGATGCAACAGAAATTTAGCGGATTGGTCAATCCGTTCGCGAGATATGGCAGTTTGAAGGTAAGAAACGCTTGAGAAACTCAAAATTTTCGCAGTTCTGATGCTCGAAACGAATAACTAGAACCGCCTAGGAGAAAGGTGTGCATACCGTTGTAATCGGGCGAGTTTCTACTTTCAGATGCAACAGAAATTTTGCGGATGGATCAATCCGTTCGCGAGATATGGCAGTTTGGAAATAAGAAACGCTTGAGAAACTCAAAATTTTCGCAGTTCTGATGCTCGAAACGAATGACTAGAACGGCCTGGGGGAGAAGTACGCATACCGTTGTAATCGGGCGAGATTCTACTTTCCGATGCAACAGAAATTTTGCGGATTGGTCAATCCGTTCGCGAGATATGGCAGTTTGGAGGTAAGAAACGCTTGAGAAACTCAAAATTTTCGCAGTTCTGATGCTCGAAACGAATAACTAAAACGGCCTAGGGGAGAAGTACGTATACCGTTGTAATCGGGCGAGTGTCTACTTTCAGATGCAACAGAAATTTTTCGGATTGATCAATCCGTTCGCGAGATATGGCAGTTTGGAGACAAGAAACGCTTGAGAAACTCAAAATTTTCGCAGTTCTGATGCTCGAAACGAATAACTGGAACGGCCTAGGGGAAAACTGCACATACCGTTGTAATCGGGCAAGTCTCTACTTTCAGATGCAACAGAAATTTTGCGGATCGGTCAATCCGTTCGCGAGATATGGCAGTTTGGAGGTAAGAAACGCTTGAGAAACTCGAAATTTTCGCAGTTCTGATGCTCGAAACGAATAACTGGAACGGCCTAGGGGAAGAGTACGCATACCGTTGTATTCGGGCGAGTTTCTACTTTCACAAGCAACAGAAATTTTGCGGATTGGTCAATCCGTTCGCGAGATATGGCAGTTTGGAGATAAGAAACGCTTTAGAAACTCAAAATTTTCCCAGTTCTGATGCTCGAAACGAATAACTAGAACGGCCTAGGGGAAAAGTGCGCATACCGTTGTAATCGGGCGAGTTTCTACTTTCAGAAGCAACAGAAATTTTGCGGATTGGTCAATCCGTTCGCGAGATATGGCAGTTTGGAGGTAAGAAACGCTTGAGAAACTCAAAATTTTCGCAGTTCTGATGCTCGAAATGATTAACTAGAACGGCCTAGGGGAGAAGTACCCACACCGTTGTAATCGGGCGAGTTTCTACTTTCAGATGCAACAGAAATTTTGCGGATTGATCAATCCGTTCGCGAGATATGGCAGTTTGGAGATAAGAAACGCTTGAGAAACTCAAAATTTTCGCAGTTCTGATGCTAGAAACGAGTAACTAGAACGGCGTAGGGGAAAAGTGCGCATACCGTTGTAATCGGGCGAGATTCTACTTTCAGAAGCAATAGAAATTTTGCGGATCGGTCAATCCGTTCGCGAGATATGGCAGTTTGAAGGTAAGAAACGCTTGAGAAACTCAAAATTTGCGCAGTTCTGATGCTTGAAACAAGTAACTAGAACGGCGTAGGGGAAAAGTGCGCATACCGTTGTAATCGGGCGAGTCTCTACTTTCAGAAGCAACAGAAATTTTGCGGATTGATCAATCCGTTCGCGAGATATGGCAGTTTGGAAATAAGAAACGCTTTAGAAACTCAAAATTTTCCCAGTTCTGATGCTCGAAACGAATAACTAGAACGGCCTAGGGGAAAAGTGCGCATACCGTTGTAATCGGGCGAGTTTCTACTTTCAGAAGCAACAGAAATTTTGCGGATTGGTCAATCCGTTCGCGAGATATGGCAGTTTGGAGATAAGAAACGCTTTAGAAACTCAAAATTTTCCCAGTTCTGATGCTCGAAACGAATAACTAGAACGGCCTAGGGGAAAAGTGCGCATACCGTTGTAATCGGGCGAGTTTCTACTTTCAGAAGCAACAGAAATTTTGCGGATTGGTCAATCCGTTCGCGAGATATGGCAGTTTGGAGGTAAGAAACGCTTGAGAAACTCAAAATTTGCGCAGTTCTGATGCTTGAAACGAGTAACTAGAACGGCGTAGGGGAAAAGTGCGCATACCGTTGTAATCGGGCGAGTCTCTACTTTCAGATGCAACAGAAATTTTGCGGATTGGTAAATCCGTTCGCGAGATATGGCAGTTTGGAGGTAAGAAACGCTTGAGAAACTCAAAATTTTCGCAGTTCTGATGCTCGAAACGAATAGCTGGAACGGCCTAGGGGAAAACTACACATACCGTTGTAATCGGGCGAGTCTCTACTTTCAGATGCAACAGAAATTTTGCGGAGTTGTCAATCCGTTCGTGAGATATGGCAGTTTGGAGGTAAGAAACGCTTGAGAAACTCAAAATTGTCGCAGTTCTGATGCTCGAAACGAATAACTGGAACGGCCTAGGGGAAAACTACACATACCGTTGTAATCGGGCAAGTCTCTACTTTCAGATGCAACAGAAATTTTGCGGATCGGTCAATCCGTTCGCGAAATATGGCAGTTTGGAGGTAAGAAACGCTTGAGAAGCTCGAAATTTTCGCAGTTCTGATGCTCGAAACGAATAACTGGAACGGCCTAGGGGAAAACTACACATACCGTTGTAATCGGGCGAGTTTCTACTTTCAGATGCAACAGAAATTTTGCGGATTGGTCAATCCGTTCGCGAGATATGGCAGTTTGGAGGTAAGAAACGCTTGAGAAACTCAAAATTTTCGCAGTTCTGATGCTTGAAACGAATAACTAGAACCGCCTAGGGGAAAAGTGCGCATACCGTTGTAATCGGACGAGTTTCTACTTTCAGATGCAACAGAAATTTTGCGGATTGATCAATCCGTTCGCGATATATGGCAGTTTGGAAATAAGAAACGCTTGAGAAACTCAAAATTTTCGCAGTTCTGATGCTAGAAACGAGTAACTAGAACGGCGTAGGGGAGAAGTACGTATACCGTTGTAATCGGGCGAGTGTCTACTTTCAGATGCAACAGAAATTTTTCGGATTGATCAATCCGTTCGCGAGATATGGCAGTTTGGAGACAAGAAACGCTTGAGAAACTCAAAATTTTCGCAGTTCTGATGCTCGAAACGAATAACTGGAACGGCCTAGGGGAAAACTGCACATACCGTTGTAATCGGGCAAGTCTCTACTTTCAGATGCAACAGAAATTTTGCGGATCGGTCAATCCGTTCGCGAGATATGGCAGTTTGGAGGTAAGAAACGCTTGAGAAACTCGAAATTTTCGCAGTTCTGATGCTCGAAACGAATAACTGGAACGGCCTAGGGGAAGAGTACGCATACCGTTGTAATCGGGCGAGATTCTACTTTCCGATGCAACAGAAATTTTGCGGATTGGTCAATCCGTTCGCGAGATATGGCAGTTTGGAGGTAAGAAACGCTTGAGAAACTCAAAATTTTCGCAGTTCTGATGCTCGAAACGAATAACTAAAACGGCCTAGGGGAGAAGTACGTATACCGTTGTAATCGGGCGAGTGTCTACTTTCAGATGCAACAGAAATTTTTCGGATTGATCAATCCGTTCGCGAGATATGGCAGTTTGGAGACAAGAAACGCTTGAGAAACTCAAAATTTTCGCAGTTCTGATGCTCGAAACGAATAACTGGAACGGCCTAGGGGAAAACTGCACATACCGTTGTAATCGGGCAAGTCTCTACTTTCAGATGCAACAGAAATTTTGCGGATCGGTCAATCCGTTCGCGAGATATGGCAGTTTGGAGGTAAGAAACGCTTGAGAAACTCGAAATTTTCGCAGTTCTGATGCTCGAAACGAATAACTGGAACGGCCTAGGGGAAGAGTACGCATACCGTTGTATTCGGGCGAGTTTCTACTTTCACAAGCAACAGAAATTTTGCGGATTGGTCAATCCGTTCGCGAGATATGGCAGTTTGGAGATAAGAAACGCTTTAGAAACTCAAAATTTTCCCAGTTCTGATGCTCGAAACGAATAACTAGAACGGCCTAGGGGAAAAGTGCGCATACCGTTGTAATCGGGCGAGTTTCTACTTTCAGAAGCAACAGAAATTTTGCGGATTGGTCAATCCGTTCGCGAGATATGGCAGTTTGGAGGTAAGAAACGCTTGAGAAACTCAAAATTTTCGCAGTTCTGATGCTCGAAATGATTAACTAGAACGGCCTAGGGGAGAAGTACCCACACCGTTGTAATCGGGCGAGTTTCTACTTTCAGATGCAACAGAAATTTTGCGGATTGATCAATCCGTTCGCGAGATATGGCAGTTTGGAGATAAGAAACGCTTGAGAAACTCAAAATTTTCGCAGTTCTGATGCTAGAAACGAGTAACTAGAACGGCGTAGGGGAAAAGTGCGCATACCGTTGTAATCGGGAGAGATTCTACTTTCAGAAGCAATAGAAATTTTGCGGATCGGTCAATCCGTTCGCGAGATATGGCAGTTTGAAGGTAAGAAACGCTTGAGAAACTCAAAATTTGCGCAGTTCTGATGCTTGAAACAAGTAACTAGAACGGCGTAGGGGAAAAGTGCGCATACCGTTGTAATCGGGCGAGTCTCTACTTTCAGAAGCAACAGAAATTTTGCGGATTGATCAATCCGTTCGCGAGATATGGCAGTTTGGAAATAAGAAACGCTTTAGAAACTCAAAATTTTCCCAGTTCTGATGCTCGAAACGAATAACTAGAACGGCCTAGGGGAAAAGTGCGCATACCGTTGTAATCGGGCGAGTTTCTACTTTCAGAAGCAACAGAAATTTTGCGGATTGGTCAATCCGTTCGCGAGATATGGCAGTTTGGAGATAAGAAACGCTTTAGAAACTCAAAATTTTCCCAGTTCTGATGCTCGAAACGAATAACTAGAACGGCCTAGGGGAAAAGTGCGCATACCGTTGTAATCGGGCGAGTTTCTACTTTCAGAAGCAACAGAAATTTTGCGGATTGGTCAATCCGTTCGCGAGATATGGCAGTTTGGAGGTAAGAAACGCTTGAGAAACTCAAAATTTGCGCAGTTCTGATGCTTGAAACGAGTAACTAGAACGGCGTAGGGGAAAAGTGCGCATACCGTTGTAATCGGGCGAGTCTCTACTTTCAGATGCAACAGAAATTTTGCGGATTGGTAAATCCGTTCGCGAGATATGGCAGTTTGGAGGTAAGAAACGCTTGAGAAACTCAAAATTTTCGCAGTTCTGATGCTCGAAACGAATAGCTGGAACGGCCTAGGGGAAAACTACACATACCGTTGTAATCGGGCGAGTCTCTACTTTCAGATGCAACAGAAATTTTGCGGAGTTGTCAATCCGTTCGTGAGATATGGCAGTTTGGAGGTAAGAAACGCTTGAGAAACTCAAAATTGTCGCAGTTCTGATGCTCGAAACGAATAACTGGAACGGCCTAGGGGAAAACTACACATACCGTTGTAATCGGGCAAGTCTCTACTTTCAGATGCAACAGAAATTTTGCGGATCGGTCAATCCGTTCGCGAAATATGGCAGTTTGGAGGTAAGAAACGCTTGAGAAGCTCGAAATTTTCGCAGTTCTGATGCTCGAAACGAATAACTGGAACGGCCTAGGGGAAAACTACACATACCGTTGTAATCGGGCGAGTTTCTACTTTCAGATGCAACAGAAATTTTGCGGATTGGTCAATCCGTTCGCGAGATATGGCAGTTTGGAGGTAAGAAACGCTTGAGAAACTCAAAATTTTCGCAGTTCTGATGCTTGAAACGAATAACTAGAACCGCCTAGGGGAAAAGTGCGCATACCGTTGTAATCGGACGAGTTTCTACTTTCAGATGCAACAGAAATTTTGCGGATTGATCAATCCGTTCGCGATATATGGCAGTTTGGAAATAAGAAACGCTTGAGAAACTCAAAATTTTCGCAGTTCTGATGCTAGAAACGAGTAACTAGAACGGCGTAGGGGAAAAGTGCGCATACCGTTGTAATCGGGCGAGATTCTACTTTCAGATGCAACAGAAATTTAGCGGATTGGTCAATCCGTTCGCGAGATATGGCAGTTTGAAGGTAAGAAACGCTTGAGAAACTCAAAATTTTCGCAGTTCTGATGCTCGAAACGAATAACTAGAACCGCCTAGGAGAAAGGTGTGCATACCGTTGTAATCGGGCGAGTTTCTACTTTCAGATGCAACAGAAATTTTGCGGATGGATCAATCCGTTCGCGAGATATGGCAGTTTGGAAATAAGAAACGCTTGAGAAACTCAAAATTTTCGCAGTTCTGATGCTCGAAACGAATGACTAGAACGGCCTGGGGGAGAAGTACGCATACCGTTGTAATCGGGCGAGATTCTACTTTCCGATGCAACAGAAATTTTGCGGATTGGTCAATCCGTTCGCGAGATATGGCAGTTTGGAGGTAAGAAACGCTTGAGAAACTCAAAATTTTCGCAGTTCTGATGCTCGAAACGAATAACTAAAACGGCCTAGGGGAGAAGTACGTATACCGTTGTAATCGGGCGAGTGTCTACTTTCAGATGCAACAGAAATTTTTCGGATTGATCAATCCGTTCGCGAGATATGGCAGTTTGGAGACAAGAAACGCTTGAGAAACTCAAAATTTTCGCAGTTCTGATGCTCGAAACGAATAACTGGAACGGCCTAGGGGAAAACTGCACATACCGTTGTAATCGGGCAAGTCTCTACTTTCAGATGCAACAGAAATTTTGCGGATCGGTCAATCCGTTCGCGAGATATGGCAGTTTGGAGGTAAGAAACGCTTGAGAAACTCGAAATTTTCGCAGTTCTGATGCTCGAAACGAATAACTAGAACGGCCTAGGGGAAAAGTGCGCATACCGTTGTAATCGGGCGAGTTTCTACTTTCAGAAGCAACAGAAATTTTGCGGATTGGTCAATCCGTTCGCGAGATATGGCAGTTTGGAGGTAAGAAACGCTTGAGAAACTCAAAATTGTCGCAGTTCTGATGCTCGAAATGATTAACTAGAACGGCCTAGGGGAGAAGTACCCACACCGTTGTAATCGGGCGAGTTTCTACTTTCAGATGCAACAGAAATTTTGCGGATTGATCAATCCGTTCGCGAGATATGGCAGTTTGGAGATAAGAAACGCTTGAGAAACTCAAAATTTTCGCAGTTCTGATGCTAGAAACGAGTAACTAGAACGGCGTAGGGGAAAAGTGCGCATACCGTTGTAATCGGGCGAGATTCTACTTTCAGAAGCAATAGAAATTTTGCGGATCGGTCAATCCGTTCGCGAGATATGGCAGTTTGAAGGTAAGAAACGCTTGAGAAACTCAAAATTTGCGCAGTTCTGATGCTTGAAACAAGTAACTAGAACGGCGTAGGGGAAAAGTGCGCATACCGTTGTAATCGGGCGAGTCTCTACTTTCAGAAGCAACAGAAATTTTGCGGATTGATCAGTCCGTTCGCGAGATATGGCAGTTTGGAAATAAGAAACGCTTTAGAAACTCAAAATTTTCCCAGTTCTGATGCTCGAAACGAATAACTAGAACGGCCTAGGGGAAAAGTGCGCATACCGTTGTAATCGGGCGAGTTTCTACTTTCAGAAGCAACAGAAATTTTGCGGATTGGTCAATCCGTTCGCGAGATATGGCAGTTTGGAGGTAAGAAACGCTTGAGAAACTCAAAATTTTCGCAGTTCTGATGCTCGAAATGAATAACTAGAACGGCCTAGGGGAGAAGTACCCATACCGTTGTAATTGGGCGAGTTTCTACTTTCAGATGCAACAGAAATTTTGCGGATTGATCAATCCGTTCGCGAGATATGGCAGTTTGGAGATAAGAAACGCTTGAGAAACTCAAAATTTTCGCAGTTCTGATGCTAGAAACGAGTAACTAGAACGGCGTAGGGGAAAAGTGCGCATACCGTTGTAATCGGGCGAGATTCTACTTTCAGATGCAATAGAAATTTTGCGGATCGGTCAATCCGTTCGCGAGATATGGCAGTTTGAAGGTAAGAAACGCTTGAGAAACTCAAAATTTGCGCAGTTCTGATGCTTGAAACGAGTAACTAGAACGGCGTAGGGGAAAAGTGCGCATACCGTTGTAATCGGGCGAGTCTCTACTTTCAGATGCAACAGAAATTTTGCGGATTGGTAAATCCGTTCGCGAGATATGGCAGTTTGGAGGTAAGAAACGCTTGAGAAACTCAAAATTTTCGCAGTTCTGATGCTCGAAACGAATAGCTGGAACGGCCTAGGGGAAAACTACACATACCGTTGTAATCGGGCGAGTCTCTACTTTCAGATGCAACAGAAATTTTGCGGATTTGTCAATCCGTTCGTGAGATATGGCAGTTTGGAGGTAAGAAACGCTTGAGAAACTCAAAATTTTCGCAGTTCTGATGCTCGAAACGAATAACTGGAACGGCCTAGGGGAAAACTACACATACCGTTGTAATCGGGCAAGTCTCTACTTTCAGATGCAACAGAAATTTTGCGGATCGGTCAATCCGTTCGCGAGATATGGCAGTTTGGAGGTAAGAAACGCTTGAGAAACTCGAAATTTTCGCAGTTCTGATGCTCGAAACGAATAACTAGAACCGCCTAGGGGAAAAGTGCGCATACCGTTGTAATCGGACGAGTTTCTACTTTCAGATGCAACAGAAATTTTGCGGATTGATCAATCCGTTCGCGATATATGGCAGTTTGGAAATAAGAAACGCTTGAGAAACTCAAAATTTTCGCAGTTCTGATGCTAGAAACGAGTAACTAGAACGGCGTAGGGGAAAAGTGCGCATACCGTTGTAATCGGGCGAGATTCTACTTTCAGATGCAACAGAAATTTAGCGGATTGGTCAATCCGTTCGCGAGATATGGCAGTTTGAAGGTAAGAAACGCTTGAGAAACTCAAAATTTTCGCAGTTCTGATGCTCGAAACGAATAACTAGAACCGCCTAGGAGAAAGGTGTGCATACCGTTGTAATCGGGCGAGTTTCTACTTTCAGATGCAACAGAAATTTTGCGGATGGATCAATCCGTTCGCGAGATATGGCAGTTTGGAAATAAGAAACGCTTGAGAAACTCAAAATTTTCGCAGTTCTGATGCTCGAAACGAATGACTAGAACGGCCTGGGGGAGAAGTACGCATACCGTTGTAATCGGGCGAGATTCTACTTTCCGATGCAACAGAAATTTTGCGGATTGGTCAATCCGTTCGCGAGATATGGCAGTTTGGAGGTAAGAAACGCTTGAGAAACTCAAAATTTTCGCAGTTCTGATGCTCGAAACGAATAACTAAAACGGCCTAGGGGAGAAGTACGTATACCGTTGTAATCGGGCGAGTGTCTACTTTCAGATGCAACAGAAATTTTTCGGATTGATCAATCCGTTCGCGAGATATGGCAGTTTGGAGACAAGAAACGCTTGAGAAACTCAAAATTTTCGCAGTTCTGATGCTCGAAACGAATAACTGGAACGGCCTAGGGGAAAACTACACATACCGTTGTAATCGGGCAAGTCTCTACTTTCAGATGCAACAGAAATTTTGCGGATCGGTCAATCCGTTCGCGAGATATGGCAGTTTGGAGGTAAGAAACGCTTGAGAAACTCGAAATTTTCGCAGTTCTGATGCTCGAAACGAATAACTGGAACGGCCTAGGGGAAGAGTACGCATACCGTTGTATTCGGGCGAGTTTCTACTTTCACAAGCAACAGAAATTTTGCGGATTGGTCAATCCGTTCGCGAGATATGGCAGTTTGGAGATAAGAAACGCTTTAGAAACTCAAAATTTTCCCAGTTCTGATGCTCGAAACGAATAACTAGAACGGCCTAGGGGAAAAGTGCGCATACCGTTGTAATCGGGCGAGTTTCTACTTTCAGAAGCAACAGAAATTTTGCGGATTGGTCAATCCGTTCGCGAGATATGGCAGTTTGGAGGTAAGAAACACTTGAGAAACTCAAAATTTTCGCAGTTCTGATGCTCGAAATGATTAACTAGAACGGCCTAGGGGAGAAGTACCCACACCGTTGTAATCGGGCGAGTTTCTACTTTCAGATGCAACAGAAATTTTGCGGATTGATCAATCCGTTCGCGAGATATGGCAGTTTGGAGATAAGAAACACTTGAGAAACTCAAAATTTTCGCAGTTCTGATGCTAGAAACGAGTAACTAGAACGGCGTAGGGGAAAAGTGCGTATACCGTTGTAATCGGGCGAGATTCTACTTTCAGAAGCAATAGAAATTTTGCGGATCGGTCAATCCGTTCGCGAGATATGGCAGTTTGAAGGTAAGAAACGCTTGAGAAACTCAAAATTTGCGCAGTTCTGATGCTTGAAACAAGTAACTAGAACGGCGTAGGGGAAAAGTGCGCATACCGTTGTAATCGGGCGAGTCTCTACTTTCAGATGCAACAGAAATTTTGCGGATTGGTAAATCCGTTCGCGAGATATGGCAGTTTGGAGGTAAGAAACGCTTGAGAAACTCAAAATTTTCGCAGTTCTGATGCTCGAAACGAATAGCTGGAACGGCCTAGGGGAAAACTACACATACCGTTGTAATCGTGCGAGTCTCTACTTTCAGATGCAACAGAAATTTTGCGGATTTGTCAATCCGTTCGTGAGATATGGCAGTTTGGAAGTAAGAAACGCTTGAGAAACTCAAAATTGTCGCAGTTCTGATGCTCGAAACGAATAACTGGAACGGCCTAGGGGAAAACTACCCATACCGTTGTAATCGGGCAAGTCTCTACTTTCAGATGCAACAGAAATTTTGCGGATCGGTCAATCCGTTCGCGAAATATGGCAGTTTGGAGGTAAGAAACGCTTGAGAAACTCGAAATTTTCGCAGTTCTGATGCTCGAAACGAATAACTGGAACGGCCTAGGGGAAAACTACACATACCGTTGTAATCGGGCGAGTTTCTACTTTCAGATGCAACAGAAATTTTGCGGATTGGTCAATCCGTTCGCGAGATATGGCAGTTTGGAGGTAAGAAACGCTTGAGAAACTCAAAATTTTCCCAGTTCTGATACTCGAAACGAATAACTAGAACGGCCTAGGGGAAAAGTGCGCATACCGTTGTAATCGGGCGAGTTTCTACTTTCCGATGCAACAGAAATTTTGCGGATCGGTCAATCCGTTCGCGAGATATGGCAGTTTGGATGCAAGAAACGCATGAGAAACTCAAAATTTTCGCAGTTCTGATGCTCGAAACGAATAACTGGAACGGCCTAGGGGAAAAGTACGCATACCGTTGTAATCGGGCGAGTTTCTACTTTCAGAAGCAACAGAAATTTTGCGGATTGGTCAATCCGTTCGCGAGATATGGCAGTTTGGAGATAAGAAACGCTTTAGAAACTCAAAATTTTCCCAGTTCTGATACTCGAAACGAATAACTAGAACGGCCTAGGGGAAAAGTGCGCATACCGTTGTAATCGGGCGAGTTTCTACTTTCAGAAGCAACAGAAATTTTGCGGATTGGTCAATCCGTTCGCGAGATATGGCAGTTTGGAGGTAAGAAACGCTTGAGAAACTCAAAATTTTCGCAGTTCTGATGCTCGAAATGAATAACTAGAACGGCCTAGGGGAGAAGTACCCATACCGTTGTAATCGGGCGAGTTTCTACTTTCAGATGCAACAGAAATTTTGCGGATTGGTAAATCCGTTCGCGAGATATGGCAGTTTGGAGGTAAGAAACGCTTGAGAAACTCAAAATTTTCGCAGTTCTGATGCTCGAAACGAATAGCTGGAACGGCCTAGGGGAAAACTACACATACCGTTGTAATCGGGCGAGTCTCTACTTTCAGATGCAACAGAAATTTTGCGGATTTGTCAATCCGTTCGTGAGATATGGCAGTTTGGAGGTAAGAAACGCTTGAGAAACTCAAAATTGTCGCAGTTCTGATGCTCGAAACGAATAACTGGAACGGCCTAGGGGAAAACTACACATACCGTTGTAATCGGGCAAGTCTCTACTTTCAGATGCAACAGAAATTTTGCGGATCGGTCAATCCGTTCGCGAGATATGGCAGTTTGGAGGTAAGAAACGCTTGAGAAACTCGAAATTTTCGCAGTTCTGATGCTCGAAACGAATAACTGGAACGGCCTAGGGGAAAACTACACATACCGTTGTAATCGGGCGAGTTTCTACTTTCAGATGCAACAGAAATTTTGCGGATTGGTCAATCCGTTCGCGAGATATGGCAGTTTGAAGGTAAGAAACGCTTGAGAAACTCAAAATTTGCGCAGTTCTGATGCTTGAAACGAGTAACTAGAACGGCGTAGGGGAAAAGGGCGCATACCGTTGTAATCGGGCGAGTCTCTACTTTCAGATGCAACAGAAATTTTGCGGATTGGTAAATCCGTTCGCGAGATATGGCAGTTTGGAGGTAAGAAACGCTTGAGAAACTCAAAATTTTCGCAGTTCTGATGCTCGAAACGAATAGCTGGAACGGCCTAGGGGAAAACTACACATACCGTTGTAATCGGGCGAGTCTCTACTTTCAGATGCAACAGAAATTTTGCGGATTTGTCAATCCGTTCGTGAGATATGGCAGTTTGGAGGTAAGAAACGCTTGAGAAACTCAAAATTGTCGCAGTTCTGATGCTCGAAACGAATAACTGGAACGGCCTAGGGGAAAACTACACATACCGTTGTAATCGGGCAAGTCTCTACTTTCAGATGCAACAGAAATTTTGCGGATCGGTCAATCCGTTCGCGAAATATGGCAGTTTGGAGGTAAGAAACGCTTGAGAAGCTCGAAATTTTCGCAGTTCTGATGCTCGAAACGAATAACTGGAACGGCCTAGGGGAAAACTACACATACCGTTGTAATCGGGCGAGTTTCTACTTTCAGATGCAACAGAAATTTTGCGGATTGGTCAATCCGTTCGCGAGATATGGCAGTTTGGAGGTAAGAAACGCTTGAGAAACTCAAAATTTTCGCAGTTCTGATGCTTGAAACGAATAACTAGAACCGCCTAGGGGAAAAGTGCGCATACCGTTGTAATCGGACGAGTTTCTACATTCAGATGCAACAGAAATTTTGCGGATTGATCAATCCGTTCGCGATATATGGCAGTTTGGAAATAAGAAACGCTTGAGAAACTCAAAATTTTCGCAGTTCTGATGCTAGAAACGAGTAACTAGAACGGCGTAGGGGAAAAGTGCGCATACCGTTGTAATCGGGCGAGATTCTACTTTCAGATGCAACAGAAATTTAGCGGATTGGTCAATCCGTTCGCGAGATATGGCAGTTTGAAGGTAAGAAACGCTTGAGAAACTCAAAATTTTCGCAGTTCTGATGCTCGAAACGAATAACTAGAACCGCCTAGGAGAAAGGTGTGCATACCGTTGTAATCGGGCGAGTTTCTACTTTCAGATGCAACAGAAATTTTGCGGATGGATCAATCCGTTCGCGAGATATGGCAGTTTGGAAATAAGAAACGCTTGAGAAACTCAAAATTTTCGCAGTTCTGATGCTCGAAACGAATGACTAGAACGGCCTGGGGGAGAAGTACGCATACCGTTGTAATCGGGCGAGATTCTACTTTCCGATGCAACAGAAATTTTGCGGATTGGTCAATCCGTTCGCGAGATATGGCAGTTTGGAGGTAAGAAACGCTTGAGAAACTCAAAATTTTCGCAGTTCTGATGCTCGAAACGAATGACTAGAACGGCCTAGGGGAGAAGTACGCATGCCGTTGTAATCCGGCGAGTTTCTACTTTCCGATGCAACAGAAATTTTGCGGATCGGTCAATCCGTTCGCGAGATATGGCAGTTTGGATGCAAGAAACGCTTGATAATCTCGAAATTTTCGCAGTTCTGATGCTCGAAACGAATAACAGGAACGGCCTAGGGGAAAACTACACATACCGTTGTAATCGGGCGAGTCTCTACTTTCAGATGCAACAGATATTTTGCGGATTGGTCAATCCGTTCGCGAGATATGGCAGTTTGGAGGTAAGAAACGCTTGAGAAACTCAAAATTTTCGCAGTTCTGATGCTCGAAACGAATAACTAAAACGGCCTAGGGGAGAAGTACGTATACCGTTGTAATCGGGCGAGTGTCTGCTTTCAGATGCAACAGAAATTTTTCGGATTGATCAATCCGTTCGCGAGATATGGCAGTTTGGAGATAAGAAACGCTTGAGAAACTCAAAATTTTCGCAGTTCTGATGCTCGAAACGAATAACTGGAACGGCCTAGGGGAAAACTACACATACCGTTGTAATCGGGCAAGTCTCTACTTTCAGATGCAACAGAAATTTTGCGGATCGGTCAATCCGTTCGCGAGATATGGCAGTTTGGAGGTAAGAAACGCTAGAGAAACTCGAAATTTTCGCAGTTCTGATGCTCGAAACGAATAACTGGAACGGCCTAGGGGAAATCTACACATACCGTTGTAATCGGGCGAGTTTCTACTTTCAGATGCAACAGAAATTTTGCGGATTGGTCAATCCGTTCGCGAGATATGGCAGTTTGGAGGTAAGAAACGCTTGAGAAACTCGAAATTTTCGCAGTTCTGATGCTCGAAACGAATAACTGGAACGGCCTAGGGGAAAAGTACGCATACCGTTGTAATCGGGCGAGTTTCTACTTTCACAAGCAACAGAAATTTTGCGGATTGGTCAATCCGTTCGCGAGATATGGCAGTTTGGAGATAAGAAACGCTTTAGAAACTCAAAATTTTCCCAGTTCTGATGCTCGAAACGAATAACTGGAACGGCCTAGGGGAAAACTACACATACCGTTGTAATCGGGCAAGTCTCTACTTTCAGATGCAACAGAAATTTTGCGGATCGGTCAATCCGTTCGCGAGATATGGCAGTTTGGAGGTAAGAAACGCTTGAGAAACTCGAAATTTTCGCAGTTCTGATGCTCGAAACGAATAACTGGAACGTCCTAGGGGAAAAGTACACATACCGTTGTAATCGGGCGAGTTTCTACTTTCAGATGCAACAGAAATTTTGCGGATCGGTCAATCCGTTCGCGAGATACGGCAGTTTGGAGATAAGAAACGCTTTAGAAACTCAAAATTTTCCCAGTTCTGATGCTCGAAACGAATAACTGGAACGGCCTAGGGGAAAACTACACATACCGTTGTAATCGGGCAAGTCTCTACTTTCAGATGCAACAGAAATTTTGCGGATCGGTCAATCCGTTCGCGAGATATGGCAGTTTGGAGGTATGAAACGCTTGAGAAACTCGAAATTTTCGCAGTTCTGATGCTCGAAACGAATAACTGGAACGGCCTAGGGGAAAAGTACGCATACCGTTGTAATCGGGCGAGTTTCTACTTTCACAAGCAACAGAAATTTTGCGGATTGGTCAATCCGTTCGCGAGATATGGCAGTTTGGAGATAAGAAACGCTTTAGAAACTCAAAATTTTCCCAGTTCTGATGCTCGAAACGAATAACTAGAACGGCCTAGGGGAAAAGTGCGCATACCGTTGTAATCGGGCGAGTTTCTACTTTCAGAAACAACAGAAATTTTGCGGATTGGTCAATCCGTTCGCGAGATATGGCAGTTTGGAGGTAAGAAACGCTTGAGAAACTCAAAATTTTCGCAGTTCTGATGCTCGAAATGAATAACTAGAACGGCCTAGGGGAGAAGTACCCATACCGTTGTAATCGGGCGAGTTTCTACTTTCAGATGCAACAGAAATTCTGCGGATTGATCAATCCGTTCGCGAGATATGGCAGTTTGGAGATAAGAAACGCTTGAGAAACTCAAAATTTTCGCAGTTCTGATGCTAGAAACGAGTAACTAGAACGGCGTAGGAGAAAAGTGCGCATACCGTTGTAATCGGGCGAGATTCTACTTTCAGATGCAATAGAAATTTTGCGGATCGGTCAATCCGTTCGCGAGATATGGCAGTTTGAAGGTAAGAAACGCTTGAGAAACTCAAAATTTGCGCAGTTCTGATGCTTGAAACGAGTAACTAGAACGGCGTAGGGGAAAAGTGCGCATACCGTTGTAATCGGGCGAGTCTCTACTTTCAGATGCAACAGAAATTTTGCGGATTGGTAAATCCGTTCGCGAGATATGGCAGTTTGGAGGTAAGAAACGCTTGAGAAACTCAAAATTTTCGCAGTTCTGATGCCCGAAACGAATAGCTGGAACGGCCTAGGGGAAAACTACACATACCGTTGTAATCTGGCGAGTCTCTACTTTCAGATGCAACAGAAATTTTGCGGATTTGTCAATCCGTTCGTGAGATATGGCAGTTTGGAGGTAAGAAACGCTTGAGAAACTCGAAATTTTCGCAGTTCTGATGCTCGAAACGAATAACTGGAACGGCCTAGGGGAAAACTACACATACCGTTGTAATCGGGCGAGTTTCTACTTTCAGATGCAACAGAAATTTTGCGGATTGGTCAATCCGTTCGCGAGATATGGCAGTTTGGAGGTAAGAAACGCTTGAGAAACTCAAAATTTTCGCAGTTCTGATGCTTGAAACGAATAACTAGAACCGCCTAGGGGAAAAGTGCGCATACCGTTGTAATCGGGCGAGTTTCTACTTTCAGAAGCAACAGACATTTTGCGGATTGGTCAATCCGTTCGCGAGATATGGCAGTTTGGAGATAAGAAACGCTTTAGAAACTCAAAATTTTCCCAGTTCTGATGCTCGAAACGAATAACTGGAACGGCCTAGGGGAAAACTACACATACCGTTGTAATCGGGCAAGTCTCTACTTTCAGATGCAACAGAAATTTTGCGGATCGGTCAATCCGTTCGCGAGATATGGCAGTTTGGAGGTAAGAAACGCTTGAGAAACTCGAAATTTTCGCAGTTCTGATGCTCGAAACGAATAACTGGAACGGCCTAGGGGAAAAGTACGCATACCGTTGTAATCGGGCGAGTTTCTACTTTCACAAGCAACAGAAATTTTGCGGATCGGTCAATCCGTTCGCGAGATACGGCAGTTTGGAGGTAAGAAACGCTTGAGAAACTCAAAATTTTCGCAGTTCTGATGCTCGAAACGAATAACTAGAACCGCCTAGGAGAAAGGTGCGCATACCGTTGTAATCGGGCGAGTTTCTACATTCCGATGAAACAGAAATTTTGCGGATCGGTCAATCCGTTCGCGAGATATGGCAGTTTGGATGCAAGAAACGCTTGAGAAACTCGAAATTTTCGCAGTTCTGATGCTCGAAACGAATAGCTGGAACGGCGTAGGGGAAAACTACACATACCGTTGTAATCGGGCGAGTTGCTGCTTTCAGATGCAACAGAAATTTTGCGGATTGGTCAATCCGTTCGCGAGATACGGCAGTTTGGAGGTAAGAAACGCTTGTGAAACTCAAAATTTTCGCAGTTCTGATGCTCGAAACGAATAACTAGAACCGCATAGGAGAAAGGTGCGCATACCGTTGTAATCGGGCGAGTTTCTACTTTCAGAAGCAACAGAAATTTTGCGGATTGGTCAATCCGTTCGCGAGATATGGCAGTTTGGAGATAAGAAACGCTTTAGAAACTCAAAATTTTCCCAGTTCTGATGCTCGAAACGAATAACTGGAACGGCCTAGGGGAAAACTACACATACCGTTGTAATCGGGCAAGTCTCTACTTTCAGATGCAACAGAAATTTTGCGGATCGGTCAATCCGTTCGCGAGATATGGCAGTTTGGAGGTAAGAAACGCTTGAGAAACTCGAAATTTTCGCAGTTCTGATGCTCGAAACGAATAACTGGAACGGCCTAGGGGAAAAGTACGCATACCGTTGTAATCGGGCGAGTTTCTACTTTCACAAGCAACAGAAATTTTGCGGATTGGTCAATCCGTTCGCGAGATATGGCAGTTTGGAGATAAGAAACGCTTTAGAAACTCAAAATTTTCCCAGTTCTGATGCTCGAAACGAATAACTAGAACGGCCTAGGGGAAAAGTGCGCATACCGTTGTAATCGGGCGAGTTTCTACTTTCAGAAACAACAGAAATTTTGCGGATTGGTCAATCCGTTCGCGAGATATGGCAGTTTGGAGGTAAGAAACGCTTGAGAAACTCAAAATTTTCGCAGTTCTGATGCTCGAAATGAATAACTAGAACGGCCTAGGGGAGAAGTACCCATACCGTTGTAATCGGGCGAGTTTCTACTTTCAGATGCAACAGAAATTCTGCGGATTGATCAATCCGTTCGCGAGATATGGCAGTTTGGAGATAAGAAACGCTTGAGAAACTCAAAATTTTCGCAGTTCTGATGCTAGAAACGAGTAACTAGAACGGCGTAGGAGAAAAGTGCGCATACCGTTGTAATCGGGCGAGATTCTACTTTCAGATGCAATAGAAATTTTGCGGATCGGTCAATCCGTTCGCGAGATATGGCAGTTTGAAGGTAAGAAACGCTTGAGAAACTCAAAATTTGCGCAGTTCTGATGCTTGAAACGAGTAACTAGAACGGCGTAGGGGAAAAGTGCGCATACCGTTGTAATCGGGCGAGTCTCTACTTTCAGATGCAACAGAAATTTTGCGGATTGGTAAATCCGTTCGCGAGATATGGCAGTTTGGAGGTAAGAAACGCTTGAGAAACTCAAAATTTTCGCAGTTCTGATGCTCGAAACGAATAGCTGGAACGGCCTAGGGGAAAACTACACATACCGTTGTAATCTGGCGAGTCTCTACTTTCAGATGCAACAGAAATTTTGCGGATTTGTCAATCCGTTCGTGAGATATGGCAGTTTGGAGGTAAGAAACGCTTGAGAAACTCAAAATTTTCGCAGTTCTGATGCTCGAAACGACTAACTGGAACGGCCTAGGGGAAAACTACACATACCGTTGTAATCGGGCAAGTCTCTACTTTCAGATGCAACAGAAATTTTGCGGATCGGTCAATCCGTTCGCGAGATATGGCAGTTTGGAGGTAAGAAACGCTTGAGAAACTCGAAATTTTCGCAGTTCTGATGCTCGAAACGAATAACTGGAACGGCCTAGGGGAAAACTACACATACCGTTGTAATCGGGCGAGTTTCTACTTTCAGATGCAACAGAAATTTTGCGGATTGGTCAATCCGTTCGCGAGATATGGCAGTTTGGAGGTAAGAAACGCTTGAGAAACTCAAAATTTTCGCAGTTCTGATGCTTGAAACGAATAACTAGAACCGCCTAGGGGAAAAGTGCGCATACCGTTGTAATCGGGCGAGTTTCTACTTTCAGAAGCAACAGACATTTTGCGGAATGGTCAATCCGTTCGCGAGATATGGCAGTTTGGAGATAAGAAACGCTTTAGAAACTCAAAATTTTCCCAGTTCTGATGCTCGAAACGAATAACTGGAACGGCCTAGGGGAAAACTACACATACCGTTGTAATCGGGCAAGTCTCTACTTTCAGATGCAACAGAAATTTTGCGGATCGGTCAATCCGTTCGCGAGATATGGCAGTTTGGAGGTAAGAAACGCTTGAGAAACTCGAAATTTTCGCAGTTCTGATGCTCGAAACGAATAACTGGAACGGCCTAGGGGAAAAGTACGCATACCGTTGTAATCGGGCGAGTTTCTACTTTCACAAGCAACAGAAATTTTGCGGATTGGTCAATCCGTTCGCGAGATATGGCAGTTTGGAGATAAGAAACGCTTTAGAAACTCAAAATTTTCCCAGTTCTGATGCTCGAAACGAATAACTAGAACGGCCTAGGGGAAAAGTGCGCATACCGTTGTAATCGGGCGAGTTTCTACTTTCAGAAACAACAGAAATTTTGCGGATTGGTCAATCCGTTCGCGAGATATGGCAGTTTGGAGGTAAGAAACGCTTGAGAAACTCAAAATTTTCGCAGTTCTGATGCTCGAAATGAATAACTAGAACGGCCTAGGGGAAAAGTACGCATACCGTTGTAATCGGGCGAGTTTCTACTTTCACAAGCAACAGAAATTTTGCGGATTGGTCAATCCGTTCGCGAGATATGGCAGTTTGGAGATAAGAAACGCTTTAGAAACTCAAAATTTTCCCAGTTCTGATGCTCGAAACGAATAACTAGAACGGCCTAGGGGAAAAGTGCGCATACCGTTGTAATCGGGCGAGTTTCTACTTTCAGATGCAACAGAAATTTTGCGGTTCGGTCAATCCGTTCGCGAGATATGGCAGTTTGGAGGTAAGAAACGCTTGAGAAACTCGAAATTTTCGCAGTTCTGATGCTCGAAACGAATAACTGGAACGTCCTAGGGGAAAAGTACACATACCGTTGTAATCGGGCGAGTTTCTACTTTCAGATGCAACAGAAATTTTGCGGATCGGTCAATCCGTTCGCGAGATACGGCAGTTTGGAGGTAAGAAACGCTTGAGAAACTCAAAATTTTCGCAGTTCTGATGCTCGAAACGAATAACTAGAACCGCCTAGGAGAAAGGTGCGCATACCGTTGTAATCGGGCGAGTTTCTACTTTCCGATGCAACAGAAATTTTGCGGATCGGTCAATCCGTTCGCGAGATATGGCAGTTTGGATGCAAGAAACGCATGAGAAACTCAAAATTTTCGCAGTTCTGATGCTCGAAACGAATAACTGGAACGGCCTAGGGGAAAAGTACGCATACCGTTGTAATCGGGCGAGTTTCTACTTTCAGAAGCAACAGAAATTTTGCGGATTGGTCAATCCGTTCGCGAGATATGGCAGTTTGGAGATAAGAAACGCTTTAGAAACTCAAAATTTTCCCAGTTCTGATGCTCGAAACGAATAACTGGAACGGCCTAGGGGAAAACTACACATACCGTTGTAATCGGGCAAGTCTCTACTTTCAGATGCAACAGAAATTTTGCGGATCGGTCAATCCGTTCGCGAGATATGGCAGTTTGGAGGTAAGAAACGCTTGAGAAACTCGAAATTTTCGCAGTTCTGATGCTCGAAACGAATAACTGGAACGGCCTAGGGGAAAAGTACGCATACCGTTGTAATCGGGCGAGTTTCTACTTTCACAAGCAACAGAAATTTTGCGGATTGGTCAATCCGTTCGCGAGATATGGCAGTTTGGAGATAAGAAACGCTTTAGAAACTCAAAATTTTCCCAGTTCTGATGCTCGAAACGAATAACTAGAACGGCCTAGGGGAAAAGTGCGCATACCGTTGTAATCGGGCGAGTTTCTACTTTCAGAAACAACAGAAATTTTGCGGATTGGTCAATCCGTTCGCGAGATATGGCAGTTTGGAGGTAAGAAACGCTTGAGAAACTCAAAATTTTCGCAGTTCTGATGCTCGAAATGAATAACTAGAACGGCCTAGGGGAGAAGTACCCATACCGTTGTAATCGGGCGAGTTTCTACTTTCAGATGCATCAGAAATTTTGCGGATTGATCAATCCGTTCGCGAGATATGGCAGTTTGGAGATAAGAAACGCTTGAGAAACTCAAAATTTTCGCAGTTCTGATGCTAGAAACGAGTAACTAGAACGGCGTAGGAGAAAAGTGCGCATACCGTTGTAATCGGGCGAGTCTCTACTTTCAGATGCAACAGAAATTTTGCGGATTGGTAAATCCGTTCGCGAGATATGGCAGTTTGGAGGTAAGAAACGCTTGAGAAACTCAAAATTTTCGCAGTTCTGATGCTCGAAACGAATAGCTGGAACGGCCTAGGGGAAAACTACACATACCGTTGTAATCTGGCGAGTCTCTACTTTCAGATGCAACAGAAATTTTGCGGATTTGTCAATCCGTTCGTGAGATATGGCAGTTTGGAGGTAAGAAACGCTTGAGAAACTCAAAATTTTCCCAGTTCTGATGCTCGAAACGAATAACTGGAACGGCCTAGGGGAAAACTACACATACCGTTGTAATCGGGCAAGTCTCTACTTTCGGATGCAACAGAAATTTTGCGGATCGGTCAATCCGTTCGCGAGATATGGCAGTTTGGAGGTAAGAAACGCTTGAGAAACTCGAAATTTTCGCAGTTCTGATGCTCGAAACGAATAACTGGAACGGCCTAGGGGAAAAGTACGCATACCGTTGTAATCGGGCGAGTTTCTACTTTCACAAGCAACAGAAATTTTGCGGATTGGTCAATCCGTTCGCGAGATATGGCAGTTTGGAGATAAGAAACGCTTTAGAAACTCAAAATTTTCCCAGTTCTGATGCTCGAAACGAATAACTAGAACGGCCTAGGGGAAAAGTGCGCATACCGTTGTAATCGGGCGAGTTTCTACTTTCAGAAACAACAGAAATTTTGCGGATTGGTCAATCCGTTCGCGAGATATGGCAGTTTGGAGGTAAGAAACGCTTGAGAAACTCAAAATTTTCGCAGTTCTGATGCTCGAAATGAATAACTAGAACGGCCTAGGGGAGAAGTACCCATACCGTTGTAATCGGGCGAGTTTCTACTTTCAGATGCAACAGAAATTTTGCGGATTGATCAATCCGTTCGCGAGATATGGCAGTTTGGAGATAAGAAACGCTTGAGAAACTCAAAATTTTCGCAGTTCTGATGGTAGAAACGAGTAACTAGAACGGCGTAGGAGAAAAGTGCGCATACCGTTGTAATCGGGCGAGATTCTACTTTCAGATGCAATAGAAATTTTGCGGATCGGTCAATCCGTTCGCGAGATATGGCAGTTTGAAGGTAAGAAACGCTTGAGAAACTCAAAATTTGCGCAGTTCTGATGCTTGAAACGAGTAACTAGAACGGCGTAGGGGAAAAGTGCGCATACCGTTGTAATCGGGCAAGTCTCTACTTTCAGATGCAACAGAAATTTTGCGGATTGGTAAATCCGTTCGCGAGATATGGCAGTTTGGAGGTAAGAAACGCTTGAGAAACTCAAAATTTTCGCAGTTCTGATGCTCGAAACGAATAGCTGGAACGGCCTAGGGGAAAACTACACATACCGTTGTAATCTGGCGAGTCTCTATTTTCAGATGCAACAGAAATTTTGCGGATTTGTCAATCCGTTCGTGAGATATGGCAGTTTGGAGGTAAGAAACGCTTGAGAAACTCAAAATTTTCGCAGTTCTGATGCTCGAAACGAATAACTGGAACGGCCTAGGGGAAAACTACACATACCGTTGTAATCGGGCAAGTCTCTACTTTCAGATGCAACAGAAATTTTGCGGATTGGTCAATCCGTTCGCGAGATATGGCAGTTTGGAGATAAGAAACGCTTTAGAAACTCAAAATTTTCCCAGTTCTGATGCTCGAAACGAATAACTGGAACGGCCTAGGGGAAAACTACACATACCGTTGTAATCGGGCAAGTCTCTACTTTCGGATGCAACAGAAATTTTGCGGATCGGTCAATCCGTTCGCGAGATATGGCAGTTTGGAGGTAAGAAACGCTTGAGAAACTCGAAATTTTCGCAGTTCTGATGCTCGAAACGAATAACTGGAACGGCCTAGGGGAAAAGTACGCATACCGTTGTAATCGGGCGAGTTTCTACTTTCACAAGCAACAGAAATTTTGCGGATTGGTCAATCCGTTCGCGAAATATGGCAGTTTGGAGATAAGAAACGCTTTAGAAACTCAAAATTTTCCCAGTTCTGATGCTCGAAACGAATAACTAGAACGGCCTAGGGGAAAAGTGCGCATACCGTTGTAATCGGGCGAGTTTCTACTTTCAGAAACAACAGAAATTTTGCGGATTGGTCAATCCGTTCGCGAGATATGGCAGTTTGGAGGTAAGAAACGCTTGAGAAACTCAAAATTTTCGCAGTTCTGATGCTCGAAATGAATAACTAGAACGGCCTAGGGGAGAAGTACCCATACCGTTGTAATCGGGCGAGTTTCTACTTTCAGATGCAACAGAAATTTTGCGGATTGATCAATCCGTTCGCGAGATATGGCAGTTTGGAGATAAGAAACGCTTGAGAAACTCAAAATTTTCGCAGTTCTGATGGTAGAAACGAGTAACTAGAACGGCGTAGGAGAAAAGTGCGCATACCGTTGTAATCGGGCGAGATTCTACTTTCAGATGCAATAGAAATTTTGCGGATCGGTCAATCCGTTCGCGAGATATGGCAGTTTGAAGGTAAGAAACGCTTGAGAAACTCAAAATTTGCGCAGTTCTGATGCTTGAAACGAGTAACTAGAACGGCGTAGGGGAAAAGTGCGCATACCGTTGTAATCGGGCGAGTCTCTACTTTCAGATGCAACAGAAATTTTGCGGATTGGTAAATCCGTTCGCGAGATATGGCAGTTTGGAGGTAAGAAACGCTTGAGAAACTCAAAATTTTCGCAGTTCTGATGCTCGAAACGAATAGCTGGAACGGCCTAGGGGAAAACTACACATACCGTTGTAATCTGGCGAGTCTCTACTTTCAGATGCAACAGAAATTTTGCGGATTTGTCAATCCGTTCGTGAGATATGGCAGTTTGGAGGTAAGAAACGCTTGAGAAACTCAAAATTTTCGCAGTTCTGATGCTCGAAACGAATAACTGGAACGGCCTAGGGGAAAACTACACATACCGTTGTAATCGGGCAAGTCTCTACTTTCAGATGCAACAGAAATTTTGCGGATCGGTCAATCCGTTCGCGAGATATGGCAGTTTGGAGGTAAGAAACGCTTGAGAAACTCGAAATTTTCGCAGTTCTGATGCTCGAAACGAATAACTGGAACGGCCTAGGGGAAAAATACACATACCGTTGTAATCGGGCGAGTTTCTACTTTCAGATGCAACAGAAATTTTGCGGATTGGTCAATCCGTTCGCGAGATATGGCAGTTTGGAGGTAAGAAACGCTTGAGAAACTCAAAATTTTCGCAGTTCTGATGCTTGAAACGAATAACTAGAACCGCCTAGGGGAAAAGTGCGCATACCGTTGTAATCGGGCGAGTTTCTACTTTCAGATGCAACAGAAATTTTGCGGATTGATCAATCCGTTCGCGAGATATGGCAGTTTGGAAATAAGAAACGCTTGAGAAACTCAAAATTTTCGCAGTTCTGATGCTAGAAACGAGTAACTAGAACGTCGTAGGGGAAAAGTGCGCATACCGTTGTAATCGGGCGAGATTCTACTTTCAGATGCAACAGAAATTTAGCGGATTGGTCAATCCGTTCGCGAGATATGGCAGTTTGGAGGTAAGAAACGCTTGAGAAACTCAAAATTTTCGCAGTTCTGATGCTCGAAACGAATAGCTGGAACGGCCTAGGGGAAAACTACACATACCGTTGTAATCGGGCGAGTCTCTACTTTCAGATGCAACAGATATTTTGCGGATTGGTCAATCCGTTCGCGAGATATGGCAGTTTGGAGGTAAGAAACGCTTGAGAAACTCAAAATTTTCGCAGTTCTGATGCTCGAAACGAATAACTAAAACGGCCTAGGGGAGAAGTACGTATACCGTTGTAATCGGGCGAGTGTCTACTTTCAGATGCAACAGAAATTTTTCGGATTGATCAATCCGTTCGCGAGATATGGCAGTTTGGAAATAAGAAACGCTTGAGAAACTCAAAATTTTCGCAGTTCTGATGCTCGAAACGAATAACTGGAACGGCCTAGGGGAAAACTACACATACCGTTGTAATCGGGCGAGTCTCTACTTTCAGATGCAACAGAAATTTTGCGGATTGGTCAATCCGTTCGCGAAATATGGCAGTTTGGAGGTAAGAAACGCTTGAGAAACTCAAAATTTTCGCAGTTCTGATGCTCGAAACGAATAACTAGAACGGCCTAGGGGAGAAGTACGTATACCGTTGTAATCGGGCGAGTGTCTACTTTCAGATGCAACAGAAATTTTTCGGATTGATCAATCCGTTCGCGAGATATGGCAGTTTGGAGATAAGAAACGCTTGAGAAACTCAAAATTTTCGAAGTTCTGATGCTCGAAACGAATAACTAGAACGGCCTAGAGGAGAAGTACGCATACCGTTGAAATCGGGCGAGTTTCTACTTTCACAAGCAACAGAAATTTTGCGGATTGATCAATCCGTTCGCGATACATGGCAGTTTGGAGATAAGAAACGCTTTAGAAACTCAAAATTTTCGCAGTTCTGATGCACGAAACGAATAACTAGAACGGCCCAGGGGAAAATTGCGCATACCGTTGTAATCGGGCGAGATTCTACTTTCAGATGCAACAGAAATTTTGCGGATTGGTCAATCCGTTCGCGAGATATGGCAGTTTGGAGGTAAGAAACGCTTGAGAAACTCAAAATTTTCGCAGTTCTGATGCTTGAAACGAATAACTAGAACCGCCTAGGGGAAAAGTGCGCATACCGTTGTAATCGGGCGAGTTTCTACTTTCAGATGCAACACAAATTTTGCGGATTGATCAATCCGTTCGCGAGATATGGCAGTTTGAAGGTAAGAAACGCTTGAGAAACTCAAAATTTGCGCAGTTCTGATGCTTGAAACGAATAACTATAACCGCCTAGGGGAAAAGTGTGCATACCGTTGCAATCGGGCGAGTTTCTACTTTCAGATGCAACAGAAATTTTGCGGATCGGTCAATCCGTTCGCGAGATATGGCAGTTTGGATGCAAGAAACGCTTGAGAAACTCGAAATTTTCGCAGTTCTGATGCTCGAAACGAATAACTGGAACGGCCTAGGGGAAAACTACACATACAGTTGTAATCGGGCGAGCCTCTACTTTCAGATGCAACAGAAATTTTGCGGATTGGTCAATCCGTTCGCGAGATATGGCAGTTTGGAGGTAAGAAACGCTTGAGAAACTCAAAATTTTCGCAGTTCTGATGCTCGAAACGAATAGCTGGAACGGCCTAGGGGAAAACTACACATACCGTTGTAATCGGGCGAGTTTCTACTTTCATATGCAACAGAAATTTTGCGGATCGGTCAATCCGTTCGCGAGATACGGCAGTTTGGAGGTAAGAAACGCTTGAGAAACTCAAAATTTTCGCAGTTCTGATGCTCGAAACGAATAACTAGAACCGCCTAGGAGAAAGGTGCGCATACCGTTGTAATCGGGCGAGTTTCTACTTTCCGATGCAACAGAAATTTTGCGGATCGGTCAATCCGTTCGCGAGATATGGCAGTTTGGATGCAAGAAACGCTTGAGAAACTCGAAATTTTCGCAGTTCTGATGCTCGAAACGAATAACTGGAACGGCCTAGGGGAAAACTACACATACCGTTGTAATCGGGCGAGCCTCTACTTTCAGATGCAACAGAAATTTTGCGGATTGGTCAATCCGTTCGCGAGATATGGCAGTTTGGATGCAAGAAACGCTTGAGAAACTCGAAATTTTCGCAGTTCTGATGCTCGAAACGAATAACTGGAACGGCCTAGGGGAAAACTACACATACAGTTGTAATCGGGCGAGCCTCTACTTTCAGATGCAACAGAAATTTTGCGGATTGGTCAATCCGTTCGCGAGATATGGCAGTTTGGAGGTAAGAAACGCTTGAGAAACTCAAAATTTTCGCAGTTCTGATGCTCGAAACGAATAGCTGGAACGGCCTAGGGGAAAACTACACATACCGTTGTAATCGGGCGAGTTTCTACTTTCATATGCAACAGAAATTTTGCGGATCGGTCAATCCGTTCGCGAGATACGGCAGTTTGGAGGTAAGAAACGCTTGAGAAACTCAAAATTTTCGCAGTTCTGATGCTCGAAACGAATAACTAGAACCGCCTAGGAGAAAGGTGCGCATACCGTTGTAATCGGGCGAGTTTCTACTTTCCGATGCAACAGAAATTTTGCGGATCGGTCAATCCGTTCGCGAGATATGGCAGTTTGGATGCAAGAAACGCTTGAGAAACTCGAAATTTTCGCAGTTCTGATGCTCGAAACGAATAACTGGAACGGCCTAGGGGAAAACTACACATACCGTTGTAATCGGGCGAGCCTCTACTTTCAGATGCAACAGAAATTTTGCGGATCGGTCAATCCGTTCGCGAGATATGGCAGTTTGGATGCAAGAAACGCTTGAGAAACTCGAAATTTTCGCAGTTCTGATGCTCGAAACGAATAACTGGAACGGCCTAGGGGAAAACTACACATACAGTTGTAATCGGGCGAGCCTCTACTTTCAGATGCAACAGAAATTTTGCGGATTGGTCAATCCGTTCGCGAGATATGGCAGTTTGGAGGTAAGAAACGCTTGAGAAACTCAAAATTTTCGCAGTTCTGATGCTCGAAACGAATAACTAGAACCGCCTAGGAGAAAGGTGCGCATACCGTTGTAATCGGGCGAGTTTCTACTTTCCGATGCAACAGAAATTTTGCGGATCGGTCAATCCGTTCGCGAGATATGGCAGTTTGGATGCAAGAAACGCTTGAGAAACTCGAAATTTTCGCAGTTCTGATGCTCGAAACGAATAACTGGAACGGCCTAGGGGAAAACTACACATACCGTTGTAATCGGGCGAGCCTCTACTTTCAGATGCAACAGAAATTTTGCGGATTGGTCAATCCGTTCGCGAGATATGGCAGTTTGGAGGTAAGAAACGCTCGAGAAACTCAAAATTTTCGCAGTTCTGATGCTCGAAACGAATAGCTGGAACGGCGTAGGGGAAAACTACACATACCGTTGTAATCGGGCGAGTTTCTGCTTTCAGATGCAACAGAAATTTTGCGGATTGGTCAATCCGTTCGCGAGATACGGCAGTTCGGAGGTAAGAAACGCTTGAGAAACTCAAAATTTTCGCAGTTCTGATGCTCGAAACGAATAACTAGAACCGCCTAGGAGAAAGGTGCGCATACCGTTGCAATCGGGCGAGTTTCTACTTTCAGATGCAACAGAAATTTTGCGGATCGGTCAATCCGTTCGCGAGATATGGCAGTTTGGATGCAAGAAACGCTTGAGAAACTCGAAATTTTCGCAGTTCTGATGCTCGAAACGAATAACTGGAACGGCCTAGGGGAAAACTACACATACAGTTGTAATCGGGCGAGCCTCTACTTTCAGATGCAACAGAAATTTTGCGGATTGGTCAATCCGTTCGCGAGATATGGCAGTTTGGAGGTAAGAAACGCTTGAGAAACTCAAAATTTTCGCAGTTCTGATGCTCGAAACGAATAGCTGGAACGGCCTAGGGGAAAACTACACATACCGTTGTAATCGGGCGAGTTTCTACTTTCATATGCAACAGAAATTTTGCGGATCGGTCAATCCGTTCGCGAGATACGGCAGTTTGGAGGTAAGAAACGCTTGAGAAACTCAAAATTTTCGCAGTTCTGATGCTCGAAACGAATAACTAGAACCGCCTAGGAGAAAGGTGCGCATACCGTTGCAATCGGGCGAGTTTCTACTTTCCGATGCATCAGAAATTTTGCGGATCGGTCAATCCGTTCGCGAGATATGGCAGTTTGGATGCAAGAAACGCTTGAGAAACTCGAAATTTTCGCAGTTCTGATGCTCGAAACGAATAACTGGAACGGCCTAGGGGAAAACTACACATACAGTTGTAATCGGGCGAGCCTCTACTTTCAGATGCAACAGAAATTTTGCGGATTGGTCAATCCGTTCGCGAGATATGGCAGTTTGGAGGTAAGAAACGCTTGAGAAACTCAAAATTTTCGCAGTTCTGATGCTCGAAACGAATAGCTGGAACGGCCTAGGGGAAAACTACACATACCGTTGTAATCGGGCGAGTTTCTACTTTCATATGCAACAGAAATTTTGCGGATCGGTCAATCCGTTCGCGAGATACGGCAGTTTGGAGGTAAGAAACGCTTGAGAAACTCAAAATTTTCGCAGTTCTGATGCTCGAAACGAATAACTAGAACCGCCTAGGAGAAAGGTGCGCATACCGTTGTAATCGGGCGAGTTTCTACTTTCCGATGCAACAGAAATTTTGCGGATCGGTCAATCCGTTCGCGAGATATGGCAGTTTGGATGCAAGAAACGCTTGAGAAACTCGAAATTTTCGCAGTTCTGATGCTCGAAACGAATAACTGGAACGGCCTAGGGGAAAACTACACATACCGTTGTAATCGGGCGAGCCTCTACTTTCAGATGCAACAGAAATTTTGCGGATTGGTCAATCCGTTCGCGAGATATGGCAGTTTGGAGGTAAGAAACGCTCGAGAAACTCAAAATTTTCGCAGTTCTGATGCTCGAAACGAATAGCTGGAACGGCGTAGGGGAAAACTACACATACCGTTGTAATCGGGCGAGTTTCTGCTTTCAGATGCAACAGAAATTTTGCGGATTGGTCAATCCGTTCGCGAGATACGGCAGTTCGGATGTAAGAAACGCTTGAGAAACTCAAAATTTTCGCAGTTCTGATGCTCGAAACGAATAACTAGAACCGCCTAGGAGAAAGGTGCGCATACCGTTGCAATCGGGCGAGTTTCTACTTTCAGATGCAACAGAAATTTTGCGGATCGGTCAATCCGTTCGCGAGATATGGCAGTTTGGATGCAAGAAACGCTTGAGAAACTCGAAATTTTCGCAGTTCTGATGCTCGAAACGAATAACTGGAACGGCCTAGGGGAAAACTACACATACAGTTGTAATCGGGCGAGCCTCTACTTTCAGATGCAACAGAAATTTTGCGGATTGGTCAATCCGTTCGCGAGATATGGCAGTTTGGAGGTAAGAAACGCTTGAGAAACTCAAAATTTTCGCAGTTCTGATGCTCGAAACGAATAGCTGGAACGGCCTAGGGGAAAACTACACATACCGTTGTAATCGGGCGAGTTTCTACTTTCATATGCAACAGAAATTTTGCGGATCGGTCAATCCGTTCGCGAGATACGGCAGTTTGGAAGTAAGAAACGCTTGAGAAACTCAAAATTTTCGCAGTTCTGATGCTCGAAACGAATAACTAGAACCGCCTAGGAGAAAGGTGCGCATACCGTTGCAATCGGGCGAGTTTCTACTTTCCGATGCATCAGAAATTTTGCGGATCGGTCAATCCGTTCGCGAGATATGGCAGTTTGGATGCAAGAAACGCTTGAGAAACTCGAAATTTTCGCAGTTCTGATGCTCGAAACGAATAACTGGAACGGCCTAGGGGAAAACTACACATACCGTTGTAATCGGGCGAGCCTCTACTTTCAGATGCAACAGAAATTTTGCGGATTGGTCAATCCGTTCGCGAGATATGGCAGTTTGGAGGTAAGAAACGCTTGAGAAACTCAAAATTTTCGCAGTTCTGATGCTCGAAACGAATAGCTGGAACGGCCTAGGGGAAAACTACACATACCGTTGTAATCGGGCGAGTTTCTACTTTCAGATGCAACAGAAATTTTGCGGATCGGTCAATCCGTTCGCGAGATACGGCAGTTTGGAGGTAAGAAACGCTTGAGAAACTCAAAATTTTCGCAGTTCTGATGCTCGAAACGAATAACTAGAACCGCCTAGGAGAAAGGTGCGCATACCGTTGTAATCGGGCGAGTTTCTACTTTCCGATGCAACAGAAATTTTGCGGATCGGTCAATCCGTTCGCGAGATATGGCAGTTTGGATGCAAGAAACGCTTGAGAAACTCGAAATTTTCGCAGTTCTGATGCTCGAAACGAATAACTGGAACGGCCTAGGGGAAAACTACACATACCGTTGTAATCGGGCGAGCCTCTACTTTCAGATGCAACAGAAATTTTGCGGATTGGTCAATCCGTTCGCGAGATATGGCAGTTTGGAGGTAAGAAACGCTTGAGAAACTCAAAATTTTCGCAGTTCTGATGCTCGAAACGAATAGCTGGAACGGCGTAGGGGAAAACTACACATACCGTTGTAATCGGGCGAGTTTCTGCTTTCAGATGCAACAGAAATTTTGCGGATTGGTCAATCCGTTCGCGAGATACGGCAGTTTGGAGGTAAGAAACGCTTGAGAAACTCAAAATTTTCGCAGTTCTGATGCTCGAAACGAATAACTAGAACCGCCTAGGAGAAAGGTGCGCATACCGTTGTAATCGGGCGAGTTTCTACTTTCCGATGCAACAGAAATTTTGCGGATCGGTCAATCCGTTCGCGAGATATGGCAGTTTGGATGCAAGAAACGCTTGAGAAACTCAAAATTTTCGCAGTTCTGATGCTCGAAACGAATAACTGGAACGGCCTAGGGGAAAACTACACATACCGTTGTAATCGGGCGAGCCTCTACTTTCAGATGCAACAGAAATTTTGCGGATTGGTCAATCCGTTCGCGAGATATGGCAGTTTGGAGGTAAGAAACGCTTGAGAAACTCAAAATTTTCGCAGTTCTGATGCTCGAAACGAATAGCTGGAACGGCCTAGTGGAAAACTACACATACCGTTGTAATCGGGCGAGTTTCTACTTTCAGATGCAACAGAAATTTTGCGAATTGGTCAATCCGTTCGCGAGATACGGCAGTTCGTAGGTAAGAAACGCTTGAGAAACTCAAAATTTTCGCAGTTCTGATGCTCGAAACGAATAACTAGAACCGCCTAGGAGAAAGGTGCGCATACCGTTGTAATCGGGCTAGTTTCTACTTTCAGATGCAACAGAAATTTTGCGGATTGATCAATCCGTTCGCGACATATGGCAGTTTGGAGATAAGAAACGCTTGAGAAACTCAAAATTTTCGCAGTTCTGATGCTCGAAACGAATTACTAGAACGGCCTAGGGGAGAAGTACGTATACCGTTGTAATCGGGCGAGTGTCTACTTTCAGATGCAACAGAAATTTTGCGGATCGGTCAATCCGTTCCGGAGATATGGCAGTTTGGATGCAAGAAACGCTTGATAAACTCGAAATTTTCGCAGTTCTGATGCTCGAAACGAATAACTGGAACGGCCTAGGGGAAAACTACACATACCGTTGTAATCGGGCGAGCCTCTACTTTCAGATGCAACAGAAATTTTGCGGATTGGTCAATCCGTTCGCGAGATATGGCAGTTTGGAGGTACGAAACGCTTGAGAAACTCAAAATTTTCGCAGTTCTGATGCTCGAAACGAATGACTAGAACGGCCTAGGGGAGAAGTACGTATACCGTTGTAATCGGGCGAGTGTCTACTTTCAGATGCAACCGAAATTTTTCGGATTGATCAATCCGTTCGCGGGATATGGCAGTTTGGAGAAAAGAAACGCTTGAGAAACTCAAAATTTTCGCAGTTCTGATGCTCGGAACGAATAACTAGAACGGCCTAGGGGAGAAGTACGCATACCGTTGTAATCGGGCGAGTTTCTACTTTCAGATGCAAAAGAAATTTTGCGGATTGATCAATCCGTTCGCGAGATATGGCAGTTTGGAAATAAGAAACGCTTTAGAAACTCAAAATTTTCGCAGGTCTGATGCTCGAAACGAATAACTAGAACAGCCCAGGGGAAAAGTGCGCATACCGTTGTAATCGGGCGAGTTTCTACTTTCAAATGCAACAGAAATTTTGCGGATTGGTCAATCCGTTCGCGAGATATGGCAGTTTGGAGGTAAGAAACGCTTGAGAAACTCAAAATTTTCGCAGTTCTGATGCTCGAAACGAATAACTGGAACGGCCTAGGGGAAAACTACACATACCGTTGTAATCGGGCGAGCCTCTACTTTCAGATGCAACAGAAATTTTGCGGATTGGTCAATCCGTTCGCGAGATATGGCAGTTTGGAGGTAAGAAACGCTTGAGAAACTCAAAATTTTCGCAGTTCTGATGCTCGAAACGAATAGCTGGAACGGCGTAGGGGAAAACTACACATACCGTTGTAATCGGGCGAGTTTCTGCTTTCAGATGCAACAGAAATTTTGCGGATTGGTCAATCCGTTCGCGAGATACGGCAGTTCGGAGGTAAGAAACGCTTGAGAAACTCAAAATTTTCGCAGTTCTGATGCTCGAAACGAATAACTAGAACCGCCTAGGAGAAAGGTGCGCATACCGTTGTAATCGGGCGAGTTTCTACTTTCCGATGCAACAGAAATTTTGCGGATCGGTCAATCCGTTCGCGAGATATGGCAGTTTGGATGCAAGAAACGCTTGAGAAACTCAAAATTTTCGCAGTTCTGATGCTCGAAACGAATAACTGGAACGGCCTAGGGGAAAACTACACATACAGTTGTAATCGGGCGAGCCTCTACTTTCAGATGCAACAGAAATTTTGCGGATTGGTCAAACCGTTCGCGAGATATGGCAGTTTGGAGGTAAGAAACGCTTGAGAAACTCAAAATTTTCGCAGTTCTGATGCTCGAAACGAATAGCTGGAACGGCCTAGTGGAAAACTACACATACCGTTGTAATCGGGCGAGTTTCTACTTTCAGATGCAACAGAAATTTTGCGAATTGGTCAATCCGTTCGCGAGATACGGCAGTTCGTAGGTAAGAAACGCTTGAGAAACTCAAAATTTTCGCAGTTCTGATGCTCGAAACGAATAACTAGAACCGCCTAGGAGAAAGGTGCGCATACCGTTGTAATCGGGCTAGTTTCTACTTTCAGATGCAACAGAAATTTTGCGGATTGATCAATCCGTTCGCGACATATGGCAGTTTGGAGATAAGAAACGCTTGAGAAACTCAAAATTTTCGCAGTTCTGATGCTCGAAACGAATTACTAGAACGGCCTAGGGGAGAAGTACGTATACCGTTGTAATCGGGCGAGTGTCTACTTTCAGATGCAACAGAAATTTTGCGGATCGGTCAATCCGTTCCGGAGATATGGCAGTTTGGATGCAAGAAACGCTTGATAAACTCGAAATTTTCGCAGTTCTGATGCTCGAAACGAATAACTGGAACGGCCTAGGGGAAAACTACACATACCGTTGTAATCGGGCGAGCCTCTACTTTCAGATGCAACAGAAATTTTGCGGATTGGTCAATCCGTTCGCGAGATATGGCAGTTTGGAGGTACGAAACGCTTGAGAAACTCAAAATTTTCGCAGTTCTGATGCTCGAAACGAATGACTAGAACGGCCTAGGGGAGAAGTACGTATACCGTTGTAATCGGGCGAGTGTCTACTTTCAGATGCAACCGAAATTTTTCGGATTGATCAATCCGTTCGCGGGATATGGCAGTTTGGAGAAAAGAAACGCTTGAGAAACTCAAAATTTTCGCAGTTCTGATGCTCGGAACGAATAACTAGAACGGCCTAGGGGAGAAGTACGCATACCGTTGTAATCGGGCGAGTTTCTACTTTCAGATGCAAAAGAAATTTTGCGGATTGATCAATCCGTTCGCGAGATATGGCAGTTTGGAAATAAGAAACGCTTTAGAAACTCAAAATTTTCGCAGGTCTGATGCTCGAAACGAATAACTAGAACAGCCCAGGGGAAAAGTGCGCATACCGTTGTAATCGGGCGAGTTTCTACTTTCAAATGCAACAGAAATTTTGCGGATTGGTCAATCCGTTCGCGAGATATGGCAGTTTGGAGGTAAGAAACGCTTGAGAAACTCAAAATTTTCGCAGTTCTGATGCTCGAAACGAATAACTGGAACGGCCTAGGGGAAAACTACACATACCGTTGTAATCGGGCGAGCCTCTACTTTCAGATGCAACAGAAATTTTGCGGATTGGTCAATCCGTTCGCGAGATATGGCAGTTTGGAGGTAAGAAACGCTTGAGAAACTCAAAATTTTCGCAGTTCTGATGCTCGAAACGAATAGCTGGAACGGCGTAGGGGAAAACTACACATACCGTTGTAATCGGGCGAGTTTCTGCTTTCAGATGCAACAGAAATTTTGCGGATTGGTCAATCCGTTCGCGAGATACGGCAGTTCGGAGGTAAGAAACGCTTGAGAAACTCAAAATTTTCGCAGTTCTGATGCTCGAAACGAATAACTAGAACCGCCTAGGAGAAAGGTGCGCATACCGTTGTAATCGGGCGAGTTTCTACTTTCCGATGCAACAGAAATTTTGCGGATCGGTCAATCCGTTCGCGAGATATGGCAGTTTGGATGCAAGAAACGCTTGAGAAACTCAAAATTTTCGCAGTTCTGATGCTCGAAACGAATAACTGGAACGGCCTAGGGGAAAACTACACATACAGTTGTAATCGGGCGAGCCTCTACTTTCAGATGCAACAGAAATTTTGCGGATTGGTCAAACCGTTCGCGAGATATGGCAGTTTGGAGGTAAGAAACGCTTGAGAAACTCAAAATTTTCGCAGTTCTGATGCTCGAAACGAATAGCTGGAACGGCCTAGGGGAAAACTACACATACGGTTGTAATCGGGCGAGTTTCTACTTTCAGATGCAACAGAAATTTTGCGGATCGGTCAATCCGTTCGCGAGATACGGCAGTTTGGAGGTAAGAAACGCTTGAGAAACTCAAAATTTTCGCAGTTCTGATGCTCGAAACGAATAACTAGAACCGCCTAGGAGAAAGGTGCGCATACCGTTGTAATCGGGCGAGTTTCTACTTTCCGATGCAACAGAAATTTTGCGGATCGGTCAATCCGTTCGCGAGATATGGCAGTTTGGATGCAAGAAACGCTTGAGAAACTCGAAATTTTCGCAGTTCTGATGCTCGAAACGAATAACTGGAACGGCCTAGGGGAAAACTACACATACCGTTGTAATCGGGCGAGCCTCTACTTTCAGATGCAACAGAAATTTTGCGGATTGGTCAATCCGTTCGCGAGATATGGCAGTTTGGAGGTAAGAAACGCTTGAGAAACTCAAAATTTTCGCAGTTCTGATGCTCGAAACGAATAGCTGGAACGGCCTAGTGGAAAACTACACATACCGTTGTAATCGGGCGAGTTTCTACTTTCAGATGCAACAGAAATTTTGCGAATTGGTCAATCCGTTCGCGAGATACGGCAGTTCGTAGGTAAGAAACGCTTGAGAAACTCAAAATTTTCGCAGTTCTGATGCTCGAAACGAATAACTAGAACCGCCTAGGAGAAAGGTGCGCATACCGTTGTAATCGGGCTAGTTTCTACTTTCAGATGCAACAGAAATTTTGCGGATTGATCAATCCGTTCGCGACATATGGCAGTTTGGAGATAAGAAACGCTTGAGAAACTCAAAATTTTCGCAGTTCTGATGCTCGGAACGAATAACTAGAACGGCCTAGGGGAGAAGTACGCATACCGTTGTAATCGGGCGAGTTTCTACTTTCAGATGCAAAAGAAATTTTGCGGATTGATCAATCCGTTCGCGAGATATGGCAGTTTGGAAATAAGAAACGCTTTAGAAACTCAAAATTTTCGCAGGTCTGATGCTCGAAACGAATAACTAGAACAGCCCAGGGGAAAAGTGCGCATACCGTTGTAATCGGGCGAGTTTCTACTTTCAAATGCAACAGAAATTTTGCGGATTGGTCAATCCGTTCGCGAGATATGGCAGTTTGGAGGTAAGAAACGCTTGAGAAACTCAAAATTTTCGCAGTTCTGATGCTCGAAACGAATAACTGGAACGGCCTAGGGGAAAACTACACATACCGTTGTAATCGGGCGAGCCTCTACTTTCAGATGCAACAGAAATTTTGCGGATTGGTCAATCCGTTCGCGAGATATGGCAGTTTGGAGGTAAGAAACGCTTGAGAAACTCAAAATTTTCGCAGTTCTGATGCTCGAAACGAATAGCTGGAACGGCGTAGGGGAAAACTACACATACCGTTGTAATCGGGCGAGTTTCTGCTTTCAGATGCAACAGAAATTTTGCGGATTGGTCAATCCGTTCGCGAGATACGGCAGTTCGGAGGTAAGAAACGCTTGAGAAACTCAAAATTTTCGCAGTTCTGATGCTCGAAACGAATAACTAGAACCGCCTAGGAGAAAGGTGCGCATACCGTTGTAATCGGGCGAGTTTCTACTTTCCGATGCAACAGAAATTTTGCGGATCGGTCAATCCGTTCGCGAGATATGGCAGTTTGGATGCAAGAAACGCTTGAGAAACTCAAAATTTTCGCAGTTCTGATGCTCGAAACGAATAACTGGAACGGCCTAGGGGAAAACTACACATACAGTTGTAATCGGGCGAGCCTCTACTTTCAGATGCAACAGAAATTTTGCGGATTGGTCAAACCGTTCGCGAGATATGGCAGTTTGGAGGTAAGAAACGCTTGAGAAACTCAAAATTTTCGCAGTTCTGATGCTCGAAACGAATAGCTGGAACGGCCTAGGGGAAAACTACACATACCGTTGTAATCGGGCGAGTTTCTACTTTCAGATGCAACAGAAATTTTGCGGATCGGTCAATCCGTTCGCGAGATACGGCAGTTTGGAGGTAAGAAACGCTTGAGAAACTCAAAATTTTCGCAGTTCTGATGCTCGAAACGAATAACTAGAACCGCCTAGGAGAAAGGTGCGCATACCGTTGTAATCGGGCGAGTTTCTACTTTCCGATGCAACAGAAATTTTGCGGATCGGTCAATCCGTTCGCGAGATATGGCAGTTTGGATGCAAGAAACGCTTGAGAAACTCGAAATTTTCGCAGTTCTGATGCTCGAAACGAATAACTGGAACGGCCTAGGGGAAAACTACACATACCGTTGTAATCGGGCGAGCCTCTACTTTCAGATGCAACAGAAATTTTGCGGATTGGTCAATCCGTTCGCGAGATATGGCAGTTTGGAGGTAAGAAACGCTTGAGAAACTCAAAATTTTCGCAGTTCTGATGCTCGAAACGAACAGCTGGAACGGCCTAGTGGAAAACTACACATACCGTTGTAATCGGGCGAGTTTCTACTTTCAGATGCAACAGAAATTTTGCGAATTGGTCAATCCGTTCGCGAGATACGGCAGTTCGTAGGTAAGAAACGCTTGAGAAACTCAAAATTTTCGCAGTTCTGATGCTCGAAACGAATAACTAGAACCGCCTAGGAGAAAGGTGCGCATACCGTTGTAATCGGGCTAGTTTCTACTTTCAGATGCAACAGAAATTTTGCGGATTGATCAATCCGTTCGCGACATATGGCAGTTTGGAGATAAGAAACGCTTGAGAAGCTCAAAATTTTCGCAGTTCTGATGCTCGGAACGAATAACTAGAACGGCCTAGGGGAGAAGTACGCATACCGTTGTAATCGGGCGAGTTTCTACTTTCAGATGCAAAAGAAATTTTGCGGATTGATCAATCCGTTCGCGAGATATGGCAGTTTGGAAATAAGAAACGCTTTAGAAACTCAAAATTTTCGCAGGTCTGATGCTCGAAACGAATAACTAGAACAGCCCAGGGGAAAAGTGCGCATACCGTTGTAATCGGGCGAGTTTCTACTTTCAAATGCAACAGAAATTTTGCGGATTGGTCAATCCGTTCGCGAGATATGGCAGTTTGGAGGTAAGAAACGCTTGAGAAACTCAAAATTTTCGCAGTTCTGATGCTCGAAACGAATAACTGGAACGGCCTAGGGGAAAACTACACATACCGTTGTAATCGGGCGAGCCTCTACTTTCAGATGCAACAGAAATTTTGCGGATTGGTCAATCCGTTCGCGAGATATGGCAGTTTGGAGGTAAGAAACGCTTGAGAAACTCAAAATTTTCGCAGTTCTGATGCTCGAAACGAATAGCTGGAACGGCGTAGGGGAAAACTACACATACCGTTGTAATCGGGCGAGTTTCTGCTTTCAGATGCAACAGAAATTTTGCGGATTGATCAATCCGTTCGCGAGATATGGCAGTTTGGAGATAAGAAACGCTTGAGAAACTCAAAATTTTCGCAGTTCTGATGCTCGAAACGAATAACTAGAACGGCCTACGCGAGAAGTACGAATACCGTTGTAATCGGGCGAGTTTCTACTTTCAGATGCAACAGAAATTTTGCGGATTGATCAATCCGTTCGCGAGATATGGCAGTTTGGAAATAAGAAACGCTTTAGAAACTCAAAATTTTCGCAGTTCTGATGCTCGAAACGAATAACTAGAACGGCCCAGGTGAAAAGTGCGCATACCGTTGTAATCGGGCGAGTTTCTACTTTCAAATGCAACAGAAATTTTGCGGATTGGTCAATCCGTTCGCGAGATATGGCAGTTTGGAGGTAAGAAACGCTTGAGAAACTCAAAATTTTCGCAGTTCTGATGCTCGAAACGAATAGCTGGAACGGCCTAGGGGAAAACTACACATACCGTTGTAATCGGGCGAGTTTCTACTTTCAGATGCAACAGAAATTTTGCGGATCGGTCAATCCGTTCGCGAGATACGGCAGTTTGGAGGTAAGAAACGCTTGAGAAACTCAAAATTTTCGCAGTTCTGATGCTCGAAACGAATAACTAGAACCGCCTAGGAGAAAGGTGCGCATACCGTTGTAATCGGGCGAGTTTCTACTTTCCGATGCAACAGAAATTTTGCGGATCGGTCAATCCGTTCGCGAGATATGGCAGTTTGGATGCAAGAAACGCTTGAGAAACTCGAAATTTTCGCAGTTCTGATGCTCGAAACGAATAACTGGAACGGCCTAGGGGAAAACTACACATACCGTTGTAATCGGGCGAGCCTCTACTTTCAGATGCAACAGAAATTTTGCGGATTGGTCAATCCGTTCGCGAGATATGGCAGTTTGGAGGTAAGAAACGCTTGAGAAACTCAAAATTTTCGCAGTTCTGATGCTCGAAACGAATAGCTGGAACGGCCTAGTGGAAAACTACACATACCGTTGTAATCGGGCGAGTTTCTACTTTCAGATGCAACAGAAATTTTGCGAATTGGTCAATCCGTTCGCGAGATACGGCAGTTCGTAGGTAAGAAACGCTTGAGAAACTCAAAATTTTCGCAGTTCTGATGCTCGAAACGAATAACTAGAACCGCCTAGGAGAAAGGTGCGCATACCGTTGTAATCGGGCTAGTTTCTACTTTCAGATGCAACAGAAATTTTGCGGATTGATCAATCCGTTCGCGACATATGGCAGTTTGGAGATAAGAAACGCTTGAGAAACTCAAAATTTTCGCAGTTCTGATGCTCGAAACGAATTACTAGAACGGCCTAGGGGAGAAGTACGTATACCGTTGTAATCGGGCGAGTGTCTACTTTCAGATGCAACAGAAATTTTGCGGATCGGTCAATCCGTTCCGGAGATATGGCAGTTTGGATGCAAGAAACGCTTGATAAACTCGAAATTTTCGCAGTTCTGATGCTCGAAACGAATAACTGGAACGGCCTAGGGGAAAACTACACATACCGTTGTAATCGGGCGAGCCTCTACTTTCAGATGCAACAGAAATTTTGCGGATTGGTCAATCCGTTCGCGAGATATGGCAGTTTGGAGGTACGAAACGCTTGAGAAACTCAAAATTTTCGCAGTTCTGATGCTCGAAACGAATGACTAGAACGGCCTAGGGGAGAAGTACGTATACCGTTGTAATCGGGCGAGTGTCTACTCTCAGATGCAACAGAAATTTTTCGGATTGATCAATCCGTTCGCGAGATATGGCAGTTTGGAGATAAGAAACGCTTGAGAAACTCAAAATTTTCGCAGTTCTGATGCTCGGAACGAATAACTAGAACGGCCTAGGGGAGAAGTACGCATACCGTTGTAATCGGGCGAGTTTCTACTTTCAGATGCAACAGAAATTTTGGGGATTGATCAATCCGTTCGCGAGATATGGCAGTTTGGAAATAAGAAACGCTTTAGAAACTCAAAATTTTCGCAGGTCTGATGCTCGAAACGAATAACTAGAACAGCCCAGGGGAAAAGTGCGCATACCGTTGTAATCGGGCGAGTTTCTACGTTCAAATGCAACAGAAATTTTGCGGATTGGTCAATCCGTTCGCGAGATATGGCAGTTTGGAGGTAAGAAACGCTTGAGAAACTCAAAATTTTCGCAGTTCTGATGCTCGAAACGAATGACTAGAACGGCCTAGGGGAGAAGTACGTATACCGTTGTAATCGGGCGAGTGTCTACTTTCAGATGCAACAGAAATTTTTCGGATTGATCAATCCGTTCGCGAGATATGGCAGTTTGGAGATAAGAAACGCTTGAGAAACTCAAAATTTTCGCAGTTCTGATGCTCGAAACGAATAACTAGAACGGCCTACGCGAGAAGTACGAATACCGTTGTAATCGGGCGAGTTTCTACTTTCAGATGCAACAGAAATTTTGCGGATTGATCAATCCGTTCGCGAGATATGGCAGTTTGGAAATAAGAAACGCTTTAGAAACTCAAAATTTTCGCAGTTCTGATGCTCGAAACGAATAACTAGAACGGCCCAGGTGAAAAGTGCGCATACCGTTGTAATCGGGCGAGTTTCTACTTTCAAATGCAACAGAAATTTTGCGGATTGGTCAATCCGTTCGCGAGATATGGCCGTTTGTATGTAAGAAACGCTTGAGAAACTCAAAATTTTCGCAGTTCTGATGCTCGAAACGAATAACTAGAACGGCCTAGGGGAAAAGTGGGCATACCGTTGTAATCGGGCGAGTTTCTACTTTCAGATGCAACAGAAATTTTGCGGATCGGTCAATCCGTTCGCGAGATATGGCAGTTTGGATGCAAGAAACGCTTGAGAAACTCGAAATTTTCGCAGTTCTGATGCTCGAAACGAATAACTGGAACGGCCTAGGGGAAAACTACACATACCGTTGTAATCGGGCGAGTCTCTACTTTCAGATGCAACAGAAATTTTGCGGATTGGTCGATCCGTTCGCGAGATATGGCAGTTTGGAGGTAAGAAACGCTTGAGAAACTCAAAATTTTCGCAGTTCTGATGCTCGAAACGAATAGCTGGAACGGCCTAGGGGAGAACTACACATACCGTTGTAATCGGGCGAGCCTCTACTTTCAGATGCAACAGAAATTTTGCGGATTGGTCAATCCGTTCGCGAGATATGGCAGTTTGGAGGTAAGAAACGCTTGAGAAACTCAAAATTTTCGCAGTTCTGATGCTCGAAACGAATAACTAGAACGGCCCAGGGGAAAAGTGCGCATACCGTTGAAATCGGGCGAGATTCTACTTTCAGATGCAACAGAAATTTTGCGGATTGGTCAATCCGTTCGCGAGATATGGCAGTTTGGAGGTAAGAAACGCTTGAGAAACTCAAAATTTGCGCAGTTCTGATGCTCGAAACGAATAACTAGAACGGCCTAGGGGAAAAGTGGGCATACCGTTGTAATCGGGCGAGTTTCTACTTTCAGATGCAACAGAAATTTTGCGGATCGGTCAATCCGTTCGCGAGATATGGCAGTTTGGATGCAAGAAACGCTTGAGAAACTCGAAATTTTCGCAGTTCTGATGCTCGAAACGAATAACTGGAACGGCCTAGGGGAAAACTACACATACAGTTGTAATCGGGCGAGCCTCTACTTTCAGATGCAACAGAAATTTTGCGGATTGGTCAATCCGTTCGCGAGATATGGCAGTTTGGAGGTAAGAAACGCTTGAGAAACTAAAAATTTTCGCAGTTCTGATGCTCGAAACGAATAGCTGGAACGGCCTAGGGGAAAACTACACATACCGTTGTAATCGGGCCAGTTTCTACTTTCAGATGCAACAGAAATTTTGCGGATCGGTCAATCCGTTCGCGAGATACGGCAGTTTGGAGGTAAGAAACGCTTGAGAAACTCAAAATTTTCGCAGTTCTGATGCTCGAAACGAATAACTAGAACCGCCTAGGAGAAAGGTGCGCATACCTTTGTAACCGGGCGAGTTTCTACTTTCCGATGCAACAGAAATTTTGCGGATCGGTCAATCCGTTCGCGAGATATGGCAGTTTGGATGCAAGAAACGCTTGAGAAACTCGAAATTTTCGCAGTTCTGATGCTCGAAACGAATAGCTGGAACGGCGTAGGGGAAAACTACACATACAGTTGTAATCGGGCGAGCCTCTACTTTCCGATGCAACAGAAATTTTGCGGATCGGTCAATCCGTTCGCGAGATATGGCAGTTTGGATGCAAGAAACGCATGAGAAACTCAAAATTTTCGCAGTTCTGATGCTCGAAACGAATAACTGGAACGGCCTAGGGGAAAAGTACGCATACCGTTGTAATCGGGCGAGTTTCTACTTTCAGAAGCAACAGAAATTTTGCGGATCGGTCAATCCGTTCGCGAGATATGGCAGTTTGGATGCAAGAAACGCTTGAGAAACTCGAAATTTTCGCAGTTCTGATGCTCGAAACGAATAACTGGAACGGCCTAGGGGAAAACTACACATACAGTTGTAATCGGGCGAGCCTCTACTTTCAGATGCAACAGAAATTTTGCGGATTGGTCAATCCGTTCGCGAGATATGGCAGTTTGGAGGTAAGAAACGCTTGAGAAACTAAAAATTTTCGCAGTTCTGATGCTCGAAACGAATAGCTGGAACGGCCTAGGGGAAAACTACACATACCGTTGTAATCGGGCCAGTTTCTACTTTCAGATGCAACAGAAATTTTGCGGATCGGTCAATCCGTTCGCGAGATACGGCAGTTTGGAGGTAAGAAACGCTTGAGAAACTCAAAATTTTCGCAGTTCTGATGCTCGAAACGAATAACTAGAACCGCCTAGGAGAAAGGTGCGCATACCGTTGTAATCGGGCGAGTTTCTACTTTCCGATGCAACAGAAATTTTGCGGATCGGTCAATCCGTTCGCGAGATATGGCAGTTTGGATGCAAGAAACGCTTGAGAAACTCGAAATTTTCGCAGTTCTGATGCTCGAAACGAATAGCTGGAACGGCGTATGGGAAAACTACACATACAGTTGTAATCGGGCGAGCCTCTACTTTCCGATGCAACAGAAATTTTGCGGATCGGTCAATCCGTTCGCGAGATATGGCAGTTTGGATGCAAGAAACGCATGAGAAACTCAAAATTTTCGCAGTTCTGATGCTCGAAACGAATAACTGGAACGGCCTAGGGGAAAAGTACGCATACCGTTGTAATCGGGCGAGTTTCTACTTTCAGAAGCAACAGAAATTTTGCGGATTGGTCAATCCGTTCGCGAGATATGGCAGTTTGGAGATAAGAAACGCTTTAGAAACTCAAAATTTTCCCAGTTCTGATGCTCGAAACGAATAACTGGAACGGCCTAGGGGAAAACTACACATACCGTTGTAATCGGGCAAGTCTCTACTTTCAGATGCAACAGAAATTTTGCGGATCGGTCAATCCGTTCGCGAGATATGGCAGTTTGGAGGTAAGAAACGCTTGAGAAACTCGAAATTTTCGCAGTTCTGATGCTCGAAACGAATAACTGGAACGGCCTAGGGGAAAAGTACGCATACCGTTGTAATCGGGCGAGTTTCTACTTTCACAAGCAACAGAAATTTTGCGGATTGGTCAATCCGTTCGCGAGATATGGCAGTTTGGAGGTAAGAAACGCTTGAGAAACTCAAAATTTTCGCAGTTCTGATGCTCGACACGAATAACTAGAACGGCCTAGGGGAAAAGTACGCATACCGTTGTAATCGGGCGAGTTTCTACTTTCAGAAGCAACAGAAATTTTGCGGATTGGTCAATCCGTTCGCGAGATATGGCAGTTTGGAGGTAAGAAACGCTTGAGAAACTCAAAATTTTCGCAGTTCTGATGCTCGAAATGAATAACTAGAACGGCCTAGGGGAGAAGTACCCATACCGTTGTAATCGGGCGAGTTTCTACTTTCAGATGCAACAGAAATTTTGCGGATTGATCAATCCGTTCGCGAGATATGGCAGTTTGGAGATAAGAAACGCTTGAGAAACTCAAAATTTTCGCAGTTCTGATGCTAGAAACGAGTAACTAGAACGGCGTAGGGGAAAAGTGCGCATACCGTTGTAATCGGGCGAGATTCTACTTTCAGATGCAATAGAAATTTTGCGGATGGGTCAATCCGTTCGCGAGATATGGCAGTTTGAAGGTAAGAAACGCTTGAGAAACTCAAAATTTGCGCAGTTCTGATGCTCGAAACGAATAGCTGGAACGGCCTAGGGGAAAACTACACATACCGTTGTAATCGGGCGAGTCTCTACTTTCAGATGCAACAGAAATTTTGCGGATTTGTCAATCCGTTCGTGAGATATGGCAGTTTGGAGGTAAGAAACGCTTGAGAAACTCAAAATTTTCGCAGTTCTGATGCTCGAAACGAATAACTGGAACGGCCTAGGGGAAAACTACACATACCGTTGTAATCGGGCAAGTCTCTACTATCAGATGCAACAGAAATTTTGCGGATCGGTCAATCCGTTCGCGAGATATGGCAGTTTGGAGGTAAGAAACGCTTGAGAAACTCGAAATTTTCGCAGTTCTAATGCTCGAAACGAATAACTGGAACGGCCTAGGGGAAAACTACACATACCGTTGTAATCGGGCGAGTTTCTACTTTCAGATGCAACAGAAATTTTGCGGATTGGTCAATCCGTTCGCGAGATATGGCTGTTTGGGGGTAAGAAACGCTTGAGAAACTCAAAATTTTCGCAGTTCTGATGCTTGAAACGAATAACTAGAACCGCCTAGGGGAAAAGTGCGCATACCGTTGTAATCGGGCGAGTTTCTACTTTCAGATGCAACAGAAATTTTGCGGATTGATCAATCCGTTCGCGAGATATGGAAGTTTGGAAATAAGAAACGCTTGAGAAACTCAAAATTTTCGCAGTTCTGATGCTAGAAACGAGTAACTAGAACGGCGTAGGGGAAAAGTGCGCATACCGTTGTAATCGGGCGAGATTCTACTTTCAGATGCAACAGAAATTTAGCGGATTGGTCAATCCGTTCGCGAGATATGGCAGTTTGGAGGTAAGAAACGCTTGAGAAACTCAAAATTTTCGCAGTTCTGATGCTTGAAACGAATAACTAGAACCGCCTAGGGGAAAAGTGCGCACACCGTTGTAATCGGGCGAGATTCTACTTTCAGATGCAACAGAAATTTTGCGGATGGATCAATCCGTTCGCGAGATATGGCAGTTTGGAAATAAGAAACGCTTAAGAAACTCAAAATTTTCGCAGTTCTGATGCTAGAAACGAGTAACTAGAACGGCGTAGGGGAAAAGTACGCATACCGTTGTAATCGGGCGAGTTTCTACTTTCAGAAGCAACAGAAATTTTGCGGATTGGTCAATCCGTTCGCGAGATATGGCAGTTTGGAGGTAAGAAACGCTTGAGAAACTCAAAATTTTCGCAGTTCTGATGCTTGAAACGAATAACTAGAACCGCCTAGGGGAAAAGTGCGCATACCGTTGTAATCGGGCGAGTTTCTACTTTCAGATGCAACAGAAATTTTGCGGATTGATCAATCCGTTCGCGAGATATGGCAGTTTGGAAATAAGAAACGCTTAAGAAACTCAAAATTTTCGCAGTTCTGATGCTAGAAACGAGTAACTAGAACGGCGTAGGGGAAAAGTACGCATACCGTTGTAATCGGGCGAGTCTCTACTTTCAGATGCAACAGATATTTTGCGGATTGGTCAATCCGTTCGCGAGATATGGCAGTTTGGAGGTAAGAAACGCTTGAGAAACTCAAAATTTTCGCAGTTCTGATGCTCGAAACGAATAACTAAAACGGCCTAGGGGAGAAGTACGTATACCGTTGTAATCGGGCGAGTGTCTACTTTCAGATGCAACAGAAATTTTTCGGATTGATCAATCCGTTCGCGAGATATGGCAGTTTGGATATAAGAAACGCTTGAGAAACTCGAAATTTTCGCAGTTCTGGTGCTCGAAACGAATAACTGGAACGGCCTAGGGGAAAACTACACATACCGTTGTAATCGGGCGAGTTTCTACTTTCAGATGCAACAGAAATTTTGCGGATTGGTCAATCCGTTCGCGAGATATGGCAGTTTGGAGGTAAGAAACGCTTGAGAAACTCAAAATTTTCGCAGTTCTGATGCTTGAAACGAATAACTAGAACCGCCTAGGGGAAAAGTGCGCATACCGTTGTAATCGGGCGAGTTTCTACTTTCAGATGCAACAGAAATTTTGCGGATTGATCAATCCGTTCGCGAGATATGGCAGTTTGGAAATAAGAAACGCTTAAGAAACTCAAAATTTTCGCAGTTCTGATGCTAGAAACGAGTAACTAGAACGGCGTAGGGGAAAAGTACGCATACCTTTGTAATCGGGCGAGTTTCTACTTTCACAAGCAACAGAAATTTTGCGGATTGGTCAATCCGTTCGCGAGATATGGCAGTTTGGAGATAAGAAACGCTTTAGAAACTCAAAATTTTCCCAGTTCTGATGCTCGAAACGAATAACTAGAACGGCCTAGGGGAAAAGTGCGCATACCGTTGTAATCGGGCGAGTTTCTACTTTCAGAAGCAACAGAAATTTTGCGGATTGGTCAATCCGTTCGCGAGATATGGCAGTTTGGAGGTAAGAAACGCTTGAGAAACTCAAAATTTTCGCAGTTCTGATGCTCGAAATGAATAACTAGAACGGCCTAGGGGAGAAGTACCCATACCGTTGTAATCGGGCGAGTTTCTACTTTCAGATGCAACAGAAATTTTGCGGATTGATCAATCCGTTCGCGAGATATGGCAGTTTGGAGATAAGAAACGCTTGAGAAACTCAAAATTTTCGCAGTTCTGATGCTAGAAACGAGTAACTAGAACGGCGTAGGGGAAAAGTGCGCATACCGTTGTAATCGGGCGAGATTCTACTTTCAGATGCAATAGAAATTTTGCGGATGGGTCAATCCGTTCGCGAGATATGGCAGTTTGAAGGTAAGAAACGCTTGAGAACCTCAAAATTTGCGCAGTTCTGATGCTTGAAACGAGTAACTAGAACGGCGTAGGGGAAAAGTGCGCATACCGTTGTAATCGGGCGAGTCATTACTTTCAGATGCAACAGAAATTTTGCGGATTGGTAAATCCGTTCGCGAGATATGGCAGTTTGGAGGTAAGAAACGCTTGAGAAACTCAAAATTTTCGCAGTTCTGATGCTCGAAACGAATAGCTGGAACGGCCTAGGGGAAAACTACACTTACCGTTGTAATCGGGCGAGTCTCTACTTTCAGATGCAACAGAAATTTTGCGGATTTGTCAATCCGTTCGTGAGATATGGCAGTTTGGAGGTAAGAAACGCTTGAGAAACTCAAAATTTTCGCAGTTCTGATGCTCGAAACGAATAACTGGAACGGCCTAGGGGAAAACTACACATACCGTTGTAATCGGGCAAGTCTCTACTATCAGATGCAACAGAAATTTTGCGGATCGGTCAATCCGTTCGCGAGATATGGCAGTTTGGAGGTAAGAAACGCTTGAGAAACTCGAAATTTTCGCAGTTCTGATGCTCGAAACGAATAACTGGAACGGCCTAGGGGAAAACTACACATACCGTTGTAATCGGGCGAGTTTCTACTTTCAGATGCAACAGAAATTTTGCGGATTGGTCAATCCGTTCGCGAGATATGGCAGTTTGGAGGTAAGAAACGCTTGAGAAACTCAAAATTTTCGCAGTTCTGATGCTTGAAACGAATAACTAGAACCGCCTAGGGGAAAAGTGCGCATACCGTTGTAATCGGGCGAGTTTCTACTTTCAGATGCAACAGAAATTTTGAGAATTGATCAATCCGTTCGCGAGATATGGCAGTTTGGAAATAAGAAACGCTTAAGAAGCTCAAAATTTTCGCAGTTCTGATGCTAGAAACGAGTAACTAGAACGGCGCAGGGGAAAAGTGCGCATACCGTTGTAATCGGGCGAGATTCTACTTTCAGATGCAACAGAAATTTAGCGGATTGGTCAATCCGTTCGCGAGATATGGCAGTTTGGAGGTAAGAAACGCTTGAGAAACTCAAAATTTTCGCAGTTCTGATGCTTGAAACGAATAACTAGAACCGCCTAGGGGAAAAGTGCGCATACCGTTGTAATCGGGCGAGTTTCTACTTTCAGATGCAACAGAAATTTTTCGGATTGATCAATCCGTTCGCGAGATATGGCAGTTTGGATATAAGAAACGCTTGAGAAACTCAAAATTTTCGCAGTTCTGATGCTCGAAACGAATAACTGGAACGGCCTAGGGGAAAACTACACACACCGTTGTAATCGGGCAAGTCTCTACTTTCAGATGCAACAGAAATTTTGCGGATCGGTCAATCCGTTCGCGAGATATGGCAGTTTGGAGGTAAGAAACGCTTGAGAAACTCGAAATTTTCGCAGTTCTGATGCTCGAAACGAATAACTGGAACGGCCTAGGGGAAAACTACACATACCGTTGTAATCGGGCGAGTTTCTACTTTCAGATGCAACAGAAATTTTGCGGATTGGTCAATCCGTTCGCGAGATATGGCAGTTTGGAGGTAAGAAACGCTTGAGAAACTCAACATTTTCGCAGTTCTGATGCTTGAAACGAATAACTAGAACCGCCTAGGGGAAAAGTGCGCATACCGTTGTAATCGGGCGAGATTCTACTTTCAGATGCAACAGAAATTTAGCGGATTGGTCAATCCGTTCGCGAGATATGGCAGTTTGGAGGTAAGAAACGCTTGTGAAACTCAAAATTTTCGCAGTTCTGATGCTTGAAACGAATAACTAGAACCGCCTAGGAGAAAGGTGTTCATACCGTTGTAATCGGGCGGGTATCTACTTTCAGATGCAACAGAAATTTTGCGGATCGTTCAATCCGTTCGCGAGATACGGCAGTTTGGAGGTAAGAAACTCTTGAGAAACTCAAAATTTTCGGAGTTCTGATGCTCGAAACGAATAACTAGAACCGCCTAGGAGAAAGGTGCGCATACCGTTGTAATCGGGCGAGTTTCTACTTTCCGATGCAACAGAAATTTTGCGGATCGGTCAATCCGTTCGCGAGATATGGCAGTTTGGATGCAAGAAACGCTTGATAAACTCGAAATTTTCGCAGTTCTGATGCTCGAAACGAATAACTGGAACGGCCTAGGGGAAAACTACACATACCGTTGTAATCGGGCGAGTCTCTACTTTCAGATGCAACAGAAATTTTGCGGATTGGTCAATCCGTTCGCGAGATATGGCAGTTTGGAGGTAAGAAACGCTTGAGAAACTCAAAATTTTCGCAGTTCTGATGCTCGAAACGAATAACTAGAACGGCCTAGGGGAGAAGTACGTATACCGTTGTAATCGGGCGAGTGTCTACTTTCAGATGCAACAGAAATTTTTCGGATTGATCAATCCGTTCGCGAGATATGGCAGTTTGGAGATAAGAAACGCTTGAGAAACTCAAAATTTTCGAAGTTCTGATGCTCGAAACGAATAACTAGAACGGCCTAGAGGAGAAGTACGCATACCGTTGAAATCGGGCGAGTTTCTACTTTCACAAGCAACAGAAATTTTGCGGATTGATCAATCCGTTCGCGATACATGGCAGTTTGGAGATAAGAAACGCTTTAGAAACTCAAAATTTTCGCAGTTCTGATGCTCGAAACGAATAACTAGAACGGCCCAGGGGAAAATTGCGCATACCGTTGTAATCGGGCGAGATTCTACTTTCAGATGCAACAGAAATTTTGCGGATTGGTCAATCCGTTCGCGAGATATGGCAGTTTGGAGGTAAGAAACGCTTGAGAAACTCAAAATTTTCGCAGTTCTGATGCTTGAAACGAATAACTAGAACCGCCTAGGGGAAAAGTGCGCATACCGTTGTAATCGGGCGAGTTTCTACTTTCCGATGCAACAGAAATTTTGCGGATCGGTCAATCCGTTCGTGAGATATGGCAGTTTGGATGCAAGAAACGCTTGAGAAACTCGAAATTTTCGCAGTTCTGATGCTCGAAACGAATAACTAGAACGGCCTAGAGGAGAAGTACGCATACCGTTGAAATCGGGCGAGTTTCTACTTTCACAAGCAACAGAAATTTTGCGGATTGATCAATCCGTTCGCGATACATGGCAGTTTGGAGATAAGAAACGCTTTAGAAATTCAAAATTTTCGCAGTTCTGATGCTCGAAACGAATAACTAGAACGGCCCAGGGGAAAATTGCGCATACCGTTGTAATCGGGCGAGATTCTACTTTCAGATGCAACAGAAATTTTGCGGATTGGTCAATCCGTTCGCGAGATATGGCAGTTTGGAGGTAAGAAACGCTTGAGAAACTCAAAATTTTCGCAGTTCTGATGCTTGAAACGAATAACTAGAACCGCCTAGGGGAAAAGTGCGCATACCGTTGCAATCGGGCGAGTTTCTACTTTCAGATGCAACAGAAATTTTGCGGATCGGTCAATCCGTTCGCGAGATATGGCAGTTTGGATGCAAGAAACGCTTGAGAAACTCGAAATTTTCGCAGTTCTGATGCTCGAAACGAATAACTGGAACGGCCTAGGGGAAAACTACACATACCGTTATAATCGGGCGAGCCTCTACTTTCAGATGCAACAGAAATTTTGCGGATTGGTCAATCCGTTCGCGAGATATGGCAGTTTGGAGGTAAGAAACGCTTGAGAAACTCAAAATTTTCGCAGTTCTGATGCTCGAAACGAATAGCTGGAACGGCGTAGGGGAAAACTACACATACCGTTGTAATCGGGCGAGTTTCTGCTTTCAGATGCAACAGAAATTTTGCGGATTGATCAATCCGTTGACGATATACGGCAGTTCGGAGGTAAGAAACGCTTGAGAAACTCAAAATTTTCGCAGTTCTGATGCTCGAAACGAATAACTAGAACCGCCTAGGAGAAAGGTGCGCATACCGTTGTAATCGGGCGAGTTTCTACTTTCCGATGCAACAGAAATTTTGCGGATCGGTCAATCCGTTCGCGAGATATGGCAGTTTGGATGCAAGAAACGCTTGAGAAACTCAAAAGTTTCGCAGTTCTGATGCTCGAAACGAATAACTGGAACGGCCTAGGGGAAAACTACACATACCGTTGTAATCGGGCGAGCCTCTACTTTCAGATGCAACAGAAATTTTGCGGATTGGTCAATCCGTTCGCGAGATATGGCAGTTTGGATGTAAGAAACGCTTGAGAAACTCAAAATTTTCGCAGTTCTGATGCTCGAAACGAATAACTAGAACCGCCTAGGAGAAAGGTGCGCATACCGTTGTAATCGGGCGAGTTTCTACTTTCCGATGCAACAGAAATTTTGCGGATCGGTCAATCCGTTCGCGAGATATGGCAGTTTGGATGCAAGAAACGCTTGAGAAACTCAAAATTTTCGCAGTTCTGATGCTCGAAACGAATAACTGGAACGGCCTAGGGGAAAACTACACATACAGTTGTAATCGGGCGAGCCTCTACTTTCAGATGCAACAGAAATTTTGCGGATTGGTCAATCCGTTCGCGAGATATGGCAGTTTGGAGGTAAGAAACGCTTGAGAAACTCAAAATTTTCGCAGTTCTGATGCTCGAAACGAATAGCTGGAACGGCCTAGGGGAAAACTACACATACCGTTGTAATCGGGCGAGTTTCTACTTTCAGATGCAACAGAAATTTTGCGGATCGGTCAATCCGTTCGCGAGATACGGCAGTTTGGAGGTAAGAAACGCTTGAGAAACTCAAAATTTTCGCAGTTCTGATGCTCGAAACGAATAACTAGAACCGCCTAGGAGAAAGGTGCGCATACCGTTGTAATCGGGCGAGTTTCTACTTTCCGATGCAACAGAAATTTTGCGGATCGGTCAATCCGTTCGCGAGATATGGCAGTTTGGATGCAAGAAACGCTTGAGAAACTCGAAATTTTCGCAGTTCTGAAGCTCGAAACGAATAACTGGAACGGCCTAGGGGAAAACTACACATACCGTTGTCATCGGGCGAGCCTCTACTTTCAGATGCAACAGAAATTTTGCGGATTGGTCAATCCGTTCGCGAGATATGGCAGTTTGGAGGTAAGAAACGCTTGAGAAACTCAAAATTTTCGCAGTTCTGATGCTCGAAACGAATAGCTGGAACGGCGTAGGGGAAAACTACACATACCGTTGTAATCGGGCGAGTTTCTGCTTTCAGATGCAACAGAAATTTTGCGGATTGGTCAATCCGTTCGCGAGATACGGCAGTTTGGAGGTAAGAAACGCTTGAGAAACTCAAAATTTTCGCAGTTCTGATGCTCGAAACGAATAACTAGAACCGCCTAGGAGAAAGGTGCGCATACCGTTGTAATCGGGCGAGTTTCTACTTTCCGATGCAACAGAAATTTTGCGGATCGGTCAATCCGTTCGCGAGATATGGCAGTTTGGATGCAAGAAACGCTTGAGAAACTCAAAATTTTCGCAGTTCTGATGCTCGAAACGAATAACTGGAACGGCCTAGGGGAAAACTACACATACCGTTGTAATCGGGCGAGCCTCTACTTTCAGATGCAACAGAAATTTTGCGGATTGGTCAATCCGTTCGCGAGATATGGCAGTTTGGAGGTAAGAAACGCTTGAGAAACTCAAAATTTTCGCAGTTCTGATGCTCGAAACGAATAGCTGGAACGGCGTAGGGGAAAACTACACATACCGTTGTAATCGGGCGAGTTTCTGCTTTCAGATGCAACAGAAATTTTGCGGATTGGTCAATCCGTTCGCGAGATACGGCAGTTTGGAGGTAAGAAACGCTTGAGAAACTCAAAATTTTCGCAGTTCTGATGCTCGAAACGAATAACTAGAACCGCCTAGGAGAAAGGTGCGCATACCGTTGTAATCGGGCGAGTTTCTACTTTCCGATGCAACAGAAATTTTGCGGATCGGTCAATCCGTTCGCGAGATATGGCAGTTTGGATGCAAGAAACGCTTGAGAAACTCAAAATTTTCGCAGTTCTGATGCTCGAAACGAATAACTGGAACGGCCTAGGGGAAAACTACACATACCGTTGTAATCGGGCGAGCCTCTACTTTCAGATGCAACAGAAATTTTGCGGATTGGTCAATCCGTTCGCGAGATATGGCAGTTTGGATGTAAGAAACGCTTGAGAAACTCAAAATTTTCGCAGTTCTGATGCTCGAAACGAATAACTAGAACCGCCTAGGAGAAAGGTGCGCATACCGTTGTAATCGGGCGAGTTTCTGCTTTCAGATGCAACAGAAATTTTGCGGATTGGTCAATCCGTTCGCGAGATACGGCAGTTTGGAGGTAAGAAACGCTTGAGAAACTCAAAATTTTCGCAGTTCTGATGCTCGAAACGAATAACTGGAACGGCCTAGGGGAAAACTACACATACCGTTGTAATCGGGCGAGCCTCTACTTTCAGATGCAACAGAAATTTTGCGGATTGGTCAATCCGTTCGCGAGATATGGCAGTTTGGAGGTAAGAAACGCTTGAGAAACTCAAAATTTTCGCAGTTCTGATGCTCGAAACGAATAGCTGGAACGGCGTAGGGGAAAACTACACATACCGTTGTAATCGGGCGAGTTTCTGCTTTCAGATGCAACAGAAATTTTGCGGATTGATCAATCCGTTCGCGAGATACGGCAGTTCGGAGGTAAGAAACGCTTGAGAAACTCAAAATTTTCGCAGTTCTGATGCTCGAAACGAATAACTAGAACCGCCTAGGAGAAAGGTGCGCATACCGTTGTAATCGGGCGAGTTTCTACTTTCCGATGCAACAGAAATTTTGCGGATCGGTCAATCCGTTCGCGAGATATGGCAGTTTGGATGCAAGAAACGCTTGAGAAACTCAACATTTTCGCAGTTCTGATGCTCGAAACGAATAACTGGAACGGCCTAGGGGAAAACTACACATACAGTTGTAATCGGGCGAGCCTCTACTTTCAGATGCAACAGAAATTTTGCGGATTGGTCAATCCGTTCGCGAGATATGGCAGTTTGGAGGTAAGAAACGCTTGAGAAACTCAAAATTTTCGCAGTTCTGATGCTCGAAACGAATAGCTGGAACGGCCTAGGGGAAAACTACACATACCGTTGTAATCGGGCGAGTTTCTACTTTCAGATGCAACAGAAATTTTGAGGAACGGTCAATCCGTTCGCGAGATACGGCAGTTTGGAGGTAAGAAACGCTTGAGAAACTCAAAATTTTCGCAGTTCTGATGCTCGAAACGAATAACTAGAACCGCCTAGGAGAAAGGTGCGCATACCGTTGTAATCGGGCGAGTTTCTACTTTCCGATGCAACAGAAATTTTGCGGATCGGTCAATCCGTTCGCGAGATATGGCAGTTTGGATGCAAGAAACGCTTGAGAAACTCGAAATTTTCGCAGTTCTGAAGCTCGAAACGAATAACTGGAACGGCCTAGGGGAAAACTACACATACCGTTGTAATCGGGCGAGCCTCTACTTTCAGATGAAACAGAAATTTTGCGGATTGGTCAATCCGTTCGCGAGATATGGCAGTTTGGAGGTAAGAAACGCTTGAGAAACTCAAAATTTTCGCAGTTCTGATGCTCGAAACGAATAGCTGGAACGGCGTAGGGGAAAACTACACATACCGTTGTAATCGGGCGAGTTTCTACTTTCAGATGCAACAGAAATTTTGCGGATTGGTCAATCCGTTCGCGAGATACGGCAGTTTGGAGGTAAGAAACGCTTGAGAAACTCAAAATTTTCGCAGTTCTGATGCTCGAAACGAATAACTAGAACCGCCTAGGAGAAAGGTGCGCATACCGTTGTAATCGGGCGAGTTTCTACTTTCCGATGCAACAGAAATTTTGCGGATCGGTCAATCCGTTCGCGAGATATGGCAGTTTGGATGCAAGAAACGCTTGAGAAACTCAAAATTTTCGCAGTTCTGATGCTCGAAACGAATAACTGGAACGGCCTAGGGGAAAACTACACATACCGTTGTAATCGGGCGAGCCTCTACTTTCAGATGCAACAGAAATTTTGCGGATTGGTCAATCCGTTCGCGAGATATGGCAGATTGGAGGTAAGAAACGCTTGAGAAACTCAAAATTTTCGCAGTTCTGATGCTCGAAACGAATAACTAGAACCGCCTAGGAGAAAGGTGCGCATACCGTTGTAATCGGGCGAGTTTCTACTTTCAGATGCAACAGAAATTTTGCGGATCGGTCAATCCGTTCGCGAGATATGGCAGTTTGGATGCAAGAAACGCTTGAGAAACTCAAAATTTTCGCAGTTCTGATGCTCGAAACGAATAACTGGAACGGCCTAGGGGAAAACTACACATACCGTTGTAATCGGGCGAGTTTCTGCTTTCAGATGCAACAGAAATTTTGCGGATTGGTCAATCCGTTCGCGAGATACGGCAGTTTGGAGGTAAGAAACGCTTGAGAAACTCAAAATTTTCGCAGTTCTGATGCTCGAAACGAATAACTAGAACCGCCTAGGAGAAAGGTGCGCATACCGTTGTAATCGGGCGAGTTTCTACTTTCCGATGCAATAGAAATTTTGCGGATCGGTCAATCCGTTCGCGAGATATGGCAGTTTGGATGCAAGAAACGCTTGAGAAACTCAAAATTTTCGCAGTTCTGATGCTCGAAACGAATAACTGGAACGGCCTAGGGGAAAACTACACATACCGTTGTAATCGGGCGAGCCTCTACTTTCAGATGCAACAGAAATTTTGCGGATTGGTCAATCCGTTCGCGAGATATGGCAGTTTGGATGTAAGAAACGCTTGAGAAACTCAAAATTTTCGCAGTTCTGATGCTCGAAACGAATAACTAGAACCGCCTAGGAGAAAGGTGCGCATACCGTTGTAATCGGGCGAGTTTCTGCTTTCAGATGCAACAGAAATTTTGCGGATTGGTCAATCCGTTCGCGAGATACGGCAGTTTGGAGGTAAGAAACGCTTGAGAAACTCAAAATTTTCGCAGTTCTGATGCTCGAAACGAATAACTAGAACCGCCTAGGAGAAAGGTGCGCATACCGTTGTAATCGGGCGAGTTTCTACTTTCCGATGCAACAGAAATTTTGCGGATCGGTCAATCCGTTCGCGAGATATGGCAGTTTGGATGCAAGAAACGCTTGAGAAACTCAAAATTTTCGCAGTTCTGATGCTCGAAACGAATAACTGGAACGGCCTAGGGGAAAACTACACATACCGTTGTAATCGGGCGAGCCTCTACTTTCAGATGCAACAGAAATTTTGCGGATTGGTCAATCCGTTCGCGAGATATGGCAGTTTGGATGTAAGAAACGCTTGAGAAACTCAAAATTTTCGCAGTTCTGATGCTCGAAACGAATAACTAGAACCGCCTAGGAGAAAGGTGCGCATACCGTTGTAATCGGGCGAGTTTCTACTTTCCGATGCAACAGAAATTTTGCGGATCGGTCAATCCGTTCGCGAGATATGGCAGTTTGGATGCAAGAAACGCTTGAGAAACTCAAAATTTTCGCAGTTCTGATGCTCGAAACGAATAACTGGAACGGCCTAGGGGAAAACTACACATACAGTTGTAATCGGGCGAGCCTCTACTTTCAGATGCAACAGAAATTTTGCGGATTGGTCAATCCGTTCGCGAGATATGGCAGTTTGGAGGTAAGAAACGCTTGAGAAACTCAAAATTTTCGCAGTTCTGATGCTCGAAACGAATAGCTGGAACGGCCTAGGGGAAAACTACACATACCGTTGTAATCGGGCGAGTTTCTACTTTCAGATGCAACAGAAATTTTGCGGATCGGTCAATCCGTTCGCGAGATACGGCAGTTTGGAGGTAAGAAACGCTTGAGAAACTCAAAATTTTCGCAGTTCTGATGCTCGAAACGAATAACTAGAACCGCCTAGGAGAAAGGTGCGCATACCGTTGTAATCGGGCGAGTTTCTACTTTCCGATGCAACAGAAATTTTGCGGATCGGTCAATCCGTTCGCGAGATATGGCAGTTTGGATGCAAGAAACGCTTGAGAAACTCGAAATTTTCGCAGTTCTGATGCTCGAAACGAATAACTGGAACGGCCTAGGGGAAAACTACACATACCGTTGTAATCGGGCGAGCCTCTACTTTCAGATGCAACAGAAATTTTGCGGATTGTTCAATCCGTTCGCGAGATATGGCAGTTTGGAGGTAAGAAACGCTTGAGAAACTCAAAATTTTCGCAGTTCTGATGCTCGAAACGAATAGCTGGAACGGCGTAGGGGAAAACTACACATACCGTTGTAATCGGGCGAGTTTCTGCTTTCAGATGCAACAGAAATTTTGCGGATTGGTCAATCCGTTCGCGAGATACGGCAGTTTGGAGGTAAGAAACGCTTGAGAAACTCAAAATTTTCGCAGTTCTGATGCTCGAAACGAATAACTAGAACCGCCTAGGAGAAAGGTGCGCATACCGTTGTAATCGGGCGAGTTTCTACTTTCCGATGCAACAGAAATTTTGCGGATCGGTCAATCCGTTCGCGAGATATGGCAGTTTGGATGCAAGAAACGCTTGAGAAACTCAAAATTTTCGCAGTTCTGATGCTCGAAACGAATAACTGGAACGGCCTAGGGGAAAACTACACATACCGTTGTAATCGGGCGAGCCTCTACTTTCAGAGGCAACAGAAATTTTGCGGATTGGTCAATCCGTTCGCGAGATATGGCAGTTTGGAGGTAAGAAACGCTTGAGAAACTCAAAATTTTCGCAGTTCTGATGCTCGAAACGAATAGCTGGAACGGCGTAGGGGAAAACTACACATACCGTTGTAATCGGGCGAGTTTCTGCTTTCAGATGCAACAGAAATTTTGCGGATTGGTCAATCCGTTCGCGAGATACGGCAGTTTGGAGGTAAGAAACGCTTGAGAAACTCAAAATTTTCGCAGTTCTGATGCTCGAAACGAATAACTAGAACCGCCTAGGAGAAAGGTGCTCATACCGTTGTAATCGGGCGAGTTTCTACTTTCCGATGCAACAGAAATTTTGCGGATCGGTCAATCCGTTCGCGAGATATGGCAGTTTGGATGCAAGAAACGCTTGAGAAACTCGAAATTTTCGCAGTTCTGATGCTCGAAACGAATAACTGGAACGGCCTAGGGGAAAACTACACATACCGTTGTAATCGGGCGAGCCTCTACTTTCAGATGCAACAGAAATTTTGCGAATTGTTCAATCCGTTCGCGAGATATGGCAGTTTGGAGGTAAGAAACGCTTGAGAAACTCAAAATTTTCGCAGTTCTGATGCTCGAAACGAATAGCTGGAACGGCGTAGGGGAAAACTACACATACCGTTGTAATCGGGCGAGTTTCTGCTTTCAGATGCAACAGAAATTTTGCGGATTGGTCAATCCGTTCGCGAGATACGGCAGTTTGGAGGTAAGAAACGCTTGAGAAACTCAAAATTTTCGCAGTTCTGATGCTCGAAACGAATAACTAGAACCGCCTAGGAGAAAGGTGCGCATACCGTTGTAATCGGGCGAGTTTCTACTTTCCGATGCAACAGAAATTTTGCGGATCGGTCAATCCGTTCGCGAGATATGGCAGTTTGGATGCAAGAAACGCTTGAGAAACTCAAAATTTTCGCAGTTCTGATGCTCGAAACGAATAACTGGAACGGCCTAGGGGAAAACTACACATACCGTTGTAATCGGGCGAGCCTCTACTTTCAGATGCAACAGAAATTTTGCGAATTGTTCAATCCGTTCGCGAGATATGGCAGTTTGGAGGTAAGAAACGCTTGAGAAACTCAAAATTTTCGCAGTTCTGATGCTCGAAACGAATAGCTGGAACGGCGTAGGGGAAAACTACACATACCGTTGTAATCGGGCGAGTTTCTGCTTTCAGATGCAACAGAAATTTTGCGGATTGGTCAATCCGTTCGCGAGATACGGCAGTTTGGAGGTAAGAAACGCTTGAGAAACTCAAAATTTTCGCAGTTCTGATGCTCGAAACGAATAACTAGAACCGCCTAGGAGAAAGGTGCGCATACCGTTGTAATCGGGCGAGTTTCTACTTTCCGATGCAACAGAAATTTTGCGGATCGGTCAATCCGTTCGCGAGATATGGCAGTTTGGATGCAAGAAACGCTTGAGAAACTCAAAATTTTCGCAGTTCTGATGCTCGAAACGAATAACTGGAACGGCCTAGGGGAAAACTACACATACCGTTGTAATCGGGCGAGCCTCTACTTTCAGATGCAACAGAAATTTTGCGGATTGGTCAATCCGTTCGCGAGATATGACAGTTTGGAGGTAAGAAACGCTTGAGAAACTCAAAATTTTCGCAGTTCTGATGCTCGAAACGAATAGCTGGAACGGCGTAGGGGAAAACTACACATACCGTTGTAATCGGGCGAGTTTCTGCTTTCAGATGCAACAGAAATTTTGCGGATTGGTCAATCCGTTCGCGAGATACGGCAGTTTGGAGGTAAGAAACGCTTGAGAAACTCAAAATTTTCGCAGTTCTGATGCTCGAAACGAATAACTAGAACCGCCTAGGAGAAAGGTGCGCATACCGTTGTAATCGGGCGAGTTTCTACTTTCCGATGCAACAGAAATTTTGCGGATCGGTCAATCCGTTCGCGAGATATGGCAGTTTGGATGCAAGAAACGCTTGAGAAACTCAAAATTTTCGCAGTTCTGATGCTCGAAACGAATAACTGGAACGGCCTAGGGGAAAACTACACATACCGTTGTAATCGGGCGAGCCTCTACTTTCAGATGCAACAGAAATTTTGCGGATTGGTCAATCCGTTCGCGAGATATGGCAGTTTGGATGTAAGAAACGCTTGAGAAACTCAAAATTTTCGCAGTTCTGATGCTCGAAACGAATAACTAGAACCGCCTAGGAGAAAGGTGCGCATACCGTTGTAATCGGGCGAGTTTCTACTTTCCGATGCAACAGAAATTTTGCGGATCGGTCAATCCGTTCGCGAGATATGGCAGTTTGGATGCAAGAAACGCTTGAGAAACTCAAAATTTTCGCAGTTCTGATGCTCGAAACGAATAACTGGAACGGCCTAGGGGAAAACTACACATACAGTTGTAATCGGGCGAGCCTCTACTTTCAGATGCAACAGAAATTTTGCGGATTGGTCAATCCGTTCGCGAGATATGGCAGTTTGGAGGTAAGAAACGCTTGAGAAACTCAAAATTTTCGCAGTTCTGATGCTCGAAACGAATAGCTGGAACGGCCTAGGGGAAAACTACACATACCGTTGTAATCGGGCGAGTTTCTACTTTCAGATGCAACAGAAATTTTGCGGATCGGTCAATCCGTTCGCGAGATACGGCAGTTTGGAGGTAAGAAACGCTTGAGAAACTCAAAATTTTCGCAGTTCTGATGCTCGAAACGAATAACTAGAACCGCCTAGGAGAAAGGTGCGCATACCGTTGTAATCGGGCGAGTTTCTACTTTCCGATGCAACAGAAATTTTGCGGATCGGTCAATCCGTTCGCGAGATATGGCAGTTTGGATGCAAGAAACGCTTGAGAAACTCGAAATTTTCGCAGTTCTGATGCTCGAAACGAATAACTGGAACGGCCTAGGGGAAAACTACACATACCGTTGTAATCGGGCGAGCCTCTACTTTCAGATGCAACAGAAATTTTGCGGATTGTTCAATCCGTTCGCGAGATATGGCAGTTTGGAGGTAAGAAACGCTTGAGAAACTCAAAATTTTCGCAGTTCTGATGCTCGAAACGAATAGCTGGAACGGCGTAGGGGAAAACTACACATACCGTTGTAATCGGGCGAGTTTCTGCTTTCAGATGCAACAGAAATTTTGCGGATTGGTCAATCCGTTCGCGAGATACGGCAGTTTGGAGGTAAGAAACGCTTGAGAAACTCAAAATTTTCGCAGTTCTGATGCTCGAAACGAATAACTAGAACCGCCTAGGAGAAAGGTGCGCATACCGTTGTAATCGGGCGAGTTTCTACTTTCCGATGCAACAGAAATTTTGCGGATCGGTCAATCCGTTCGCGAGATATGGCAGTTTGGATGCAAGAAACGCTTGAGAAACTCAAAATTTTCGCAGTTCTGATGCTCGAAACGAATAACTGGAACGGCCTAGGGGAAAACTACACATACCGTTGTAATCGGGCGAGCCTCTACTTTCAGATGCAACAGAAATTTTGCGGATTGGTCAATCCGTTCGCGAGATATGGCAGTTTGGAGGTAAGAAACGCTTGAGAAACTCAAAATTTTCGCAGTTCTGATGCTCGAAACGAATAGCTGGAACGGCGTAGGGGAAAACTACACATACCGTTGTAATCGGGCGAGTTTCTGCTTTCAGATGCAACAGAAATTTTGCGGATTGGTCAATCCGTTCGCGAGATACGGCAGTTTGGAGGTAAGAAACGCTTGAGAAACTCAAAATTTTCGCAGTTCTGATGCTCGAAACGAATAACTAGAACCGCCTAGGAGAAAGGTGCGCATACCGTTGTAATCGGGCGAGTTTCTACTTTCCGAGGCAACAGAAATTTTGCGAATTGGTCAATCCGTTCGCGAGATACGGCAGTTCGTAGGTAAGAAACGCTTGAGAAACTCAAAATTTTCGCAGTTCTGATGCTCGAAACGAATAACTAGAACCGCCTAGGAGAAAGGTGCGCATACCGTTGTAATCGGGCGAGTTTCTACTTTCAGATGCAACAGAAATTTTGCGGATTGATCAATCCGTTCGCGACATATGGCAGTTTGGATATAAGAAACGCTTGAGAAACTCAAAATTTTCGCAGTTCTGATGCTCGAAACGAATTACTAGAACGGCCTAGGGGAGAAGTACGTATGCCGTTGTAATCGGGCGAGTGTCTACTTTCAGATGCAACAGAAATTTTGCGGATCGGTCAATCCGTTCCGGAGATATGGCAGTTTGGATGCAAGAAACGCTTGATAAACTCGAAATTTTCGCAGTTCTGATGCTCGAAACGAATAACTGGAACGGCCTAGGGGAAAACTACACATACCGTTGTAATCGGGCGAGCCTCTATTTTCAGATGCAACAGAAATTTTGCGGATTGGTCAATCCGTTCGCGAGATATGGCCGTTTGGAAGTACGAAACGCTTGAGAAACTCAAAATTTTCGCAGTTCTGATGCTCGAAACGAATGACTAGAACGGCCTAGGGGAGAAGTACGTATACCGTTGTAATCGGGCGAGTGTCTACTTTCAGATGCAACAGAAATTTTTCGGATTGATCAATCCGTTCGCGAGATATGGCAGTTTGGATATAAGAAACGCTTGAGAAACTCAGAATTTTCGCAGTTCTGATGCTCGGAACGAATAACTAGAACGGCCTAGGGGAGAAGTACGCATACCGTTGTAATCGGGCGAGTTTCTACTTTCAGATGCAACAGAAATTTTGCGGATTGATCAATCCGTTCGCGAGATATGGCAGTTTGGAAATAAGAAACGCTTTAGAAACTCAAAATTTTCGCAGGTCTGATGCTCGAAACGAATAACTAGAACAGCCCAGGGGAAAAGTGCGCATACCGTTGTAATCGGGCGAGTTTCTACTTTCAAATGCAACAGAAATTTTGCGGATTGGTCAATCCGTTCGCGAGATATGGCAGTTTGGAGGTAAGAAACGCTTGAGAAACTCAAAATTTTCGCAGTTCTGATGCTCGAAACGAATGACTAGATCGGCCTAGGGGAGAAGTACGTATACCGTTGTAATCGGGCGAGTGTCTACTTTCAGATGCAACAGAAATTTTTCGGATTGATCAATCCGTTCGCGAGATATGGCAGTTTGGAGATAAGAAACGCTTGAGAAACTCAAAATTTTCGCAGTTCTGATGCTCGAAACGAATAACTAGAACCGCCTACGCGAGAAGTACGCATACCGTTGTAATCGGGCGAGTTTCTACTTTCAGATGCAACAGAAATTTTGCGGATTGATCAATCCGTTCGCGAGATATGGCAGTTTGGAAATAAGAAACGCTTTAGAAACTCAAAATTTTCGCAGTTCTGATGCTCGAAACGAATAACTAGAACGGCCCAGGTGAAAAGTGCGCATACCGTTGTAATCGGGCGAGTTTCTACTTTCAAATGCAACAGAAATTTTGCGGATTGGTCAATCCGTTCGCGAGATATGGCCGTTTGTATGTAAGAAACGCTTGAGAAACTCAAAATTTTCGCAGTTCTGATGCTCGAAACGAATTGCTGGAACGGCCTAGGGGAGAACTACACATACCGTTGTAATCGGGCGAGTTTCTACTTTCAGATGCAACAGAAATTTTGCGAATTGGTCAATCCGTTCGCGAGATACGGCAGTTCGTAGGTAAGAAACGCTTGAGAAACTCAAAATTTTCGCAGTTCTGATGCTCGAAACGAATAACTAGAACCGCCTAGGAGAAAGGTGCGCATACCGTTGTAATCGGGCGAGTTTCTACTTTCAGATGCAACAGAAATTTTGCGGATTGATCAATCCGTTCGCGAGATATGGCAGTTTGGAGATAAGAAACGCTTGAGAAACTCAAAATTTTCGCAGTTCTGATGCTCGAAACGAATTACTAGAACGGCCTAGGGGAGAAGTACGTATACCGTTGTAATCGGGCGAGTGTCTACTTTCAGATGCAACAGAAATTTTGCGGATCGGTCAATCCGTTCCGGAGATATGGCAGTTTGGATGCAAGAAACGCTTGATAAACTCGAAATTTTCGCAGTTCTGATGCTCGAAACGAATAACTGGAACGGCCTAGGGGAAAACTACACATACCGTTGTAATCGGGCGAGCCTCTACTTTCAGATGCAACAGATATTTTGCGGATTGGTCAATCCGTTCGCGAGATATGGCAGTTTGGAGGTAAGAAACGCTTTAGAAACACAAAATTTTCGCAGTTCTGATGCTCGAAACGAATAACTAGAACGGCCCAGGGGAAAAGTGCGCATACCGTTGTAATCGGGCGAGTTTCTACTTTCAAATGCAACAGAAATTTTGCGGATTGGTCAATCCGTTCGAGAGATATGGCAGTTTGGAGGTAAGAAAAGCTTGAGAAACTCAAAATTTTCGCAGTTCTGATGCTCGAAACGAATGACTAGAACGGCCTAGGGGAGAAGTACGTATACCGTTGTAATCGGGCGAGTGTCTACTTTCAGATGCAACAGAAATTTTTCGGATTGATCAATCCGTTCGCGAGATATGGCAGTTCGGAGATAAGAAACGCTTGAGAAACTCAAAATTTTCGCAGTTCTGATGCTCGAAACGAATAACTAGAACGGCCTAGGCGAGAAGTACGCATACCGTTGTAATCGGGCGAGTTTCTACTTTCAGATGCAACAGAAATTTTGCGGATTGATCAATCCGTTCGCGTGATATGGCAGTTTGGAAATAAGAAACGCTTTGGAAACTCAAAATTTTCGCAGTTCTGATGCTCGAAACGAATAACTAGAGCGGCCCAGGTGAAAAGTGCGCATACCGTTGTAATCGGGCGAGTTTCTACTTTCAGATGCAACAGAAATTTTGCGGATTGATCAATCCGTTCGCGAGATATGGCAGTTTGGAAATAAGAAACGCTTTAGAAACTCAAAATTTTCGCAGTTCTGATGCTCGAAACGAATAACTAGAGCGGCCCAGGAGAAAGGTGCGCATACCGTTGTAATCGGGCGAGTTTCTACTTTCAGATGCAACAGAAATTTTGCGGATTGATCAATCCGTTCGCGAGATATGGCAGTTTGGAGATAAGAAACGCTTGAGAAACTCAAAATTTTCGCAGTTCTGATGCTCGAAACGAATTACTAGAACGGCCTAGGGGAGAAGTACGTATACCCTTGTAATCGGGCGAGTGTCTACTTTCAGATGCAACAGAAATTTTGCGGATCGGTCAATCCGTTCCGGAGATATGGCAGTTTGGATGCAAGAAACGCTTGATAAACTCGAAATTTTCGCAGTTCTGATGCTCGAAACGAATAACTGGAACGGCCTAGGGGAAAACCACACATACCGTTGTAATCGGGCGAGCCTCTACTTTCAGATGCAACAGAAATTTTGCGGATTGGTCAATCCGTTCGCGAGATATGGCAGTTTGGAGGTAAGAAACGCTTGAGAAACTCAAAATTTTCGCAGTTCTGATGCTCGAAACGAATGACTAGAACGGCCTAGGGGAGAAGTACGTATACCGTTGTAATCGGGCGAGTGTCTACTTTCAGATGCAACAGAAATTTTTCGGATTGATCAATCCGTTCGCGAGATATGGCAGTTTGGAGATAAGAAACGCTTGAGAAACTCAAAATTTTCGCAGTTCTGATGCTCGGAACGAATAACTAGAACGGCCTAGGCGAGAAGTACGCATACCGTTGTAATCGGGCGAGTTTCTACTTTCAGATGCAACAGAAATTTTGCGGATTGATCAATCCGTTCGCGAGATATGGCAGTTTGGAAATAAGAAACGCTTTAGAAACTCAAAATTTTCGCAGTTCTGATGCTCGAAACGAATAACTAGAGCGGCCCAGGTGAAAAGTGCGCATACCGTTGTAATCGGGCGAGTTTCTACTTTCAAATGCAACAGAAATTTTGCGGATTGGTCAATCCGTTCGCGAGATATGGCCGTTTGTATGTAAGAAACGCTTGAGAAACTCAAAATTTTCGCAGTTCTGATGCTGGAAACGAATAACTAGAACGGCCTAGGGGAAAAGTGGGCATACCTTTGTAATCGGGCGAGTTTCTACTTTCAGATGCAACAGAAATTTTGCGGATCGGTCAATCCGTTAGCGAGATATGGCAGTTTGGATACAAGAAACGCTTGAGAAACTCGAAATTTTCGCAGTTCTGATGCTCGAAACGAATAACTGGAACGGCCTAGGGGAAAACTACACATACCGTTGTAATCGGGCGAGTCTCTACTTTCAGATGCAACAGAAATTTTGCGGATTGGTCAATCGGTTCGCGAGATATGGCAGTTTGGAGGTAAGAAACGCTTGAGAAACTCAAAATTTTCGCAGTTCTGATGCTAGAAACGAGTAACTAGTACGGCCTAGGGGAAAAGTTCGCATACCGTTGTAATCTGGCGAGTTTCTACTTTCACAAGCAACAGAAATTTTGCGGATTGGTCAATCCGTTCGCGAGATATGGCAGTTTGGAGATAAGAAACGCTTTAGAAACTCAAAATTTTCGCAGTTCTGATGCTCGAAACGAATAACTAGAACGGCCCAGGTGAAAAGTGCGCATACCGTTGTAATCGGGCGAGTTTCTACTTTCAAATGCAACAGAAATTTTGCGGATTGGTCAATCCGTTCGCGAGATATGGCAGTTTGGAGGTAAGAAAAGCTTGAGAAACTCAAAATTTTCGCAGTTCTGATGCTCGAAACGAATAACTAGAACGGCCTAGGCGAGAAGTACGCATACCGTTGTAATCGGGCGAGTTTCTACTTTCAGATGCAACAGAAATTTTGCGGATTGATCAATCCGTTCGCGAGATATGGCAGTTTGGAAATAAGAAACGCTTTAGAAACTCAAAATTTTCGCAGTTCTGATGCTCGAAACGAATAACTAGAGCGGCCCAGGTGAAAAGTGCGCATACCGTTGTAATCGGGCGAGTTTCTACTTTCAAATGCAACAGAAATTTTGCGGATTGGTCAATCCGTTCGCGAGATATGGCCGTTTGTATGTAAGTAACGCTTGAGAAACTCAAAATTTTCGCAGTTCTGATGCTCGAAACGAATAACTAGAACGGCCTAGGGGAAAAGTACGCATACCGTTGTAATCGGGCGAGTTTCTACTTTCAGATGCAACAGAAATTTTGCGGATTGATCAATCCGTTCGCGAGATATGGCAGTTTGGAAATAAGAAACGCTTTAGAAACTCAAAATTTTCGCAGTTCTGATGCTCGAAACGAATAACTAGAGCGGCCCAGGAGAAAGGTGCGCATACCGTTGTAATCGGGCGAGTTTCTACTTTCAGATGCAACAGAAATTTTGCGGATTGATCAATCCGTTCGCGAGATATGGCAGTTTGGAGATAAGAAACGCTTGAGAAACTCAAAATTTTCGCAGTTCTGATGCTCGAAACGAATTACTAGAACGGCCTAGGGGAGAAGTACGTATACCGTTGTAATCGGGCGAGTGTCTACTTTCAGATGCAACAGAAATTTTGCGGATCGGTCAATCCGTTCCGGAGATATGGCAGTTTGGATGCAAGAAACGCTAGATAAACTCGAAATTTTCGCAGTTCTGATGCTCGAAACGAATAACTGGAACGGCCTAGGGGAAAACTACACATACCGTTGTAATCGGGCGAGCCTCTACTTTCAGATGCAACAGAAATTTTGCGGATTGGTCAATCCGTTCGCGAGATATGGCAGTTTGGAAGTAAGAAACGCTTGAGAAACTCAAAATTTTCGCAGTTCTGATGCACGAAACGAATGACTAGAACGGCCTAGGGGAGAAGTACGTATACCGTTGTAATCGGGCGAGTGTCTACTTTCAGATGCAACAGAAATTTTTCGGATTGATCAATCCGTTCGCGAGATATGGCAGTTTGGAGATAAGAAACGCTTGAGAAACTCAAAATTTTCGCAGTTCTGATGCTCGGAACGAATAACTAGAACGGCCTAGGGGAGAAGTACGCATACCGTTGTAATCGGGCGAGTTTCTACTTTCAGATGCAACAGAAATTTTGCGGATTGATCAATCCGTTCGCGAGATATGTCAGTTTGGAAATAAGAAACGCTTTAGAAACACAAAATTTTCGCAGTTCTGATGCTCGAAACGAATAACTAGAACGGCCCAGGGGAAAAGTGCGCATACCGTTGTAATCGGGCGAGTTTCTACTTTCAAATGCAACAGAAATTTTGCGGATTGGTCAATCCGTTCGCGAGATATGGCAGTTTGGAGGTAAGAAAAGCTTGAGAAACTCAAAATTTTCGCAGTTCTGATGCTCGAAACGAATGACTAGAACGGCCTAGGGGAGAAGTACGTATACCGTTGTAATCGGGCGAGTGTCTACTTTCAGATGCAACAGAAATTTTGCGGATTGATCAATCCGTTCGCGAGATATGGCAGTTTGGAAATAAGAAACGCTTTAGAAACTCAAAATTTTCGCAGTTCTGATGCTCGAAACGAATAACTAGAGCGGCCCAGGTGAAAAGTGCGCATACCGTTGTAATCGGGCGAGTTTCTACTTTCAAATGCAACAGAAATTTTGCGGATTGGTCAATCCGTTCGCGAGATATGGCCGTTTGTATGTAAGTAACGCTTGAGAAACTCAAAATTTTCGCAGTTCTGATGCTCGAAACGAATAACTAGAACGGCCTAGGGGAAAAGTACGCATACCGTTGTAATCGGGCGAGTTTCTACTTTCAGATGCAACAGAAATTTTGCGGATTGATCAATCCGTTCGCGAGATATGGCAGTTTGGAAATAAGAAACGCTTTAGAAACTCAAAATTTTCGCAGTTCTGATGCTCGAAACGAATAACTAGAGCGGCCCAGGAGAAAGGTGCGCATACCGTTGTAATCGGGCGAGTTTCTACTTTCAGATGCAACAGAAATTTTGCGGATTGATCAATCCGTTCGCGAGATATGGCAGTTTGGAGATAAGAAACGCTTGAGAAACTCAAAATTTTCGCAGTTCTGATGCTCGAAACGAATTACTAGAACGGCCTAGGGGAGAAGTACGTATACCGTTGTAATCGGGCGAGTGTCTACTTTCAGATGCAACAGAAATTTTGCGGATCGGTCAATCCGTTCCGGAGATATGGCAGTTTGGATGCAAGAAACGCTAGATAAACTCGAAATTTTCGCAGTTCTGATGCTCGAAACGAATAACTGGAACGGCCTAGGGGAAAACTACACATACCGTTGTAATCGGGCGAGCCTCTACTTTCAGATGCAACAGAAATTTTGCGGATTGGTCAATCCGTTCGCGAGATATGGCAGTTTGGAAGTAAGAAACGCTTGAGAAACTCAAAATTTTCGCAGTTCTGATGCTCGAAACGAATGACTAGAACGGCCTAGGGGAGAAGTACGTATACCGTTGTAATCGGGCGAGTGTCTACTTTCAGATGCAACAGAAATTTTTCGGATTGATCAATCCGTTCGCGAGATATGGCAGTTTGGAGATAAGAAACGCTTGAGAAACTCAAAATTTTCGCAGTTCTGATGCTCGGAACGAATAACTAGAACGGCCTAGGGGAGAAGTACGCATACCGTTGTAATCGGGCGAGTTTCTACTTTCAGATGCAACAGAAATTTTGCGGATTGATCAATCCGTTCGCGAGATATGTCAGTTTGGAAATAAGAAACGCTTTAGAAACACAAAATTTTCGCAGTTCTGATGCTCGAAACGAATAACTAGAACGGCCCAGGGGAAAAGTGCGCATACCGTTGTAATCGGGCGAGTTTCTACTTTCAAATGCAACAGAAATTTTGCGGATTGGTCAATCCGTTCGCGAGATATGGCAGTTTGGAGGTAAGAAAAGCTTGAGAAACTCAAAATTTTCGCAGTTCTGATGCTCGAAACGAATGACTAGAACGGCCTAGGGGAGAAGTACGTATACCGTTGTAATCGGGCGAGTGTCTACTTTCAGATGCAACAGAAATTTTGCGGATTGATCAATCCGTTCGCGAGATATGGCAGTTTGGAAATAAGAAACGCTTTAGAAACTCAAAATTTTCGCAGTTCTGATGCTCGAAACGAATAACTAGAGCGGCCCAGGTGAAAAGTGCGCATACCGTTGTAATCGGGCGAGTTTCTACTTTCAAATGCAACAGAAATTTTGCGGACTGGTCAATCCGTTCGCGAGATATGGCAGTTTGGAAATAAGAAACGCTTTAGAAACTCAAAATTTTCGCAGTTCTGATGCTCGAAACGAATAACTAGAGCGGCCCAGGTGAAAAGTGCGCATACCTTTGTAATCGGGCGAGTTTCTACTTTCAGATGCAACAGAAATTTTGCGGATCGGTCAATCCGTTCGCGAGATATGGCAGTTTGGATGCAAGAAACGCTTGAGAAACTCGAAATTTTCGCAGTTCTGATGCTCGAAACGAATAACTGGAACGGCCTAGGGGAAAACTACACATACCGTTGTAATCGGGCGAGCCTCTACTTTCAGATGCAACAGATATTTTGCGGATTGGTCAATCCGTTCGCGAGATATGGCAGTTTGGAGGTAAGAAACGCTTTAGAAACACAAAATTTTCGCAGTTCTGATGCTCGAAACGAATAACTAGAACGGCCCAGGGGAAAAGTGCGCATACCGTTGTAATCGGGCGAGTTTCTACTTTCAAATGCAACAGAAATTTTGCGGATTGGTCAATCCGTTCGCGAGATATGGCAGTTTGGAGGTAAGAAAAGCTTGAGAAACTCAAAATTTTCGCAGTTCTGATGCTCGAAACGAATGACTAGAACGGCCTAGGGGAGAAGTACGTACACCGTTGTAATCGGGCGAGTGTCTACTTTCAGATGCAACAGAAATTTTTCGGATTGATCAATCCGTTCGCGAGATATGGCAGTTTGGAGATAAGAAACGCTTGAGAAACTCAAAATTTTCGCAGTTCTGATGCTCGAAACGAATAACTAGAACGGCCTAGGCGAGAAGTACGCATACCGTTGTAATCGGGCGAGTTTCTACTTTCAGATGCAACAGAAATTTTGCGGATTGATCAATCCGTTCGCGAGATATGGCAGTTTGGAAATAAGAAACGCTTTAGAAACTCAAAATTTTCGCAGTTCTGATGCTCGAAACGAATAACTAGAGCGGCCCAGGTGAAAAGTGCGCATACCGTTGTAATCGGGCGAGTTTCTACTTTCAAATGCAATAGAAATTTTGCGGATTGGTCAATCCGTTCGCGAGATATGGCCGTTTGTATGTAAGTAACGCTTGAGAAACTCAAAATTTTCGCAGTTCTGATGCTCGAAACGAATAACTAGAACGGCCTAGGGGAAAAGTACGCATACCGTTGTAATCGGGCGAGTTTCTACTTTCAGATGCAACAGAAATTTTGCGGATTGATCAATCCGTTCGCGAGATATGGCAGTTTGGAAATAAGAAACGCTTTAGAAACTCAAAATTTTCGCAGTTCTGATGCTCGAAACGAATAACTAGAGCGGCCCAGGAGAAAGGTGCGCATACCGTTGTAATCGGGCGAGTTTCTACTTTCAGATGCAACAGAAATTTTGCGGATTGATCAATCCGTTCGCGAGATATGGCAGTTTGGAGATAAGAAACGCTTGAGAAACTCAAAATTTTCGCAGTTCTGATGCTCGAAACGAATTACTAGAACGGCCTAGGGGAGAAGTACGTATACCGTTGTAATCGGGCGAGTGTCTACTTTCAGATGCAACAGAAATTTTGCGGATCGGTCAATCCGTTCTGGAGATATGGCAGTTTGGATGCAAGAAACGCTTGATAAACTCGAAATTTTCGCAGTTCTGATGCTCGAAACGAATAACTGGAACGGCCTAGGGGAAAACTACACATACCGTTGTAATCGGGCGAGCCTCTACTTTCAGATGCAACAGAAATTTTGCGGATTGGTCAATCCGTTCGCGAGATATGGCAGTTTGGAGGTAAGAAACGCTTGAGAAACTCAAAATTTTCGCAGTTCTGATGCTCGAAACGAATGACTAGAACGGCCTAGGGGAGAAGTACGTATACCGTTGTAATCGGGCGAGTGTCTACTTTCAGATGCAACAGAAATTTTTCGGATTGATCAATCCGTTCGCGAGATATGGCAGTTTGGAGATAAGAAACGCTTGAGAAACTCAAAATTTTCGCAGTTCTGATGCTCGGAACGAATAACTAGAACGGCCTAGGCGAGAAGTACGCATACCGTTGTAATCGGGCGAGTTTCTACTTTCAGATGCAACAGAAATTTTGCGGATTGATCAATCCGTTCGCGAGATATGGCAGTTTGGAAATAAGAAACGCTTTAGAAACTCAAAATTTTCGCAGTTCTGATGCTCGAAACGAATAACTAGAGCGGCCCAGGTGAAAAGTGCGCATACCGTTGTAATCGGGCGAGTTTCTACTTTCAAATGCAACAGAAATTTTGGGGATTGGTCAATCCGTTCGCGAGATATGGCCGTTTGTATGTAAGTAACGCTTGAGAAACTCAAAATTTTCGCAGTTCTGATTCTCGAAACGAATAACTAGAACGGCCTAGGGGAAAAGTACGCATACCGTTGTAATCGGGCGAGTTTCTACTTTCAGATGCAACAGAAATTTTGCGGATTGTTCAATCCGTTCGCGAGATATGGCAGTTTGGAAATAAGAAACGCTTTAGAAACTCAAAATTTTCGCAGGTCTGATGCTCGAAACGAATAACTAGAGCGGCCCAGGAGAAAGGTGCGCACACCGTTGTAATCGGGCGAGTTTCTACTTTCAGATGCAACAGAAATTTTGCGGATTGATCAATCCGTTCGCGAGATATGGCAGTTTGGAGATAAGAAACGCTTGAGAAACTCAAAATTTTCGCAGTTCTGATGCTCGAAACGAATTACTACAACGGCCTAGGGGAGAAGTACGTATACCGTTGTAATCGGGCGAGTGTCTACTTTCAGATGCAACAGAAATTTTGCGGATGGGTCAATCCGTTCCGGAGATATGGCAGTTTGGATGCAAGAAACGCTTGATAAACTCGAAATTTTCGCAGTTCTGATGCTCGAAACGAATAACTGGAACGGCCTAGGGGAAAACTACACATACCGTTGTAATCGGGCGAGCCTCTACTTTCAGATGCAACAGAAATTTTGCGGATTGGTCAATCCGTTCGCGAGATATGGCAGTTTGGAGGTAAGAAACGCTTGAGAAACTCAAAATTTTCGCAGTTCTGATGCTCGAAACGAATAACTAGAACGGCCTAGGCGAGAAGTACGCATACCGTTGTAATCGGGCGAGTTTCTACTTTCAAATGCAACAGAAATTTTGCGGATTGGTCAATCCGTTCGCGAGATATGGCAGTTTGGATGTAAGAAAAGCTTGAGAAACTCAAAATTTTCGCAGTTCTGATGCTCGAAACGAATGACTAGAACGGCCTAGGGGAGAAGTACGTATACCGTTGTAATCGGGCGAGTGTCTACTTTCAGATGCAACAGAAATTTTTCGGATTGATCAATCCGTTCGCGAGATATGGCAGTTTGGAGATAAGAAACGCTTGAGAAACTCAAAATTTTCGCAGTTCTGATGCTCGAAACGAATAACTAGAACGGCCTAGGCGAGAAGTACGCATACCGTTGTAATCGGGCGAGTTTCTACTTTCAGATGCAACAGAAATTTTGCGGATTGGTCAATCCGTTCGCGAGATATGGCAGTTTGGAGATAAGAAACGCTTTAGAAACTCAAAATTTTCGCAGTTCTGATGCTCGAAACGAATAACTAGAACGGCCCAGGTGAAAAGTGCGCATACCGTTGTAATCGGGCGAGTTTCTACTTTCAAATGCAACAGAAATTTTGCGGATTGGTCAATCCGTTCGCGAGATATGGCAGTTTGGATGCAAGAAACGCTTGAGAAACCCGAAATTTTCGCAGTTCTGATGCTCGAAACGAATAACTGGAACGGCCTAGGGGAAAACTACACATACCGTTGTAATCGGGCGAGTCTCTACTTTCAGATGCAACAGAAATTTTGCGGATTGGTCAATCGGTTCGCGAGATATGGCAGTTTGGAGGTAAGAAACGCTTGAGAAACTCAAAATTTTCGCAGTTCTGATGCTAGAAACGAGTAACTAGTACGGCCTAGGGGAAAAGTTCGCATACCGTTGTAATCTGGCGAGTTTCTACTTTCACAAGCAACAGAAATTTTGCGGATTGGTCAATCCGTTCGCGAGATATGGCAGTTTGGAGATAAGAAACGCTTTAGAAACTCAAAATTTTCGCAGTTCTGATGCTCGAAACGAATAACTAGAACGGCCCAGGTGAAAAGTGCGCATACCGTTGTAATCGGGCGAGTTTCTACTTTCAAATGCAACAGAAATTTTGCGGATTGGTCAATCCGTTCGCGAGATATGGCAGTTTGGATGTAAGAAAAGCTTGAGAAACTCAAAATTTTCGCAGTTCTGATGCTCGAAACGAATGACTAGAACGGCCTAGGGGAGAAGTACGTATACCGTTGTAATCGGGCGAGTGTCTACTTTCAGATGCAACAGAAATTTTTCGGATTGATCAATCCGTTCGCGAGATATGGCAGTTTGGAGATAAGAAACGCTTGAGAAACTCAAAATTTTCGCAGTTCTGATGCTCGAAACGAATAACTAGAACGGCCTAGGCGAGAAGTACGCATACCGTTGTAATCGGGCGAGTTTCTACTTTCAGATGCAACAGAAATTTTGCGGATTGATCAATCCGTTCGCGAGATATGGCAGTTTGGAAATAAGAAACGCTTTAGAAACTCAAAATTTTCGCAGTTCTGATGCTCGAAACGAATAACTAGAGCGGCCCAGGTGAAAAGTGCGCATACCGTTGTAATCGGGCGAGTTTCTACTTTCAAATGCAACAGAAATTTTGCGGATTGGTCAATCCGTTCGCGAGATATGGCCGTTTGTATGTAAGAAACGCTTGAGAAACTCAAAATTTTCGCAGTTCTGATGCTCGAAACGAATAACTGGCACGGCCTAGGGGAAAACTACACATACCGTTGTAATCGGGCGAGTCTCTACTTTCAGATGCAACAGAAATTTTGCGGATTGGTCAATCCGTTCGCGAGATATGGCAGTTTGGAGGTAAGAAACGCTTGAGAAACTCAAAATTTTCGCAGTTCTGATGCTAGAAACGAGTAACTAGAACGGCCTAGGGGAAAAGTTCGCATACCGTTGTAATCTGGCGAGTTTCTACTTTCACAAGCAACAGAAATTTTGCGGTTTGGTCAATCCGTTCGCGAGATATGGCAGTTTGGAGATAAGAAACGCTTTAGAAACTCAAAATTTTCGCAGTTCTGATGCTCGAAACGAATAACTAGAACGGCCCAGGTGAAAAGTGCGCATACCGTTGTAATCGGGCGAGTCTCTACTTTCAGATGCAACAGAAATTTTGCGGATTGGTCAATCGGTTCGCGAGATATGGCAGTTTGGAGGTAAGAAACGCTTGAGAAACTCAAAATTTTCGCAGTTCTGATGCTAGAAACGAGTAACTAGTACGGCCTAGGGGAAAAGTTCGCATACCGTTGTAATCTGGCGAGTTTCTACTTTCACAAGCAACAGAAATTTTGCGGATTGGTCAATCCGTTCGCGAGATATGGCAGTTTGGAGATAAGAAACGCTTTAGAAACTCAAAATTTTCGCAGTTCTGATGCTCGAAACGAATAACTAGAACGGCCCAGGTGAAAAGTGCGCATACCGTTGTAATCGGGCGAGTTTCTACTTTCAAATGCAACAGAAATTTTGCGGATTGGTCAATCCGTTCGCGAGATATGGCAGTTTGGATGTAAGAAAAGCTTGAGAAACTCAAAATTTTCGCAGTTCTGATGCTCGAAACGAATGACTAGAACGGCCTAGGGGAGAAGTACGTATACCGTTGTAATCGGGCGAGTGTCTACTTTCAGATGCAACAGAAATTTTTCGGATTGATCAATCCGTTCGCGAGATATGGCAGTTTGGAGATAAGAAACGCTTGAGAAACTCAAAATTTTCGCAGTTCTGATGCTCGAAACGAATAACTAGAACGGCCTAGGCGAGAAGTACGCATACCGTTGTAATCGGGCGAGTTTCTACTTTCAGATGCAACAGAAATTTTGCGGATTGATCAATCCGTTCGCGAGATATGGCAGTTTGGAAATAAGAAACGCTTTAGAAACTCAAAATTTTCGCAGTTCTGATGCTCGAAACGAATAACTAGAGCGGCCCAGGTGAAAAGTGCGCATACCGTTGTAATCGGGCGAGTTTCTACTTTCAAATGCAACAGAAATTTTGCGGATTGGTCAATCCGTTCGCGAGATATGGCAGTTTGGATGTAAGAAACGCTTGAGAAACTCAAAATTTTCGCAGTTCTGATGCTAGAAACGAGTAACTAGAACGGCCTAGGGGAAAAGTTCGCATACCGTTGTAATCTGGCGAGTTTCTACTTTCACAAGCAACAGAAATTTTGCGGTTTGGTCAATCCGTTCGCGAGATATGGCAGTTTGGAGATAAGAAACGCTTTAGAAACTCAAAATTTTCGCAGTTCTGATGCTCGAAACGAATAACTAGAACGGCCCAGGTGAAAAGTGCGCATACCGTTGTAATCGGGCGAGTTTCTACTTTCAAATGCAACAGAAATTTTGCGGATTGGTCAATCCGTTCGCGAGATATGGCCGTTTGTATGTAAGAAACGCTTGAGAAACTCAAAATTTTCGCAGTTCTGATGCTCGAAACGAATAACTAGAACGGCCTAGGGGAAAAGTGTGCATACCGTTGTAATCGGGCAAGTTTCTACTTTCAGAAGCAACAGAAATTTTGCGGAGTGGTCAATCCGTTCGCGAGATATGGCAGTTTGGATGTAAGAAACGCTTGAGAAACTCAAAATTTTCGCAGTTCTGATGCTCGAAATGAATAACTAGAACGGCCTAGGGGAGAAGTACGCATACCGTTGTAATCGGGCGAGTTTCTACTTTCAGATGCAATAGAAATTTTGCGGATTGATCAATCCGTTCGCGAGATATGGCAGTTTGGAAATAAGAAACGCCTGAGAAACTCAAAATTTCCGCAGTTCTGATGCTAGAAACGAGTAACTAGAACGGCGTAGGGGAAAAGTGCGCATACCGTTGTAATCGGGCGAGATTCTACTTTCAGATGCAACAGAAATTTTGCGGATCGTTCAATCCGTTCGCGAGGTATGGCAGTTTGAATGTAAGAAACGCTTGAGAAACTCAAAATTTGCGCAGTTCTGATGCTTGAAACGAATAACTAGAACGGCCTAGGGGAAAAGTGGGCATACCGTTGTAATCGGGCGAGTTTCTACTTTCAGATGCAACAGAAATTTTGCGGATCGGTCAATCCGTTCGCGAGATATGGCAGTTTGGATGCAAGAAACGCTTGAGAAACTCGAAATTTTCGCAGTTCTGATGCTCGAAACGAATAACTGGAACGGCCTAGGGGAAAACTACACATACCGTTGTAATCGGGCGAGTCTCTACTTTCAGATGCAACAGAAATTTTGCGGATTGGTCAATCCGTTCGCGAGATATGGCAGTTTGGAGGTAAGGAACGCTTGAGAAACTCAAAATTTTCGCAGTTCTGATGCTTGAAACGAATAACTAGAACCGCCTAGGGGAAAAGTGCGCATACCGTTGTAATCGGGCGAGTTTCTACTTTCAGATGCAACAGAAATTTTGCGGATAGATCAATCCGTTCGCGAGATATGGCAGTTTGGAAATAAGAAACGCTTGAGAAACTCAAAATTTTCGCAGTTCTGATGCTAGAAACGAGTAACTAGAACGGCCTAGGGGAAAACTACACATACCGTTGTAATCGGGCGAGTCTCTACTTTCAGATGCAACAGAAATTTTGCGGATTGGTCAATCCGTTCGCGAGATATGGCAGTTTGGAGGTAAGAAACGCTTGAGAAACTCAAAATTTTCGCAGTTCTGATGCTCGAAACGAATAACTAGAACGGCCTAGGGGAGAAGTACGCATACCGTTGTAATCGGGCGAGTTTCTACTTTCAGATGCAACAGAAATTTTGCGGACTGATCAATCCGTTCGCGAGATATGGCAGTTTGGAAATAAGAAACGCTTGAGAAACTCAAAATTTTCGCAGTTCTGATGCTAGAAACGAGTAACTAGAACGGCGTAGGGGAAAAGTGCGCATACCGTTGTAATCGGGCGAGATTCTACTTTCAGATGCAACAGAAATTTTGCGGATCGGTCAATCCGTTCGCGAGATATGGCAGTTTGGATGCAAGAAACGCTTGAGAAACTAGAAATTTTCGCAGTTCTGATGCTCGAAACGAATAACTGGAACGGCCTAGGGGAAAACTACACATACCGTTGTAATCGGGCGAGTCTCTACTTTCAGATGCAACAGAAATTTTGCGGATTGGTCAATCCGTTCGCGAGATATGGCAGTTTGGAGGTAAGAAACGCTTGAGAAACTCAAAATTTTCGCAGTTCTGATGCTCGAAACGAATAGCTGGAACGGCCTGGGGGAAAACTACACATACCGTTGTAATCGGGCGAGTTTCTACTTTCAGATGCAACAGAAATTTTGCGGATTGTTCGATCCGTTCGCAAGATGCGGCAGTTTGGAAGTAAGGAACGCTTGAGAAACTCAAAATTTTCGCAGTTCTGATGCTCGAAACGAATGACTAGAACGGCCTAGGGGAGAAGTACGCATACCGTTGTAATCGGGCGAGTGTCTACTATCAGATGCAACAGAAATTTTGCGGATTGATCAATCCGTTCGCGAGATATGGCAGTTTGGAGGTAAGAAACGCTTGAGAAACTCAAAATTTGCGCAGTTCTGATGCTCGAAATGAATAACTAGAACGTCCTAGGGGAGAAGTACGCATACCGTTGTAATCGGGCTAGTTTCTACTTTCAGATGCAACAGAAATTTTGCGGACTGATCAATCCGTTCGCGAGATATGGCAGTTTGGAAATAAGAAACGCTTGAGAAACTCAAAATTTTCGCAGTTCTGATGCTAGAAACGAGTAACTAGAACGGCGTAGGGGAAAAGTGCGCATACCGTTGTAATCGGGCGAGATTCTACTTTCAGATGCAACAGAAATTTTGCGGATCGGTCAATCCGTTCGCGAGATATGGCAGTTTGGATGCAAGAAACGCTTGAGAAACTCGAAATTTTCGCAGTTCTGATGCTCGAAACGAATAACTGGAACGGCCTAGGGGAAAACTACACATACCGTTGTAATCGGGCGAGTCTCTACTTTCACATGCAACAGAAATTTTGCGGATTGGTCAATCCGTTCGCGAGATATGGCAGTTTGGAGGTAAGAAACGCTTGAGAAACTCAAAATTATCGCAGTTCTGATGCTCGAAACGAATAGCTGGAACGGCCTAAGGGAAAACTACACATACCGTTGTAATCGGGCGAGTCTCTACTTTCAGATGCAACAGAAATTTTGCGGATTGTTCGATCCGTTCGCGAGATATGGCAGTTTGGAGGTAAGAAACGCTTGAGAAACTCAAAATTTTCGCAGTTCTGATGCTCGAAACGAATAGCTGGAACGGCCTAAGGGAAAACTACACATACCGTTGTAATCGGGCGAGTGTCTACTTTCAGATGCAACAGAAATTTTGCGGATTGGTTAATCCGTTCGCGAGATATGGCAGTTTGGAGGTAAGAAACGCTTGAGAAACTCAAAATTTGCGCAGTTCTGATGCTTGAAACGAATAACTAGAACCGCCTAGGGGAAAAGTGCGCATACCGTTGTAATCGGGCGAGTTTCTACTTTCAGATGCAACAGAAATTTTGCGGATTGATCAATCCGTTCGCGAGATATGGCAGTTTGGAAATATGAAACGCTTGAGAAACTCAAAATTTTCGCAGTTCTGATGCTAGAAACGAGTAACTAGAACGGCGTAGGGGAAAAGTGCGCATACCGTTGTAATCGGGCGAGATTATACTTTCAGATGCAACAGAAATTTTGCGGATCGGTCAATCCGTTCGCGAGATATGGCAGTGTGAAGGTTAGAAACGCTTGAGAAACTCAAAATTTGCGCAGTTCTGATGCTTGAAACGAATAACTAGAACCGCCTAGGGGAAATGTGCGCATACCTTTGTAATCGGGCGAGTTTCTACTTTCAGATGCAACAGAAATTTTGCGGATTGGTCGATCCGTTCGCAGGATGCGGCAGTTTGGAAGTAAGAAACGCTTGAGAAACTCAAAATTTTCGCAGTTCTGATGCTCGAAACGAATAACTAGAACGGCTTAGGGGAAAACTACACCTACCGTTGTAATCGGGCGAGTTTCTACTTTCAGATGCAACAGAAATTTTGCGGACTGATCAATCCGTTCGCGAGATATGGCAGTTTGGAAATAAGAAACGCTTGAGAAACTCAAAATTTTCGCAGTTCTGATGCTAGAAACGAGTAACTAGAACGGCGTAGGGGAAAAGTGCGCATACCGTTGTAATCGGGCGAGATTCTACTTTCAGATGCAACAGAAATTTTGCGGATCGGTCAATCCGTTCGCGAGATATGGCAGTTTGGATGCAAGAAACGCTTGAGAAACTCGAAATTTTCGCAGTTCTGATGCTCGAAACGAATAACTGGAACGGCCTAGGGGAAAACTACACATACCGTTGTAATCGGGCGAGTCTCTACTTTCAGATGCAACAGAAATTTTGCGGATTGGTCAATCCGTTCGCGAGATATGGCAGTTTGGAGGTAAGAAACGCTTGAGAAACTCAAAATTTGCGCAGTTCTGATGCTTGAAACGAATAACTAGAACCGCCTAGGGGAAAAGTGCGCATACCGTTGTAATCGGGCGAGTTTCTACTTTCAGATGCAACAGAAATTTTGCGGATTGATCAATCCGTTCGCGAGATATGGCAGTTTGGAAATAAGAAACGCTTGAGAAACTCAAAATTTTCGCAGTTCTGATGCTCGAAATGAATAACTAGAACGGCCTAGGGGAGAAGTACGCATACCGTTGTAATCGGGCGAGTTTCTACTTTCAGATGCAACAGAAATTTTGCGGACTGATCAATCCGTTCGCGAGATATGGCAGTTTGGAAATAAGAAACGCTTGAGAAACTCAAAATTTTCGCAGTTCTGATGCTAGAAACGAGTAACTAGAACGGCGTAGGGGAAAAGTGCGCATACCGTTGTAATCGGGCGAGATTCTACTTTCAGATGCAACAGAAATTTTGCGGATCGGTCAATCCGTTCGCGAGATATGGCTGTTTGGATGCAAGAAACGCTTGAGAAACTCGAAATTTTCGCAGTTCTGATGCTCGAAACGAATAACTGGAACGGCCTAGGGGAAAACTACACATACCGTTGTAATCGGGCGAGTCTCTACCTTCAGATGCAACAGAAATTTTGCGGATTGGTCAATCCGTTCGCGAGATATGGCAGTTTGGATGTAAGAAACGCTTGAGAAACTCAAAATTTTCGCAGTTCTGATGCTCGAAACGAATAGCTGGAACGGCCTAAGGGAAAACTACACATACCGTTGTAATCGGGCGAGTTTCTACTTTCAGATGCAACAGAAATTTTGCGGATTGTTCGATCCGTTCGCAAGATGCGGCAGTTTGGAAGTAAGAAACGCTTGAGAAACTCAAAATTTTCGCAGTTCTGATGCTCGAAACGAATGACTAGAACGGCCTAGGGGAGAAGTACGCATACCGTTGTAATCGGGCGAGTGTCTACTTTCAGATGCAACAGAAATTTTGCGGATTGGTTAATCCGTTCGCGAGATATGGCAGTTTGGACGTAAGAAACGCTTGAGAAACTCAAAATTTGCGCAGTTCTGATGCTTGAAACGAATAACTAGAACCGCCTAGGGGAAAAGTGCGCATACCGTTGTAATCGGGCGAGTTTCTACTTTCAGATGCAACAGAAATTTTGCGGATTGGTCAATCCGTTCGCGAGATATGGCAGTTTGGAGGTAAGAAACGCTTGAGAAACTCAAAATTTTCGCAGTTCTGATGCTCGAAACGAATAGCTGGAACGGCCTAAGGGAAAACTACACATACCGTTGTAATCGGGCGAGTGTCTACTTTCAGATGCAACAGAAATTTTGCGGATTGGTTAATCCGTTCGCGAGATATGGCAGTTTGGAGGTAAGAAACGCTTGAGAAACTCAAAATTTGCGCAGTTCTGATGCTTGAAACGAATAACTAGAACCGCCTAGGGGAAAAGTGCGCATACCGTTGTAATCGGGCGAGTTTCTACTTTCAGATGCAACAGAAATTTTGCGGATTGATCAATCCGTTCGCGAGATATGGCAGTTTGGAAATATGAAACGCTTGAGAAACTCAAAATTTTCGCAGTTCTGATGCTAGAAACGAGTAACTAGAACGGCGTAGGGGAAAAGTGCGCATACCGTTGTAATCGGGCGAGATTATACTTTCAGATGCAACAGAAATTTTGCGGATCGGTCAATCCGTTCGCGAGATATGGCAGTGTGAAGGTTAGAAACTCTTGAGAAACTCAAAATTTGCGCAGTTCTGATGCTTGAAACGAATAACTAGAACCGCCTAGGGGAAATGTGCGCATACCTTTGTAATCGGGCGAGTTTCTACTTTCAGATGCAACAGAAATTTTGCGGATTGGTCGATCCGTTCGCAGGATGCGGCAGTTTGGAAGTAAGAAACGCTTGAGAAACTCAAAATTTTCGCAGTTCTGATGCTCGAAACGAATAACTAGAACGGCTTAGGGGAAAACTACACCTACCGTTGTAATCGGGCGAGTTTCTACTTTCAGATGCAACAGAAATTTCGCGGACTGATCAATCCGTTCGCGAGATATGGCAGTTTGGAAATAAGAAACGCTTGAGAAACTCAAAATTTTCGCAGTTCTGATGCTAGAAACGAGTAAGTAGAACGGCGTAGGGGAAAAGTGCGCATACCGTTGTAATCGGGCGAGATTCTACTTTCAGATGCAACAGAAATTTTGCGGATCGGTCAATCCGTTCGCGAGATATGGCAGTTTGGATGCAAGAAACGCTTGAGAAACTCGAAATTTTCGCAGTTCTGATGCTCGAAACGAATAACTGGAACGGCCTAGGGGAAAACTACACATACCGTTGTAATCGGGCGAGTCTCTACTTTCAGATGCAACAGAAATTTTGCGGATTGGTCAATCCGTTCGCGAGATATGGCAGTTTGGAGGTAAGAAACGCTTGAGAAACTCAAAATTTGCGCAGTTCTGATGCTTGAAACGAATAACTAGAACCGCCTAGGGGAAAAGTGCGCATACCGTTGTAATCGGGCGAGTTTCTACTTTCAGATGCAACAGAAATTTTGCGGATTGATCAATCCGTTCGCGAGATATGGCAGTTTGGAAATAAGAAACGCTTGAGAAACTCAAAATTTTCGCAGTTCTGATGCTCGAAATGAATAACTAGAACGGCCTAGGGGAGAAGTACGCATACCGTTGTAATCGGGCGAGTTTCTACTTTCAGATGCAACAGAAATTTTGCGGACTGATCAATCCGTTCGCGAGATATGGCAGTTTGGAAATAAGAAACGCTTGAGAAACTCAAAATTTTCGCAGTTCTGATGCTAGAAACGAGTAACTAGAACGGCGTAGGGGAAAAGTGCGCATACCGTTGTAATCGGGCGAGATTCTACTTTCAGATGCAACAGAAATTTTGCGGATCGGTCAATCCGTTCGCGAGATATGGCAGTTTGGATGCAAGAAACGCTTGAGAAACTCGAAATTTTCGCAGTTCTGATGCTCGAAACGAATAACTGGAACGGCCTAGGGGAAAACTACACATACCGTTGTAATCGGGCGAGTTTCTACTTTCAGATGCAACAGAAATTTTGCGGATTGTTCGATCCGTTCGCAAGATGCGGCAGTTTGGAAGTAAGAAACGCTTGAGAAACTCAAAATTTTCGCAGTTCTGATGCTCGAAACGAATGACTAGAACGGCCTAGGGGAGAAGTACGCATACCGTTGTAATCGGGCGAGTGTCTACTTTCAGATGCAACAGAAATTTTGCGGATTGGTTAATCCGTTCGCGAGATATGGCAGTTTGGACGTAAGAAACGCTTGAGAAACTCAAAATTTGCGCAGTTCTGATGCTTGAAACGAATAACTAGAACCGCCTAGGGGAAAAGTGCGCATACCGTTGTAATCGGGCGAGTTTCTACTTTCAGATGCAACAGAAATTTTGCGGATTGATCAATCCGTTCGCGAGATATGGCAGTTTGGAAATATGAAACGCTTGAGAAACTCAAAATTTTCGCAGTTCTGATGCTAGAAACGAGTAACTAGAACGGCGTAGGGGAAAAGTGCGCATACCGTTGTAATCGGGCGAGATTATACTTTCAGATGCAACAGAAATTTTGCGGATCGGTCAATCCGTTCGCGAGATATGGCAGTGTGAGGGTAAGAAACGCTTGAGAAACTCAAAATTTGCGCAGTTCTGATGCTTGAAACGAATAACTAGAACCGCCTAGGGGAAATGTGCGCATACCTTTGTAATCGGGCGAGTTTCTACTTTCAGATGCAACAGAAATTTTGCGGATTGGTCGATCCGTTCGCAGGGTGCGGCAGTTTGGAAGTAAGAAACGCTTGAGAAACTCAAAATTTTCGCAGTTCTGATGCTCGAAACGAATAACTAGAACGGCTTAGGGGAAAACTACACCTACCGTTGTAATCGGGCGAGATTCTACTTTCAGATGCAACAGAAATTTTGCGGATTGGTCAATCCGTTCGCGAGATATGGCAGTTTGGAGGTAAGAAACGCTTGAGAAACTCAAAATTTGCGCAGTTCTGATGCTAGAAACGAGTAACTAGAACGGCGTAGGGGAAAAGTGCGCATACCGTTGTAATCGGGCGAGTTTCTACTTTCAGATGCAACAGAAATTTTGCGGATTGATCAATCCGTTCGCGAGATATGGCAGTTTGGAAATAAGAAACGCTTGAGAAACTCAAAATTTTCGCAGTTCTGATGCTAGAAACGAGTAACTAGAACGGCGTAGGGGAAAAGTGCGCATACCGTTGTAATCGGGCGAGATTCTACTTTCAGATGCAACAGAAATTTTGCGGATCGGTCAATCCGTTCGCGAGATATGGCAGTTTGGATGCAAGAAACGCTTGAGAAACTCGAAATTTTCGCAGTTCTGATGCTCGAAACGAATAACTGGAACGGCCTAGGGGAAAACTACACATACCGTTGTAATCGGGCGAGTCTCTACTTTCAGATGCAACAGAAATTTTGCGGATTGGTCAATCCATTCGCGAGATATGGCAGTTTGGATGTAAGAAACGCTTGAGAAACTCAAAATTTTCGCAGTTCTGATGCTCGAAACGAATAGCTGGAACGGCCTAAGGGAAAACTACACATACCGTTGTAATCGGGCGAGTTTCTACTTTCAGATGCAACAGAAATTTTGCGGATTGGTCAATCCGTTCGCGAGATATGGCAGTTTGGAGGTAAGAAACGCTTGAGAAACTCAAAATTTTCGCAGTTCTGATGCTCGAAATGAATAACTAGAACGGCCTACGGGAGAAGTACGCATACCGTTGTAATCGGGCGAGTTTCTACTTTCAGATGCAGCAGAAATTTTGCGGATTGATCAATCCGTTCGCGAGATATGGCAGTTTGGAAATAAGAAACGCTTGAGAAACTCAAAATTTTCGCAGTTCTGATGCTAGAAACGAGTAACCAGAACGGCGTAGGGGAAAAGTGCGCATACCGTTGTAATCGGGCGAGATTCTACTTTCAGATGCAACAGAAATTTTGCGGATCGGTCAATCCGTTCGCGAGATATGGCAGTTTGGATGCAAGAAACGCTTGAGAAACTCGAAATTTTCGCAGTTCTGATGCTCGAAACGAATAACTGGAACGGCCTAGGGGAAAACTACACATACCGTTGTAATCGGGCGAGTCTCTACTTTCAGATGCAACAGAAATTTTGCGGATTGGTCAATCCGTTCGCGAGATATGGCAGTTTGGAGGTAAGGAACGCTTGAGAAACTCAAAATTTTCGCAGTTCTGATGCTTGAAACGAATAACTAGAACCGCCTAGGGGAAAAGTGCGCATACCGTTGTAATCGGGCGAGTTTCCACTTTCAGATGCAACAGAAATTTTGCGGATAGATCAATCCGTTCGCGAGATATGGCAGTTTGGAAATAAGAAACGCTTGAGAAACTCAAAATTTTCGCAGTTCTGATGCTAGAAACGAGTAACTAGAACGGCGTAGGGGAAAAGTGCGCATACCGTTGTAATCGGGCGAGATTCTACTTTCAGATGCAACAGAAATTTTGCGGATCGGTCAATCCGTTCGCGAGATATGGCAGTTTGAAGGTCAGAAACGCTTGAGAAACTCAAAATTTGCGCATTTCTGATGCTTGAAACGAATAACTAGAACCGCCTAGGGGAAAAGTGCGCATACCGTTGTAATCGGGCGAGATTCTACTTTCAGATGCAACAGAAATTTTGCGGATCGGTCAATCCGTTCGCGAGATATGGCAGTTTGGATGCAAGAAACGCTTGAGAAACTCGAAATTTTCGCTGTTCTGATGCTCGAAACGAATAACTGGAACGGCCTAGGGGAAAACTACACATACCGTTGTAATCGGGCGAGTCTCTACTTTCAGATGCAACAGAAATTTTGCGGATTGGTCAATCCGTTCGCGAGATATGGCAGTTTGGAGGTAAGAAACGCTTGAGAAACTCAAAATTTTCGCAGTTCTGATGCTCGAAACGAATAGCTGGAACGGCCTAAGGGAAAACTACACATACCGTTGTAATCGGGCGAGTTTCTACTTTCAGATGCAACAGAAATTTTGCGGATTGGTCAATCCGTTCGCGAGATATGGCAGTTTGGAGGTAAGAAACGCTTGAGAAACTCAAAATTTGCGCAGTTCTGATGCTTGAAACGAATAACTAGAACCGCCTAGGGGAAAAGTGCGCATACCGTTGTAATCGGGCGAGTTTCTACTTTCAGATGCAACAGAAATTTTGCGGATTGATCAATCCGTTCGCGAGGTATGGCAGTTTGGAAATAAGAAACGCTTGAGAAACTCAAAATTTTCGCAGTTCTGATGCTCGAAACGAATAACTGGAACGGCCTAGGGGAAAACTACACATACCGTTGTAATCGGGCGAGTCTCTACTTTCAGATGCAACAGAAATTTTGCGGATTGGTCAATCCGTTCGCGAGATATGGCAGTTTGGAGGTAAGGAACGCTTGAGAAACTCAAAATTTTCGCAGTTCTGATGCTTGAAACGAATAACTAGAACCGCCTAGGGGAAAAGTGCGCATACCGTTGTAATCGGGCGAGTTTCCACTTTCAGATGCAACAGAAATTTTGCGGATAGATCAATCCGTTCGCGAGATATGGCAGTTTGGAAATAAGAAACGCTTGAGAAACTCAAAATTTTCGCAGTTCTGATGCTAGAAACGAGTAACTAGAACGGCGTAGGGGAAAAGTGCGCATACCGTTGTAATCGGGCGAGATTCTACTTTCAGATGCAACAGAAATTTTGCGGATCGGTCAATCCGTTCGCGAGATATGGCAGTTTGAAGGTCAGAAACGCTTGAGAAACTCAAAATTTGCGCATTTCTGATGCTTGAAACGAATAACTAGAACCGCCTAGGGGAAAAGTGCGCATACCGTTGTAATCGGGCGAGATTCTACTTTCAGATGCAACAGAAATTTTGCGGATCGGTCAATCCGTTCGCGAGATATGGCAGTTTGGATGCAAGAAACGCTTGAGAAACTCGAAATTTTCGCAGTTCTGATGCTCGAAACGAATAACTGGAACGGCCTAGGGGAAAACTACACATACCGTTGTAATCGGGCGAGTCTCTACTTTCAGATGCAACAGTAATTTTGCGGATAGGTCAATCCATTCGCGAGATATGGCAGTTTGGATGTAAGAAACGCTTGAGAAACTCAAAATTTTCGCAGTTCTGATGCTCGAAACGAATAGCTGGAACGGCCTAAGGGAAAACTACACATACCGTTGTAATCGGGCGAGTTTCTACTTTCAGATGCAACAGAAATTTTGCGGATTGGTCAATCCGTTCGCGAGATATGGCAGTTTGGAGGTAAGAAACGCTTGAGAAACTCAAAATTTTCGCAGTTCTGATGCTCGAAATGAATAACTAGAACGGCCTACGGGAGAAGTACGCATACCGTTGTAATCGGGCGAGTTTCTACTTTCAGATGCAGCAGAAATTTTGCGGATTGATCAATCCGTTCGCGAGATATGGCAGTTTGGAAATAAGAAACGCTTGAGAAACTCAAAATTTTCGCAGTTCTGATGCTAGAAACGAGTAACCAGAACGGCGTAGGGGAAAAGTGCGCATACCGTTGTAATCGGGCGAGATTCTACTTTCAGATGCAACAGAAATTTTGCGGATCGGTCAATCCGTTCGCGAGATATGGCAGTTTGGATGCAAGAAACGCTTGAGAAACTCGAAATTTTCGCAGTTCTGATGCTCGAAACGAATAACTGGAACGGCCTAGGGGAAAACTACACATACCGTTGTAATCGGGCGAGTCTCTACTTTCAGATGCAACAGAAATTTTGCGGATTGGTCAATCCGTTCGCGAGATATGGCAGTTTGGAGGTAAGGAACGCTTGAGAAACTCAAAATTTTCGCAGTTCTGATGCTTGAAACGAATAACTAGAACCGCCTAGGGGAAAAGTGCGCATACCGTTGTAATCGGGCGAGTTTCCACTTTCAGATGCAACAGAAATTTTGCGGATAGATCAATCCGTTCGCGAGATATGGCAGTTTGGAAATAAGAAACGCTTGAGAAACTCAAAATTTTCGCAGTTCTGATGCTAGAAACGAGTAACTAGAACGGCGTAGGGGAAAAGTGCGCATACCGTTGTAATCGGGCGAGATTCTACTTTCAGATGCAACAGAAATTTTGCGGATCGGTCAATCCGTTCGCGAGATATGGCAGTTTGAAGGTCAGAAACGCTTGAGAAACTCAAAATTTGCGCATTTCTGATGCTTGAAACGAATAACTAGAACCGCCTAGGGGAAAAGTGCGCATACCGTTGTAATCGGGCGAGATTCTACTTTCAGATGCAACAGAAATTTTGCGGATCGGTCAATCCGTTCGCGAGATATGGCAGTTTGGATGCAAGAAACGCTTGAGAAACTCGAAATTTTCGCTGTTCTGATGCTCGAAACGAATAACTGGAACGGCCTAGGGGAAAACTACACATACCGTTGTAATCGGGCGAGTCTCTACTTTCAGATGCAACAGAAATTTTGCGGATTGGTCAATCCGTTCGCGAGATATGGCAGTTTGGAGGTAAGAAACGCTTGAGAAACTCAAAATTTTCGCAGTTCTGATGCTCGAAACGAATAGCTGGAACGGCCTAAGGGAAAACTACACATACCGTTGTAATCGGGCGAGTTTCTACTTTCAGATGCAACAGAAATTTTGCGGATTGGTCAATCCGTTCGCGAGATATGGCAGTTTGGAGGTAAGAAACGCTTGAGAAACTCAAAATTTGCGCAGTTCTGATGCTTGAAACGAATAACTAGAACCGCCTAGGGGAAAAGTGCGCATACCGTTGTAATCGGGCGAGTTTCTACTTTCAGATGCAACAGAAATTTTGCGGATTGATCAATCCGTTCGCGAGGTATGGCAGTTTGGAAATAAGAAACGCTTGAGAAACTCAAAATTTTCGCAGTTCTGATGCTCGAAACGAATAACTGGAACGGCCTAGGGGAAAACTACACATACCGTTGTAATCGGGCGAGTCTCTACTTTCAGATGCAACAGAAATTTTGCGGATTGGTCAATCCGTTCGCGAGATATGGCAGTTTGGAGGTAAGGAACGCTTGAGAAACTCAAAATTTTCGCAGTTCTGATGCTTGAAACGAATAACTAGAACCGCCTAGGGGAAAAGTGCGCATACCGTTGTAATCGGGCGAGTTTCCACTTTCAGATGCAACAGAAATTTTGCGGATAGATCAATCCGTTCGCGAGATATGGCAGTTTGGAAATAAGAAACGCTTGAGAAACTCAAAATTTTCGCAGTTCTGATGCTAGAAACGAGTAACTAGAACGGCGTAGGGGAAAAGTGCGCATACCGTTGTAATCGGGCGAGATTCTACTTTCAGATGCAACAGAAATTTTGCGGATCGGTCAATCCGTTCGCGAGATATGGCAGTTTGAAGGTCAGAAACGCTTGAGAAACTCAAAATTTGCGCATCTCTGATGCTTGAAACGAATAACTAGAACCGCCTAGGGGAAAAGTGCGCATACCGTTGTAATCGGGCGAGATTCTACTTTCAGATGCAACAGAAATTTTGCGGATCGGTCAATCCGTTCGCGAGATATGGCAGTTTGGATGCAAGAAACGCTTGAGAAACTCGAAATTTTCGCTGTTCTGATGCTCGAAACGAATAACTGGAACGGCCTAGGGGAAAACTACACATACCGTTGTAATCGGGCGAGTCTCTACTTTCAGATGCAACAGAAATTTTGCGGATTGGTCAATCCGTTCGCGAGATATGGCAGTTTGGAGGTAAGAAACGCTTGAGAAACTCAAAATTTTCGCAGTTCTGATGCTCGAAACGAATAGCTGGAACGGCCTAAGGGAAAACTACACATACCGTTGTAATCGGGCGAGTTTCTACTTTCAGATGCAACAGAAATTTTGCGGATTGGTCAATCCGTTCGCGAGATATGGCAGTTTGGAGGTAAGAAACGCTTGAGAAACTCAAAATTTGCGCAGTTCTGATGCTTGAAACGAATAACTAGAACCGCCTAGGGGAAAAGTGCGCATACCGTTGTAATCGGGCGAGTTTCTACTTTCAGATGCAACAGAAATTTTGCGGATTGATCAATCCGTTCGCGAGGTATGGCAGTTTGGAAATAAGAAACGCTTGAGAAACTCAAAATTTTCGCAGTTCTGATGCTCGAAATGAATAACTAGAACGGCCTAGGGGAGAAGTACGCATACCGTTGTAATCGGGCGAGTTTCTACTTTCAGATGCAACAGAAATTTTGCGGACTGATCAATCAGTTCGCGAGATATGGCAGTTTGGAAATAAGACACGCTTGAGAAACTCAAAATTTTCGCAGTTCTGATGCTAGAAACGAGTAACTAGAACGGCGTAGGGGAAAACTACACATACCGTTGTAATCGGGCGAGTCTCTACTTTCAGATGCAACAGAAATTTTGCGGATTGGTCAATCCGTTCGCGAGATATGGCAGTTTGGAGGTAAGAAACGCTTGAGAAGCTCAAAATTTTCGCAGTTCTGATGCTCGAAACGAATAGCTGGAACGGCCTAGGGGAAAACTACACATACCGTTGTAATCGGGCGAGTTTCTGCTTTCAGATGCAACAGAAATTTTGCGGATTGTTCGATCCGTTCGCAAGATGCGGCAGTTTGGAAGTAAGAAACGCTTGAGAAACTCAAAATTTTCGCAGTTCTGATGCTCGAAACGAATGACTAGAACGGCCTAGGGGAGAAGTACGCATACCGTTGTAATCGGGCGAGTGTCTACTTTCAGATGCAACAGAAATTTTGCGGATTGGTTAATCCGTTCGCGAGATATGGCAGTTTGGATGTAAGAAACGCTTGAGAAACTCAAAATTTGCGCAGTTCTGATGCTTGAAACGAATAACTAGAACCGCCTAGGGGAAATGTGCGCATACCGTTGTAATCGGGCGAGTTTCTACTTTCAGATGCAACAGAAATTTTGCGGATTGGTCAATCCGTTCGCGAGATATGGCAGTTTGGATGCAAGAAACGCTTGAGAAACTCAAAATTTGCGCAGTTCTGATGCTTGAAACGAATAACTAGAACCGCCTAGGGGAAAAGTGCGCATACCGTTGTAATCGGGCGAGTTTCTACTTTCAGATGGAACAGAAATTTTGCGGATTGATCAATCCGTTCGCGAGGTATGGCAGTTTGGAAATAAGAAACGCTTGAGAAACTCAAAATTTTCGCAGTTCTGATGCTCGAAATGAATAACTAGAACGGCCTAGGGGAGAAGTACGCATACCGTTGTAATCGGGCGAGTTTCTACTTTCAGATGCAACAGAAATTTTGCGGACTGATCAATCCGTTCGCGAGATATGGCAGTTTGGAAATAAGACACGCTTGAGAAACTCAAAATTTTCGCAGTTCTGATGCTAGAAACGAATAACTACAACGGCGTAGGGGAAAACTACACATACCGTTGTAATCGGGCGAGTCTCTACTTTCAGATGCAACAGAAATTTTGCGGATTGGTCAATCCGTTCGCGAGATATGGCAGTTTGGAGGTAAGAAACGCTTGAGAAGCTCAAAATTTTCGCAGTTCTGATGCTCGAAACGAATAGCTGGAACGGCCTAGGGGAAAACTACACATACCGTTGTAATCGGGCGAGTTTCTGCTTTCAGATGCAACAGAAATTTTGCGGATTGTTCGATCCGTTCGCAAGATGCGGCAGTTTGGAAGTAAGAAACGCTTGAGAAACTCAAAATTTTCGCAGTTCTGATGCTCGAAACGAATGACTAGAACGGCCTAGGGGAAATGTGCGCATACCGTTGTAATCGGGCGAGTTTCTACTTTCAGATGCAACAGAAATTTTGCGGATTGGTTAATCCGTTCGCGAGATATGGCAGTTTGGATGTAAGAAACGCTTGAGAAACTCAAAATTTTCGCAGTTCTGATGCTCGAAACGAATGACTAGAACGGCCTAGGGGAGAAGTACGCATACCGTTGTAATCGGGCGAGTGTCTACTTTCAGATGCAACAGAAATTTTGCGGATTGGTTAATCCGTTCGCGAGATATGGCAGTTTGGATGTAAGAAACGCTTGAGAAACTCAAAATTTGCGCAGTTCTGATGCTTGAAACGAATAACTAGAACCGCCTAGGGGAAATGTGCGCATACCGTTGTAATCGGGCGAGTTTCTACTTTCAGATGCAACAGAAATTTTGCGGATTGGTCAATCCGTTCGCGAGATATGGCAGTTTGGAGGTAAGAAACGCTTGAGAAACTCAAAATTTGCGCAGTTCTGATGCTTGAAACGAATAACTAGAACCGCCTAGGGGAAAAGTGCGCATACCGTTGTAATCGGGCGAGTTTCTACTTTCAGATGCAACAGAAATTTTGCGGATTGATCAATCCGTTCGCGAGATATGGCAGTTTGGAAATAAGAAACGCTTGAGAAACTCAAAATTTTCGCAGTTCTGATGCTCGAAATGAATAACTAGAACGGCCTAGGGGAGAAGTACGCATACCGTTGTAATCGGGCGAGTTTCTACTTTCAGATGCAACAGAAATTTTGCGGACTGACCAATCCGTTCGCGAGATATGGCAGTTTGGAAATAAGAAACGCTTGAGAAACTCAAAATTTTCGCAGTTCTGATGCTAGAAACGAGTAACTGGAACGGCGTAGGGGAAAAGTGCGCATACCGTTGTAATCGGGCGAGATTCTACTTTCAGGTGCAACAGAAATTTTGCGGATCGGTCAATCCGTTCGCGAGATATGGCAGTTTGGATGCAAGAAACGCTTGAGAAACTCAAAATTTGCGCAGTTCTGATGCTTGAAACGAATAACTAGAACCGCCTAGGGGAAAAGTGCGCATACCGTTGTAATCGGGCGAGTTTCTACTTTCAGATGCAACAGAAATTTTGCGGATTGATCAATCCGTTCGCGAGGTATGGCAGTTTGGAAATAAGAAACGCTTGAGAAACTCAAAATTTTCGCAGTTCTGATGCTCGAAATGAATAACTAGAACGGCCTAGGGGAGAAGTACGCATACCGTTGTAATCGGGCGAGTTTCTACTTTCAGATGCAACAGAAATTTTGCGGACTGATCAATCCGTTCGCGAGATATGGCAGTTTGGAAATAAGACACGCTTGAGAAACTCAAAATTTTCGCAGTTCTGATGCTAGAAACGAGTAACTAGAACGGCGTAGGGGAAAACTACACATACCGTTGTAATCGGGCGAGTCTCTACTTTCAGATGCAACAGAAATTTTGCGGATTGGTCAATCCGTTCGCGAGATATGGCAGTTTGGAGGTAAGAAACGCTTGAGAAGCTCAAAATTTTCGCAGTTCTGATGCTCGAAACGAATAGCTGGAACGGCCTAGGGGAAAACTACACATACCGTTGTAATCGGGCGAGTTTCTGCTTTCAGATGCAACAGAAATTTTGCGGATTGTTCGATCCGTTCGCAAGATGCGGCAGTTTGGAAGTAAGAAACGCTTGAGAAACTCAAAATTTTCGCAGTTCTGATGCTCGAAACGAATGACTAGAACGGCCTAGGGGAGAAGTACGCATACCGTTGTAATCGGGCGAGTGTCTACTTTCAGATGCAACAGAAATTTTGCGGATTGGTTAATCCGTTCGCGAGATATGGCAGTTTGGATGTAAGAAACGCTTGAGAAACTCAAAATTTGCGCAGTTCTGATGCTTGAAACGAATAACTAGAACCGCCTAGGGGAAAAGTGCGCATACCGTTGTAATCGGGCGAGTTTCTACTTTCAGATGCAACAGAAATTTTGCGGATTGATCAATCCGTTCGCGAGATATGGCAGTTTGGAAATATGAAACGCTTGAGACACTCAAAATTTTCGCAGTTCTGATGCTAGAAACGAGTAACTAGAACGGCGTAGGGGAAAAGTGCGCATACCGTTGTAATCGGGCGAGATTATACTTTCAGATGCAACAGAAATTTTGCGGATCGGTCAAACCGTTCGCGAGATATGGCAGTGTGAAGGTAAGAAACGCTTGAGAAACTCAAAATTTGCGCAGTTCTGATGCTTGAAACGAATAACTAGAACCGCCTAGGGGAAATGTGCGCATACCGTTGTAATCGGGCGAGTTTCTACTTTCAGATGCAACAGAAATTTTGCGGATTGGTCGATCCGTTCGCAGGATGCGGCAGTTTGGAAGTAAGAGACGCTTGAGAAACTCAAAATTTTCGCAGTTCTGATGCTCGAAACGAATAACTAGAACGGCTTAGGGGAAAACTACACCTACCGTTGTAATCGGGCGAGTTTCTACTTTCAGATGCAACAGAAATTTTGCGGATTGGTCAATCCGTTCGCGAGATATGGCAGTTTGGAAATAAGAAACGCTTGAGAAACTCAAAATTTTCGCAGTTCTGATGCTAGAAACGAGTAACTAGAACGGCGTAGGGGAAAAGTGCGCATACCGTTGTAATCGGGCGAGATTCTACTTTCAGATGCAACAGAAATTTTGCGGATCGGTCAATCTGTTCGCGAGATATGGCATTGCGAAGGTAAGAAACGCTTGAGAAACTCAAAATTTGCGCAGTTCTGATGCTTGAAACGAATAACTAGAACCGCCTAGGGGAAATGTGCGCATACCGTTGTAATCGGGCGAGTTTCTACTTTCAGATGCAACAGAAATTTTGCGGATTGGTCAATCCGTTCGCGAGATATGGCAGTTTGGAGGTAAGAAACGCTTGAGAAACTCAAAATTTGCGCAGTTCTGATGCTTGAAACGAATAACTAGAACCGCCTAGGGGAAAAGTGCGCATACCGTTGTAATCGGGCGAGTTTCTACTTTCAGATGCAACAGAAATTTTGCGGATTGATCAATCCGTTCGCGAGATATGGCAGTTTGGAAATAAGAAACGCTTGAGAAACTCAAAATTTTCGCAGTTCTGATGCTCGAAATGAATAACTAGAACGGCCTAGGGGAGAAGTACGCATACCGTTGTAATCGGGCGAGTTTCTACTTTCAGATGCAACAGAAATTTTGCGGACTGACCAATCCGTTCGCGAGATATGGCAGTTTGGAAATAAGAAACGCTTGAGAAACTCAAAATTTTCGCAGTTCTGATGCTAGAAACGAGTAACTGGAACGGAGTAGGGGAAAAGTGCGCATACCGTTGTAATCGGGCGAGATTCTACTTTCAGGTGCAACAGAAATTTTGCGGATCGGTCAATCCGTTCGCGAGATATGGCAGTTTGGATGCAAGAAACGCTTGAGAAACTCGAAATTTTCGCAGTTCTGATGCTCGAAACGAATAACTGGAACGGCCTAGGGGAAAACTACACATACCGTTGTAATCGGGCGAGTCTCTACTTTCAGATGCAACAGAAATTTTGCGGATTGGTCAATCCGTTCGCGAGATATGGCAGTTTGGAGGTAAGAAACGCTTGAGAAACTCAAAATTTTCGCAGTTCTGATGCTCGAAACGAATAGCTGGAACGGCCTAAGGGAAAACTACACATACCGTTGTAATCGGGCGAGTTTCTACTTTCAGATGCAACAGAAATTTTGCGGATTGTTTGATCCGTTCGCAAGACGCGGCAGTTTGGAAGTAAGAAACGCTTGAGAAACTCAAAATTTTCGCAGTTCTGATGCTCGAAACGAATGACTAGAACGGCCTAGGGGAGAAGTACGCATACCGTTGTAATCGGGCGAGTGTCTACTTTCAGATGCAACAGAAATTTTGCGGATTGGTTAATCCGTTCGCGAGATATGGCAGTTTGGAGGTAAGAAACGCTTGAGAAACTCAAAATTTGCGCAGTTCTGATGCTTGAAACGAATAACTAGAACCGCCTAGGGGAAAAGTGCGCATACCGTTGTAATCGGGCGAGTTTCTACTTTCAGATGCAACAGAAATTTTGCGGATTGATCAATCCGTTCGCGAGATATGGCAGTTTGGAGGTAAGAAACGCTTGAGAAACTCAAAATTTTCGCAGTTCTGATGCTAGAAACGAGTAACTAGAACGGCGTAGGGGAAAAGTGCGCATACCGTTGTAATCGGGCGAGATTATACTTTCAGATGCAACAGAAATTTTGCGGATCGGTCAATCCGTTCGCGAGATATGGCAGTGTGAAGGTAAGAAACGCTTGAGAAACTCAAAATTTGCGCAGTTCTGATGCTTGAAACGAATAACTAGAACCGCCTAGGGGAAATGTGCGCATACCGTTGTAATCGGGCGAGTTTCTACTTTCAGATGCAACAGAAATTTTGCGGATTGGTCGATCCGTTCGCAGGATGCGGCAGTTTGGAAGTAAGAAACGCTTGAGAAACTCAAAATTTTCGCAGTTCTGATGCTCGAAACGAATAACTAGAACGGCTTAGGGGAAAACTACACCTACCGTTGTAATCGGGCGAGTTTCTACTTTCAGATGCAACAGAAATTTTGCGGATTGGTCAATCCGTTCGCGAGATATGGCAGTTTGGAGGTAAGAAACGCTTGAGAAACTCAAAATTTGCGCAGTTCTGATGCTTGAAACGAATAACTAGAACCGCCTAGGGGAAAAGTGCGCATACCGTTGTAATCGGGCGAGTTTCTACTTTCAGATGCAACAGAAATTTTGCGGATTGATCAATCCGTTCGCGAGATATGGCAGTTTGGAAATAAGAAACGCTTGAGAAACTCAAAATTTTCGCAGTTCTGATGCTCGAAATGAATAACTAGAACGGCCTAGAGGAGAAGTACGCATACCGTTGTAATCGGGCGAGTTTCTACTTTCACAAGCAACAGAAATTTTGCGGACGGATCAATCCGTTCGCGAGATATGGCAGTTTGGAAATAAGAAACGCTTGAGAAACTCAAAATTTTCGCAGTTCTGATGCTAGAAACGAGTAACTAGAACGGCGTAGGGGAAAGGTGCGCATACCGTTGTAATCGGGCGAGATTCTACTTTCAGATGCAACAGAAATTTTGCGGATCGGTCAATCCGTTCGCGAGATATGGCAGTTTGGATGCAAGAAACGCTTGAGAAACTCGAAATTTTCGCAGTTCTGATGCTCGAAACGAATAACTGGAACGGCCTAGGGGAAAACTACATATACCGTTGTAATCGGGCGAGTCTCTACTTTCAGATGCAACAGAAATTTTGCGGATTGGTCAATCCGTTCGCGAGATATGGCAGTTTGGAGGTAAGAAACGCTTGAGAAACTCAAAATTTTCGCAGTTCTGATGCTCGAAACGAATAGCTGGAACGGCCTAAGGGAAAACCACACATACCGTTGTAATCGGGCGAGTTTCTACTTTCAGATGCAACAGAAATTTTGCGGATTGTTCGATCCGTTCGCAAGATGCGGCAGTTTGGAAGTAAGAAACGCTTGAGAAACTCAAAATTTTCGCAGTTCTGATGCTCGAAACGAATGACTAGAACGGCCTAGGGGAGAAGTACGCATACCGTTGTAATCGGGCGAGTGTCTACTTTCAGATGCAACAGAAATTTTGCGGATTGATCAATCCGTTCGCGAGATATGGCAGTTTGGAAATAAGAAACGCTTGAGAAACTCAAAATTTTCGCAGTTCTGATGCTAGAAACGAGTAACTAGAACGGCCTAGGGGAAAAGTGCGCATACCGTTGTAATCGGGCGAGTTTCTACTTTCAGATGCAACAGAAATTTTGCGGATTGGTCAATCCGTTCGCGAGATATGGCAGTTTGGAGGTAAGAAACGCTTGAGAAACTCAAAATTTGCGCAGTTCTGATGCTTGAAACGAATAACTAGAACCGCCTAGGGGAAAAGTGCGCACACCGTTGTAATCGGGCGAGTTTCTACTTTCAGATGCAACAGAAATTTTGCGGATTGATCAATCCGTTCGCGAGATATGGCAGTTTGGAAATATGAAACGCTTGAGAAACTCAAAATTTTCGCAGTTCTGATGCTAGAAACGAGTAACTAGAAGGGCCTAGGTGAAAAGTGCGCATACCGTTGTAATCGGGCGAGATTATACTTTCAGATGCAACAGAAATTTTGCGGATCGGTCAATCCGTTCGCGAGATATGGCAGTGTGAAGGTAAGAAACGCTTGAGAAACTCAAAATTTGCGCAGTTCTGATGCTTGAAACGAATAACTAGAACCGCCTAGGGGAAATGTGCGCATACCGTTGTAATCGGGCGAGTTTCTACTTTCAGATGCAACAGAAATTTTGCGGATTGGTCGATCCGTTCGCAGGTTGCGGCAGTTTGGAAGTAAGAAACGCTTGAGAAACTCAAAATTTTCGCAGTTCTGATGCTCGAAACGAATAACTAGAACGGCTTAGGGGAAAACTACACCTACCGTTGTAATCGGGCGAGTTTCTACTTTCAGATGCAACAGAAATTTTGCGGATCGGTCAATCCGTTCGCGAGATATGGCAGTTTGGATGCAAGAAACGCTTGAGAAACTCGAAATTTTCGCAGTTCTGATGCTCGAAACGAATAACTGGAACGGCCTAGGGGAAAACTACATATACCGTTGTAATCGGGCGAGTCTCTACTTTCAGATGCAACAGAAATTTTGCGGATTGGTCAATCCGTTCGCGAGATATGGCAGTTTGGAGGTAAGAAACGCTTGAGAAACTCAAAATTTTCGCAGTTCTGATGCTCGAAACGAATGACTAGAACGGCCTAGGGGAGAAGTACGCATACCGTTGTAATCGGGCGAGTTTCTACTTTCAGATGCAACAGAAATTTTGCGGATTGGTCAATCCGTTCGCGAGATATGGCAGTTTGGAGGTAAGAAACGCTTGAGAAACTCAAAATTTGCGCAGTTCTGATGCTTGAAACGAATAACTAGAACCGCCTAGGGGAAAAGTGCGCACACCGTTGTAATCGGGCGAGTTTCTACTTTCAGATGCAACAGAAATTTTGCGGATTGATCAATCCGTTCGCGAGATATGGCAGTTTGGAAATATGAAACGCTTGAGAAACTCAAAATTTTCGCAGTTCTGATGCTAGAAACGAGTAACTAGAACGGCCTAGGTGAAAAGTGCGCATACCGTTGTAATCGGGCGAGATTATACTTTCAGATGCAACAGAAATTTTGCGGATCGGTCAATCCGTTCGCGAGATATGGCAGTGTGAAGGTAAGAAACGCTTGAGAAACTCAAAATTTGCGCAGTTCTGATGCTTGAAACGAATAACTAGAACCGCCTAGGGGAAATGTGCGCATACCGTTGTAATCGGGCGAGTTTCTACTTTCAGATGCAACAGAAATTTTGCGGATTGGTCGATCCGTTCGCAGGTTGCGGCAGTTTGGAAGTAAGAAACGCTTGAGAAACTCAAAATTTTCGCAGTTCTGATGCTCGAAACGAATAACTAGAACGGCTTAGGGGAAAACTACACCTACCGTTGTAATCGGGCGAGTTTCTACTTTCAGATGCAACAGAAATTTTGCGGATTGGTCAATCCGTTCGCGAGATATAGCAGTTTGGAGGTAAGAAACGCTTGAGAAACTCAAAATTTGCGCAGTTCTGATGCTTGAAACGAATAACTAGAACCGCCTAGGGGAAAAGTGCGCATACCGTTGTAATCGGGCGAGTTTCTACTTTCAGATGCAACAGAAATTTTGCGGATTGATCAATCCGTTCGCGAGATATGGCAGTTTGGAAATAAGAAACGCTTGAGAAACTCAAAATTTTCGCAGTTCTGAAGCTAGAAACGAGTAACTAGAACGGCCTAGGGGAAAAGTGCGCATACCGTTGTAATCGGGCGAGTTTCTACTTTCAGATGCAACAGAAATTTTGCGGATTGATCAATCCGTTCGCGAGATATGGCAGTTTGGATATAAGAAACGATTGAGAAACTCAAAATTTTCGCAGTTCTGATGCTACAAACGAGTAACTAGAACGGCGTAGGGGAAAAGTGCGCATACCGTTGTAATCGGGAGAGATTCTACTTTCAGATGCAACAGAAATTTTGCGGATCGGTCAATCCGTTCGCGAGATATGGCAGTTTGGATGCAAGAAACGCTTGAGAAACTCGAAATTTTCGCAGTTCTGATGCTAGAAACGATTAACTGGAACGGCCTAGGGGAAAACTACACATACCGTTGTAATCGGGCGAGTCTCTACTTTCAGATGCAACAGAAATTTTGCGGATTGGTCAATCCGTTCACGAGATATGGCAGTTTGGAGGTAAGAAACGCTTGAGAAACTCAAAATTTGCGCAGTTCTGATGCTTGAAACGAATAACTAGAACCGCCTAGGGGAAAAGTGCGCATACCGTTGTAATCGGGCGAGTTTCTACTTTCAGATGCAACAGAAATTTTGCGGATTGATCAATCCGTTCGCGAGATATGGCAGTTTGGAAATAAGAAACGCTTGAGAAACTCAAAATGTTCGCAGTTCTGATGCTCGAAATGAATAACTAGAACGGCCTAGAGGAGAAGTACGCATACCGTTGTAATCGGGCGAGTTTCTACTTTCACAAGCAACAGAAATTTTGCGGACGGATCAATCCGTTCGCGAGATATGGCAGTTTGGAAATAAGAAACGCTTGAGAAACTCAAAATTTTCGCAGTTCTGATGCTAGAAACGAGTAACTAGAACGGCGTAGGGGAAAAGTGCGCATACCGTTGTAATCGGGCGAGATTCTACTTTCAGATGCAACAGAAATTTTGCGGATCGGTCAATCCGTTCGCGAGATATGGCAGTTTGGATGCAAGAAACGCTTGAGAAACTCGAAATTTTCGCAGTTCTGATGCTCGAAACGAATAACTGGAACGGCCTAGGGGAAAACTACACATACCGTTGTAATCGGGCGAGTCTCTACTTTCAGATGCAACAGAAATTTTGCGGATTGGTCAATCCGTTCGCGAGATATGGCAGTTTGGAGGTAAGAAACGCTTGAGAAACTCAAAATTTTCGCAGTTCTGATGCTCGAAACGAATAGCTGGAACGGCCTAAGGGAAAACCACACATACCATTGTAATCGGGCGAGTTTCTACTTCCAGATGCAACAGAAATTTTGCGGATTGTTCGATCCGTTCGCAAGATGCGGCAGTTTGGAAGTAAGAAACGCTTGAGAAACTCAAAATTTTCGCAGTTCTGATGCTCGAAACGAATGACTAGAACGGCCTAGGGGAGAAGTACGCATACCGTTGTAATCGGGCGAGTGTCTACTTTCAGATGCAACAGAAATTTTGCGGATTGGTCAATCCGTTCGCGAGATATGGCAGTTTGGAGGTAAGAAACGCTTGAGAAACTCAAAATTTTCGCAGTTCTGATGCTTGAAACGAATAACTAGAACCGCCTAGGGGAAAAGTGCGCATACCGTTGTAATCGGGCGAGTTTCTACTTTCAGATGCAACAGAAATTTTGCGGATTTATCAATCCGTTCGCGAGATATGGCAGTTTGGAAATAAGAAACGCTTGAGAAACTCAAAATTTTCGCAGTTCTGATGCTAGAAACGAGTAACTAGAACGGCCTAGGTGAAAAGTGCGCATACCGTTGTAATCGGGCGAGATTATACTTTCAGATGCAACAGAAATTTTGCGGATCGGTCAATCCGTTCGCGAGATATGGCAGTGTGAAGGTAAGAAACGCTTGAGAAACTCAAAATTTGCGCAGTTCTGATGCTTGAAACGAATAACTAGAACCGCCTAGGGGAAATGTGCGCATACCGTTGTAATCGGGCGAGTTTCTACTTTCAGATGCAACAGAAATTTTGCGGATTGGTCAATCCGTTCGCGAGATATGGCCGTTTGTATGTAAGAAACGCTTGAGAAACTCAAAATTTTCGCAGTTCTGATGCTCGAAACGAATAACTAGAACGGCTTAGGGGAAAACTACACCTACCGTTGTAATCGGGCGAGTTTCTACTTTCAGATGCAACAGAAATTTTGCGGATTGGTCAATCCGTTCGCGAGATATAGCAGTTTGGAGGTAAGAAACGCTTGAGAAACTCAAAATTTGCGCAGTTCTGATGCTTGAAACGAATAACTAGAACCGCCTAGGGGAAAAGTGCGCATACCGTTGTAATCGGGCGAGTTTCTACTTTCAGATGCAACAGAAATTTTGCGGATTGATCAATCCGTTCGCGAGATATGGCAGTTTGGAAATAAGAAACGCTTGAGAAACTCAAAATTTTCGCAGTTCTGATGCTAGAAACGAGTAACTAGAACGGCCTAGGGGAAAAGTGCGCATACCGTTGTAATCGGGCGAGATTATACTTTCAGATGCAACAGAAATTTTGCGGATCGGTCAATCCGTTCGCGAGATATGGCAGTGTGAAGGTAAGAAACGCTTGAGAAACTCAAAATTTGCGCAGTTCTGATGCTTGAAACGAATAACTAGAACCGCCTAGGGGAAATGTGCGCATACCGTTGTAATCGGGCGAGTTTCTACTTTCAGATGCAACAGAAATTTTGCGGATTGGTCGATCCGTTCGCAGGTTGCGGCAGTTTGGAAGTAAGAAACGCTTGAGAAACTCAAAATTTTCGCAGTTCTGATGCTCGAAACGAATAACTAGAACGGCTTAGGGGAAAACTACACCTACCGTTGTAATCGGGCGAGTTTCTACTTTCAGATGCAACAGAAATTTTGCGGATTGGTCAATCCGTTCGCGAGATATAGCAGTTTGGAGGTAAGAAACGCTTGAGAAACTCAAAATTTGCGCAGTTCTGATGCTTGAAACGAATAACTAGAACCGCCTAGGGGAAAAGTGCGCATACCGTTGTAATCGGGCGAGTTTCTACTTTCAGATGCAACAGAAATTTTGCGGATTGATCAATCCGTTCGCGAGATATGGCAGTTTGGAAATAAGAAACGCTTGAGAAACTCAAAATTTTCGCAGTTCTGATGCTAGAAACGAGTAACTAGAACGGCCTAGGGGAAAAGTGCGCATACCGTTGTAATCGGGCGAGATTATACTTTCAGATGCAACAGAAATTTTGCGGATCGGTCAATCCGTTCGCGAGATATGGCAGTGTGAAGGTAAGAAACGCTTGAGAAACTCAAAATTTGCGCAGTTCTGATGCTTGAAACGAATAACTAGAACCGCCTAGGGGAAATGTGCGCATACCGTTGTAATCGGGCGAGTTTCTACTTTCAGATGCAACAGAAATTTTGCGGATTGGTCGATCCGTTCGCAGGTTGCGGCAGTTTGGAAGTAAGAAACGCTTGAGAAACTCAAAATTTTCGCAGTTCTGATGCTCGAAACGAATAGCTGGAACGGCCTAGGGGAAAACTACACCTACCGTTGTAATCGGGCGAGTTTCTACTTTCAGATGCAACAGAAATTTTGCGGATTGGTCAATCCGTTCGCGAGATATAGCAGTTTGGAGGTAAGAAACGCTTGAGAAACTCAAAATTTGCGCAGTTCTGATGCTTGAAACGAATAACTAGAACCGCCTAGGGGAAAAGTGCGCATACCGTTGTAATCGGGCGAGTTTCTACTTTCAGATGCAACAGAAATTTTGCGGATTGATCAATCCGTTCGCGAGATATGGCAGTTTGGAAATAAGAAACGCTTGAGAAACTCAAAATTTTCGCAGTTCTGATGCTAGAAACGAGTAACTAGAACGGCCTAGGGGAAAAGTGCGCATACCGTTGTAATCGGGCGAGTCTCTACTTTCAGATGCAACAGAAATTTTGCGGATTGGTCAATCCGTTCGCGAGATATGGCAGTTTGGAGGTAAGAAACGCTTGAGAAACTCAAAATTTTCGCAGTTCTGATGCTCGAAACGAATAGCTGGAACGTCCTAGGGGAAAACTACACATACCGTTGTAATCGGGCGAGTTTCTACTTTCAGATGCAACAGAAATTTTGCGGATTGTTCGATCCGTTCGCAAGATGCGGCAGTTTGGAATTAAGAAACGCTTGAGAAACTCAAAATTTTCGCAGTTCTGATGCTCGAAACGAATGACTAGAACGGCCTAGGGGAGAAGTACGCATACCGTTGTAATCGGGCGAGTGTCTACTTTCAGATGCAACAGAAATTTTGCGGATCGGTCAATCCGTTCGCGAGATATGGCAGTTTGGAGGTAAGAAACGCTTGAGAAACTCGAAATTTTCGCAGTTCTGATGCTCGAAACGAATAACTGGAACGGCCTAGGGGAAAACTACACATACCGTTGTAATCGGGCGAGTCTCTACTTTCAGATGCAACAGAAATTTTGCGGATTCGTCAATCCGTTCGCGAGATATGGCAGTTTGGATGTAAGAAACGCTTGAGAAACTCAAAATTTGCGCAGTTCTGATTCTTGAAACGAATAACTAGATCCGCCTAGGGGAAAAGTGCGCATACCGTTGTAATCGGGCGAGTTTCTACTTTCAGATGCAACAGAAATTTTGCGGATTGATCAATCCGTTCGCGAGATATGGCAGTTTGGAAATAAGAAACGCTTGAGAAACTCCAAATTTTCGCAGTTCTGATGCTAGAAACGAGTAACAAGAACGGCGTAGGGGAAAAGTGCGCATACCGTTGTAATCGGGCGAGATACTACTTTCAGATGCAACAGAAATTTTTCGGATCGGTCAATCCGTTCGCGAGATATGGCAGTTTGAAGGTAAGAAACGCTTGAGAAACTCAAAATTTGCGCAGTTCTGATGCTTGAAACGAATAACTAGAACCGCCTAGGGGAAAAGTGCGCATACCGTTGTAATCGGGCGAGATTCTACTTTCAGATGCAACAGAAATTTTGCGGATCGGTCAATCCGTTCGCGAGATATGGCAGTTTGGAAATAAGAAACGCTTGAGAAACTCAAAATTTTCGCAGTTCTGATGCTCGAAATGAATAACTAGAACGGCCTAGGGGAGAAGTACGCATACCGTTGTAATCGTGCGAGTTTCTACTTTCAGATGCAGCAGAAATTTTGCGGATTGATCAATCCGTTCGCGAGATATGGCAGTTTGGAAATAAGAAACGCTTGAGAAACTCAAAATTTTCGCAGTTCTGATGCTAGAAACGAGTAACTAGAACGGCGTAGGGGAAAAGTGCGCATACCGTTGTAATCGGGCGAGATTCTACTTTCAGATGCAACAGAAATTTTGCGGATCGGTCAATCCGTTCGCGAGATATGGCAGTTTGGATGCAAGAAACGCTTGAGAAACTCGAAATTTTCGCAGTTCTGATGCTCGAAACGAATAACTGGAACGGCCTAGGGGAAAACTACACATACCGTTGTAATCGGGCGAGTCTCTACTTTCAGATGCAACAGAAATTTTGCGGATTGGTCAATCCGTTCGCGAGATATGGCAGTTTGGAGGTAAGAAACGCTTGAGAAACTCGAAATTTTCGCAGTTCTGATGCTCGAAACGAATAACTGGAACGGCCTAGGGGAAAACTACACATACCGTTGTAATCGAGCGAGTCTCTACTTTCAGATGCAACAGAAATTTTGCGGATTGGTCAATCCGTTCGCGAGATATGGCAGTTTGGAGGTAAGGAACGCTTGAGAAACTCAAAATTTTCGCAGTTCTGATGCTTGAAACGAATAACTAGAACCGCCTAGGGGAAAAGTGCGCATACCGTTGTAATCGGGCGAGATTCTACTTTCAGATGCAACAGAAATTTTGCGGATCGGTCAATCCGTTCGCGAGATATGGCAGTTTGGATGCAAGAAACGCTTGAGAAACTCGAAATTTTCGCAGTTCTGATGCTAGAAACGAGTAACTAGAACGGCGTAGGGGAAAAGTGCGCATACCGTTGTAATCGGGCGAGATTCTACTTTCAGATGCAACAGAAATTTTGCGGATCGGTCAATCCGTTCGCGAGATATGGCAGTTTGAAGGTAAGAAACGCTTGAGAAACTCAAAATTTGCGCAGTTCTGATGCTTGAAACGAATAACTAGAACGGCGTAGGGGAAAAGTGCGCATACCGTTGTAATCGGGCGAGATTCTACTTTCAGATGCAACAGAAATTTTGCGGATCGGTCAATCCGTTCGCGAGATATGGCAGTTTGGATGCAAGAAACGCTTGAGAAACTCGAAATTTTCGCAGTTCTGATGCTCGAAACGAATAACTGGAACGGCCTAGGGGAAAACTACACCTACCGTTGTAATCGGGCGAGTTTCTACTTTCAGATGCAACAGAAATTTTGCGGATTGGTCAATCCGTTCGCGAGATATGGCAGTTTGGAGGTAAGAAACGCTTGAGAAACTCAAAATTTGCGCAGTTCTGATGCTTGAAACGAATAACTAGAACCGCCTAGGGGAAAAGTGCGCATACCGTTGTAATCGGGCGAGTTTCTACTTTCAGATGCAACAGAAATTTTGCGGATTGATCAATCCGTTCGCGAGATATGGCAGTTTGGAAATAAGAAACGCTTGAGAAACTCAAAATTTTCGCAGTTCTGATGCTCGAAATGAATAACTAGAACGGCCTAGAGGAGAAGTACGCATACCGTTGTAATCGGGCGAGTTTCTACTTTCACAAGCAACAGAAATTTTGCGGACGGATCAATCCGTTCGCGAGATATGGCAGTTTGGAAATAAGAAACGCTTGAGAAACTCAAAATTTTCGCAGTTCTGATGCTAGAAACGAGTAACTAGAACGGCGTAGGGGAAAGGTGCGCATACCGTTGTAATCGGGCGAGATTCTACTTTCAGATGCAACAGAAATTTTGCGGATCGGTCAATCCGTTCGCGAGATATGGCAGTTTGGATGCAAGAAACGCTTGAGAAACTCGAAATTTTCGCAGTTCTGATGCTCGAAACGAATAACTGGAACGGCCTAGGGGAAAACTACATATACCGTTGTAATCGGGCGAGTCTCTACTTTCAGATGCAACAGAAATTTTGCGGATTGGTCAATCCGTTCGCGAGATATGGCAGTTTGGAGGTAAGAAACGCTTGAGAAACTCAAAATTTTCGCAGTTCTGATGCTCGAAACGAATAGCTGGAACGGCCTAAGGGAAAACCACACATACCGTTGTAATCGGGCGAGTTTCTACTTTCAGATGCAACAGAAATTTTGCGGATTGTTCGATCCGTTCGCAAGATGCGGCAGTTTGGAAGTAAGAAACGCTTGAGAAACTCAAAATTTTCGCAGTTCTGATGCTCGAAACGAATGACTAGAACGGCCTAGGGGAGAAGTACGCATACCGTTGTAATCGGGCGAGTGTCTACTTTCAGATGCAACAGAAATTTTGCGGATTGATCAATCCGTTCGCGAGATATGGCAGTTTGGAAATAAGAAACGCTTGAGAAACTCAAAATTTTCGCAGTTCTGATGCTAGAAACGAGTAACTAGAACGGCCTAGGGGAAAAGTGCGCATACCGTTGTAATCGGGCGAGTTTCTACTTTCAGATGCAACAGAAATTTTGCGGATTGGTCAATCCGTTCGCGAGATATGGCAGTTTGGAGGTAAGAAACGCTTGAGAAACTCAAAATTTGCGCAGTTCTGATGCTTGAAACGAATAACTAGAACCGCCTAGGGGAAAAGTGCGCACACCGTTGTAATCGGGCGAGTTTCTACTTTCAGATGCAACAGAAATTTTGCGGATTGATCAATCCGTTCGCGAGATATGGCAGTTTGGAAATATGAAACGCTTGAGAAACTCAAAATTTTCGCAGTTCTGATGCTAGAAACGAGTAACTAGAACGGCCTAGGTGAAAAGTGCGCATACCGTTGTAATCGGGCGAGATTATACTTTCAGATGCAACAGAAATTTTGCGGATCGGTCAATCCGTTCGCGAGATATCGCAGTGTGAAGGTAAGAAACGCTTGAGAAACTCAAAATTTGCGCAGTTCTGATGCTTGAAACGAATAACTAGAACCGCCTAGGGGAAATGTGCGCATACCGTTGTAATCGGGCGAGTTTCTACTTTCAGATGCAACAGAAATTTTGCGGATTGGTCGATCCGTTCGCAGGTTGCGGCAGTTTGGAAGTAAGAAACGCTTGAGAAACTCAAAATTTTCGCAGTTCTGATGCTCGAAACGAATAACTAGAACGGCTTAGGGGAAAACTACACCTACCGTTGTAATCGGGCGAGTTTCTACTTTCAGATGCAACAGAAATTTTGCGGATTGGTCAATCCGTTCGCGAGATATAGCAGTTTGGAGGTAAGAAACGCTTGAGAAACTCAAAATTTGCGCAGTTCTGATGCTTGAAACGAATAACTAGAACCGCCTAGGGGAAAAGTGCGCATACCGTTGTAATCGGGCGAGTTTCTACTTTCAGATGCAACAGAAATTTTGCGGATTGATCAATCCGTTCGCGAGATATGGCAGTTTGGAAATAAGAAACGCTTGAGAAACTCAAAATTTTCGCAGTTCTGAAGCTAGAAACGAGTAACTAGAACGGCCTAGGGGAAAAGTGCGCATACCGTTGTAATCGGGCGAGTTTCTACTTTCAGATGCAACAGAAATTTTGCGGATTGATCAATCCGTTCGCGAGATATGGCAGTTTGGATATAAGAAACGATTGAGAAACTCAAAATTTTCGCAGTTCTGATGCTACAAACGAGTAACTAGAACGGCGTAGGGGAAAAGTGCGCATACCGTTGTAATCGGGAGAGATTCTACTTTCAGATGCAACAGAAATTTTGCGGATCGGTCAATCCGTTCGCGAGATATGGCAGTTTGGATGCAAGAAACGCTTGAGAAACTCGAAATTTTCGCAGTTCTGATGCTAGAAACGAATAACTGGAACGGCCTAGGGGAAAACTACACATACCGTTGTAATCGGGCGAGTCTCTACTTTCAGATGCAACAGAAATTTTGCGGATTGGTCAATCCGTTCACGAGATATGGCAGTTTGGAGGTAAGAAACGCTTGAGAAACTCAAAATTTGCGCAGTTCTGATGCTTGAAACGAATAACTAGAACCGCCTAGGGGAAAAGTGCGCATACCGTTGTAATCGGGCGAGTTTCTACTTTCAGATGGAACAGAAATTTTGCGGATTGATCAATCCGTTCGCGAGATATGGCAGTTTGGAAATAAGAAACGCTTGAGAAACTCAAAATTTTCGCAGTTCTGATGCTCGAAATGAATAACTAGAACGGCCTAGAGGAGAAGTACGCATACCGTTGTAATCGGGCGAGTTTCTACTTTCACAAGCAACAGAAATTTTGCGGACGGATCAATCCGTTCGCGAGATATGGCAGTTTGGAAATAAGAAACGCTTGAGAAACTCAAAATTTTCGCAGTTCTGATGCTAGAAACGAGTAACTAGAACGGCGTAGGGGAAAAGTGCGCATACCGTTGTAATCGGGCGAGATTCTACTTTCAGATGCAACAGAAATTTTGCGGATCGGTCAATCCGTTCGCGAGATATGGCAGTTTGGATGCAAGAAACGCTTGAGAAACTCGAAATTTTCGCAGTTCTGATGCTCGAAACGAATAACTGGAACGGCCTAGGGGAAAACTACACATACCGTTGTAATCGGGCGAGTCTCTACTTTCAGATGCAACAGAAATTTTGCGGATTGGTCAATCCGTTCGCGAGATATGGCAGTTTGGAGGTAAGAAACGCTTGAGAAACTCAAAATTTTCGCAGTTCTGATGCTCGAAACGAATAGCTGGAACGGCCTAAGGGAAAGCCACACATACCATTGTAATCGGGCGAGTTTCTACTTCCAGATGCAACAGAAATTTTGCGGATTGTTCGATCCGTTCGCAAGATGCGGCAGTTTGGAAGTAAGAAACGCTTGAGAAACTCAAAATTTTCGCAGTTCTGATGCTCGAAACGAATGACTAGAACGGCCTAGGGGAGAAGTACGCATACCGTTGTAATCGGGCGAGTGTCTACTTTCAGATGCAACAGAAATTTTGCGGATTGGTCAATCCGTTCGCGAGATATGGCAGTTTGGAGGTAAGAAACGCTTGAGAAACTCAAAATTTGCGCAGTTCTGATGCTTGAAACGAATAACTAGAACCGCCTAGGGGAAAAGTGCGCATACCGTTGTAATCGGGCGAGTTTCTACTTTCAGATGCAACAGAAATTTTGCGGATTTATCAATCCGTTCGCGAGATATGGCAGTTTGGAAATAAGAAACGCTTGAGAAACTCAAAATTTTCGCAGTTCTGATGCTAGAAACGAGTAACTAGAACGGCCTAGGTGAAAAGTGCGCATACCGTTGTAATCGGGCGAGATTATACTTTCAGATGCAACAGAAATTTTGCGGATCGGTCAATCCGTTCGCGAGATATGGCAGTGTGAAGGTAAGAAACGCTTGAGAAACTCAAAATTTGCGCAGTTCTGATGCTTGAAACGAATAACTAGAACCGCCTAGGGGAAATGTGCGCATACCGTTGTAATCGGGCGAGTTTCTACTTTCAGATGCAACAGAAATTTTGCGGATTGGTCAATCCGTTCGCGAGATATGGCCGTTTGTATGTAAGAAACGCTTGAGAAACTCAAAATTTTCGCAGTTCTGATGCTCGAAACGAATAACTAGAACGGCTTAGGGGAAAACTACACCTACCGTTGTAATCGGGCGAGTTTCTACTTTCAGATGCAACAGAAATTTTATGGATTGGTCAATCCGTTCGCGAGATATAGCAGTTTGGAGGTAAGAAACGCTTGAGAAACTCAAAATTTGCGCAGTTCTGATGCTTGAAACGAATAACTAGAACCGCCTAGGGGAAAAGTGCGCATACCGTTGTAATCGGGCGAGTTTCTACTTTCAGATGCAACAGAAATTTTGCGGATTGATCAATCCGTTCGCGAGATATGGCAGTTTGGAAATAAGAAACGCTTGAGAAACTCAAAATTTTCGCAGTTCTGATGCTAGAAACGAGTAACTAGAACGGCCTAGGGGAAAAGTGCGCATACCGTTGTAATCGGGCGAGATTATACTTTCAGATGCAACAGAAATTTTGCGGATCGGTCAATCCGTTCGCGAGATATGGCAGTGTGAAGGTAAGAAACGCTTGAGAAACTCAAAATTTGCGCAGTTCTGATGCTTGAAACGAATAACTAGAACCGCCTAGGGGAAATGTGCGCATACCGTTGTAATCGGGCGAGTTTCTACTTTCAGATGCAACAGAAATTTTGCGGATTGGTCGATCCGTTCGCAGGTTGCGGCAGTTTGGAAGTAAGAAACGCTTGAGAAACTCAAAATTTTCGCAGTTCTGATGCTCGAAACGAATAGCTGGAACGGCCTAGGGGAAAACTACACCTACCGTTGTAATCGGGCGAGTTTCTACTTTCAGATGCAACAGAAATTTTGCGGATTGGTCAATCCGTTCGCGAGATATAGCAGTTTGGAGGTAAGAAACGCTTGAGAAACTCAAAATTTGCGCAGTTCTGATGCTTGAAACGAATAACTAGAACCGCCTAGGGGAAAAGTGCGCATACCGTTGTAATCGGGCGAGTTTCTACTTTCAGATGCAACAGAAATTTTGCGGATTGATCAATCCGTTCGCGAGATATGGCAGTTTGGAAATAAGAAACGCTTGAGAAACTCAAAATTTTCGCAGTTCTGATGCTAGAAACGAGTAACTAGAACGGCCTAGGGGAAAAGTGCGCATACCGTTGTAATCGGGCGAGTCTCTACTTTCAGATGCAACAGAAATTTTGCGGATTGGTCAATCCGTTCGCGAGATATGGCAGTTTGGAGGTAAGAAACGCTTGAGAAACTCAAAATTTTCGCAGTTCTGATGCTCGAAACGAATAGCTGGAACGGCCTAGGGGAAAACTACACATACCGTTGTAATCGGGCGAGTTTCTACTTTCAGATGCAACAGAAATTTTGCGGATTGTTCGATCCGTTCGCAAGATGCGGCAGTTTGGAAGTAAGAAACGCTTGAGAAACTCAAAATTTTCGCAGTTCTGATGCTCGAAACGAATGACTAGAACGGCCTAGGGGAGAAGTACGCATACCGTTGTAATCGGGCGAGTGTCTACTTTCAGATGCAACAGAAATTTTGCGGATCGGTCAATCCGTTCGCGAGATATGGCAGTTTGGAGGTAAGAAACGCTTGAGAAACTCGAAATTTTCGCAGTTCTGATGCTCGAAACGAATAACTGGAACGGCCTAGGGGAAAACTACACATACCGTTGTAATCGGGCGAGTCTCTACTTTCAGATGCAACAGAAATTTTGCGGATTCGTCAATCCGTTCGCGAGATATGGCAGTTTGGATGTAAGAAACGCTTGAGAAACTCAAAATTTGCGCAGTTCTGATTCTTGAAACGAATAACTAGATCCGCCTAGGGGAAAAGTGCGCATACCGTTGTAATCGGGCGAGTTTCTACTTTCAGATGCAACAGAAATTTTGCGGATTGATCAATCCGTTCGCGAGATATGGCAGTTTGGAAATAAGAAACGCTTGAGAAACTCCAAATTTTCGCAGTTCTGATGCTAGAAACGAGTAACAAGAACGGCGTAGGGGAAAAGTGCGCATACCGTTGTAATCGGGCGAGATACTACTTTCAGATGCAACAGAAATTTTTCGGATCGGTCAATCCGTTCGCGAGATATGGCAGTTTGAAGGTAAGAAACGCTTGAGAAACTCAAAATTTGCGCAGTTCTGATGCTTGAAACGAATAACTAGAACCGCCTAGGGGAAAAGTGCGCATACCGTTGTAATCGGGCGAGATTCTACTTTCAGATGCAACAGAAATTTTGCGGATCGGTCAATCCGTTCGCGAGATATGGCAGTTTGGATGCAAGAAACGCTTGAGAAACTCGAAATTTTCGCAGTTCTGATGCTAGAAACGAGTAACTAGAACGGCGTAGGGGAAAAGTGCGCATACCGTTGTAATCGGGCGAGATTCTACTTTCAGATGCAACAGAAATTTTGCGGATCGGTCAATCCGTTCGCGAGATATGGCAGTTTGAAGGTAAGAAACGCTTGAGAAACTCAAAATTTGCGCAGTTCTGATGCTTGAAACGAATAACTAGAACGGCGTAGGGGAAAAGTGCGCATACCGTTGTAATCGGGCGAGATTCTACTTTCAGATGCAACAGAAATTTTGCGGATCGGTCAATCCGTTCGCGAGATATGGCAGTTTGGATGCAAGAAACGCTTGAGAAACTCGAAATTTTCGCAGTTCTGATGCTCGAAACGAATAACTGGAACGGCCTAGGGGAAAACTACACATACCGTTGTAATCGGGCGAGTCTCTACTTTCAGATGCAACAGAAATTTTGCGGATTGGTCAATCCGTTCGCGAGATATGGCAGTTTGGAGGTAAGAAACGCTTGAGAAACTCAAAATTTTCGCAGTTCTGATGCTCGAAACGAATAGCTGGAACGGCCTAGGGGAAAACTACACATACCGTTGTAATCGGGCGAGTTTCTACTTTCAGATGCAACAGAAATTTTGCGGATTGTTCGATCCGTTCGCAAGATGCGGCAGTTTGGAAGTAAGAAACGCTTGAGAAACTCAAAATTTTCGCAGTTCTGATGCTCGAAACGAATGACTAGAACGGCCTAGGGGAGAAGTACGCATACCGTTGTAATCGGGCGAGTGTCTACTTTCAGATGCAACAGAAATTTTGCGGATCGGTCAATCCGTTCGCGAGATATGGCAGTTTGGAGGTAAGAAACGCTTGAGAAACTCGAAATTTTCGCAGTTCTGATGCTCGAAACGAATAACTGGAACGGCCTAGGGGAAAACTACACATACCGTTGTAATCGGGCGAGTCTCTACTTTCAGATGCAACGGAAATTTTGCGGATTCGTCAATCCGTTCGCGAGATATGGCAGTTTGGAGGTAAGAAACGCTTGAGAAACTCAAAATTTGCGCAGTTCTGATGCTTGAAACGAATAACTAGAACCGCCTAGGGGAAAAGTGCGCATACCGTTGTAATCGGGCGAGTTTCTACTTTCAGATGCAACAGAAATTTTGCGGATTGATCAATCCGTTCGCGAGATATGGCAGTTTGGAAATAAGAAACGCTTGAGAAACTCCAAATTTTCGCAGTTCTGATGCTAGAAACGAGTAACAAGAACGGCGTAGGGGAAAAGTGCGCATACCGTTGTAATCGGGCGAGATTCTACTTTCAGATGCAACAGAAATTTTGCGGATCGGTCAATCCGTTCGCGAGATATGGCAGTTTGAAGGTAAGAAACGCTTGAGAAACTCAAAATTTGCGCAGTTCTGATGCTTGAAACGAATAAGTAGAACCGCCTAGGGGAAAAGTGCGCATACCGTTGTAATCGGGCGAGATTCTACTTTCAGATGCAACGGAAATTTTGCGGATCGGTCAATCCGTTCGCGAGATATGGCAGTTTGGAAATAAGAAACGCTTGAGAAACTCAAAATTTTCGCAGTTCTGATGCTCGAAACGAATAGCTGGAACGGCCTAGGGGAAAGCTACACATACCGTTGTAATCGGGCGAGTTTCTACTTTCAGATGCAACAGAAATTTTGCGGATTGTTCGATCCGTTCGCAGGATGCGGCAGTTTGGAAGTAAGAAACGCTTGAGAAACTCAAAATTTTCGCAGTTCTGATGCTCGAAACGAATGACTAGAACGGCCTAGGGGAGAAGTACGCATACCGTTGTAATCGGGCGAGTGTCTACTTTCAGATGCAACAGAAATTTTGCGGATTGGTCAATCCGTTCGCGAGATATGGCAGTTTGGAGGTAAGAAACGCTTGAGAAACTCAAAATTTGCGCAGTTCTGATGCTTGAAACGAATAACTAGAACCGCCTAGGGGAAATGTGCGCATACCATTGTAATCGGGCGAGTTTCTACTTTCAGATGCAACAGAAATTTTGCGGATTGGTCGATCCGTTCGCGAGATATGGCAGTTTGGATGCAAGAAACGCTTGAGAAACTCGAAATTTTCGCAGTTCTGATGCTCGAAACGAATAACTAGAACGGCCCAGGGGAAAAGTGCGCATACCGTTGTAATCGGGCGAGTTTCTACTTTCAGAAGCAACAGAAATTTTGCGGATTGGTCAATCCGTTCGCGAGATATGGCAGTTTGGAGGAAAGAAACGCTTGAGAAACTCAAAATTTTCGCAGTTCTGATGCTCGAAATGAATAACTAGAACGGCCTAGGGGAGAAGTACACATACCGTTGTAATCGGGCGAGTCTCTACTTTCAGATGCAACAGAAATTTTGCGGATTGGTCAATCCGTTCGCGAGATATGGCAGTTTGGTGGTAAGAAACGCTTGAGAAACTCAAAATTTTCGCAGTTATGATGCTAGAAACGAGTGACTAGAACGGCCTAGGGGAAAAGTACGAATACCGTTGTAATCGGGCGAGTTTCTACTTTCACAAGCAACAGAAATTTTGCGGATTGGTCAATCCGTTCGCGAGATATGGCAGTTTGGATATAAGAAACGCTTTAGAAACTCAAAAGTTTCGCAGTTCTGATGCTCGAATCGAATAACTAGAACGGCCCAGGGGAAAAGTGCGCATACCGTTGTAATCGGGCGAGTTTCTACTTTCAAATGCAACAGAAATTTTGCGGATTGGTCAATCCGTTCGCGAGATATGGCCGTTTGTATGTAAGAAACGCTTGAGAAACTCAAAATTTTCGCAGTTCTGATGCTCGAAATGAATAACTAGAACGGCCTAGGGGAGAAGTACACATACCGTTGTAATCGGGCGAGTTTCTACTTTCAGATGCAACAGAAATTTTGCGGATTGATCAATCCGTTCGCGAGATATGGCAGTTTGGAAATAAGAAACGCTTGAGAAACTCAAAATTTTCGCAGTTCTGATGCTAGAAACGAGTAACTAGAACGGCGTAGGAGAAAAGTGCGCACACCGTTGTAATCGGGCGAGATTCTACTTTCAGATGCAACAGAAATTTTGCGGATCGGTCAATCCGTTCGCGAGATATGGCAGTTTGAAGGTAAGAAACGCTTGAGAAACTCAAAATTTGCGCAGTTCTGATGCTTGAAACGAATAACTAGGACGGCCTAGGGGAAAAGTGGGCATACCGTTGTAATCGGGCGAGTTTCTACTTTCAGATGCAACAGAAATTTTGCGGATCGGTCAATCCGTGCGCGAGATATGGCAGTTTGGATGCAAGAAACGCTTGAGAAACTCGAAATTTTCGCAGTTCTGATGCTCGAAACGAGTAACTAGAACGGCCTAGGGGAAAAGTGCGCATACCGTTGTAATCGGGCGAGTTTCTACTTTCAGATGCAACAGAAATTTTGCGGATTGATCAATCCGTTCGCGAGATATGGCAGTTTGGAAATAAGAAACGCTTGAGAAACTCAAAATTTTCGCAGTTCTGATGCTAGAAACGAGTAACTAGAACGGCCTAGGGGAAAAGTGCGCATACCGTTGTAATCGGGCGAGTTTCTACTTTCAGATGCAACAGAAATTTTGCGGATTGGTCAATCCGTTCGCGAGATATGGCAGTTTGGAGGTAAGAAACGCTTGAGAAACTCAAAATTTTCGCAGTTCTGATGCTAGAAACGAGTGACTAGAACGGCCTAGGGGAAAAGTACGAATACCGTTGTAATCGGGCGAGTTTCTACTTTCAAATGCAACAGAAATTTTGCGGATTGGTCAATCCGTTCGCGAGATATGGCCGTTTGTATGTAAGAAACGCTTGAGAAACTCAAAATTTTCGCAGTTCTGATGCTTGAAACGAATAAGTAGAACGGCCTAGGGGAAAAGTGCGCATACCGTTGTAATCGGGCGAGTTTCTACTTTCAGAGGCAACAGAAATTTAGCGGATTGGTCAATCCGTTCGCGAGATATGGCAGTTTGGATGCAAGAAACGCTTGAGCAACTCGAAATTTTCGCAGTTCTGATGCTCGAAACGAATAACTGGAACGGCCTAGGGGAAAACTACACATACCGTTGTAATCGGGCGAGTCTCTACTTTCAGATGCAACAGAAATTTTGCGGATTGGTCAATCCGTTTGCGAGATATGGCAGTTTGGAGGTAAGAAACGCTTGAGAAACTCAAAATTTTCGCAGTTCTGATGCTCGAAACGAATAGCTGGAACGGCCTAGGGGAAAACTACACATACCGTTGTAATCGGGCGAGTTTCTACTTTCAGATGCAACAGAAATTTTGCGGATTGTTCGATCCGTTCGCAAGATGCGGCAGTTTGGATATAAGAAACGCTTTAGAAACTCAAAAGTTTCGCAGTTCTGATGCTCGAATCGAATAACTAGAACGGCCCAGGGGAAAAGTGCGCATACCGTTGTAATCGGGCGAGTTTCTACTTTCAAATGCAACAGAAATTTTGCGGATTGGTCAATCCGTTCGCGAGATATGGCCGTTTGTATGTAAGAAACGCTTGAGAAACTCAAAATTTTCGCAGTTCTGATGCTCGAAATGAATAACTAGAACGGCCTAGGGGAGAAGTACACATACCGTTGTAATCGGGCGAGTTTCTACTTTCAGATGCAACAGAAATTTTGCGGATTGATCAATCCGTTCGCGAGATATGGCAGTTTGGAAATAAGAAACGCTTGAGAAACTCAAAATTTTCGCAGTTCTGATGCTAGAAACGAGTAACTAGAACGGCGTAGGAGAAAAGTGCGCACACCGTTGTAATCGGGCGAGATTCTACTTTCAGATGCAACAGAAATTTTGCGGATCGGTCAATCCGTTCGCGAGATATGGCAGTTTGAAGGTAAGAAACGCTTGAGAAACTCAAAATTTGCGCAGTTCTGATGCTTGAAACGAATAACTAGGACGGCCTAGGGGAAAAGTGGGCATACCGTTGTAATCGGGCGAGTTTCTACTTTCAGATGCAACAGAAATTTTGCGGATCGGTCAATCCGTGCGCGAGATATGGCAGTTTGGATGCAAGAAACGCTTGAGAAACTCGAAATTTTCGCAGTTCTGATGCTCGAAACGAGTAACTAGAACGGCCTAGGGGAAAAGTGCGCATACCGTTGTAATCGGGCGAGTTTCTACTTTCAGATGCAACAGAAATTTTGCGGATTGATCAATCCGTTCGCGAGATATGGCAGTTTGGAAATAAGAAACGCTTGAGAAACTCAAAATTTTCGCAGTTCTGATGCTAGAAACGAGTAACTAGAACGGCCTAGGGGAAAAGTGCGCATACCGTTGTAATCGGGCGAGTTTCTACTTTCAGATGCAACAGAAATTTTGCGGATTGGTCAATCCGTTCGCGAGATATGGCAGTTTGGAGGTAAGAAACGCTTGAGAAACTCAAAATTTTCGCAGTTCTGATGCTAGAAACGAGTGACTAGAACGGCCTAGGGGAAAAGTACGAATACCGTTGTAATCGGGCGAGTTTCTACTTTCAAATGCAACAGAAATTTTGCGGATTGGTCAATCCGTTCGCGAGATATGGCCGTTTGTATGTAAGAAACGCTTGAGAAACTCAAAATTTTCGCAGTTCTGATGCTTGAAACGAATAAGTAGAACGGCCTAGGGGAAAAGTGCGCATACCGTTGTAATCGGGCGAGTTTCTACTTTCAGAGGCAACAGAAATTTAGCGGATTGGTCAATCCGTTCGCGAGATATGGCAGTTTGGATGCAAGAAACGCTTGAGCAACTCGAAATTTTCGCAGTTCTGATGCTCGAAACGAATAACTGGAACGGCCTAGGGGAAAACTACACATACCGTTGTAATCGGGCGAGTCTCTACTTTCAGATGCAACAGAAATTTTGCGGATTGGTCAATCCGTTTGCGAGATATGGCAGTTTGGAGGTAAGAAACGCTTGAGAAACTCAAAATTTTCGCAGTTCTGATGCTCGAAACGAATAGCTGGAACGGCCTAGGGGAAAACTACACATACCGTTGTAATCGGGCGAGTTTCTACTTTCAGATGCAACAGAAATTTTGCGGATTGTTCGATCCGTTCGCAAGATGCGGCAGTTTGGAAGTAAGAAACGCTTGAGAAACTCAAAATTTTCGCAGTTCTGATGCTCGAAACGAATGACTAGAACGGCCCAGGGGAGAAGTACGCATACCGTTATAATCGGGCGAGTGTCTACTTTCAGATGCAACAGAAATTTTGCGGATTGGTCAATCCGTTCGCGAGATATGGCAGTTTGGAGGTAAGAAACGCTTGAGAAACTCAAAATTTGCGCAGTTCTGATGCTTGAAACGAATAACTAGAACCGCCTAGGGGAAAAGTGCGCATACCGTTGTAATCGGGCGAGTTTCTACTTTCAGATGCAACAGAAATTTTGCGGATTGATCAATCCGTTCGCGAGATATGGCAGTTTGGAAATAAGAAACGCTTGAGAAACTCAAAATTTTCTTAGTTCTGATGCTAGAAACGAGTAACTAGAACGGCGTAGGAGAAAAGTGCGCATACCGTTGTAATCGGGCGAGATTCTACTTTCAGATGCAACAGAAATTTTGCGGATCGGTCAATCCGTTCGCGAGATATGGCAGTTTGAAGGTAAGAAACGCTTGAGAAACTCAAAATTTGCGCAGTTCTGATGCTTGAAACGAATAACTAGAACCGCCTAGGGGAAAAGTGCGCATACCGTTGTAATCGGGCGAGTCTCTACTTTCAGATGCAACAGAAATTTTGCGGATTGGTCAATCCGTTCGCGAGATATGGCAGTTTGGAGGTAAGAAACGCTTGAGAAACTCAAAATTTTCGCAGTTCTGATGCTAGAAACGAGTGACTAGAACGGCCTAGGGGAAAAGTACGAATACCGTTGTAATCGGGCGAGTTTCTACTTTCAAATGCAACAGAAATTTTGCGGATTGGTCAATCCGTTCGCGAGATATGGCCGTTTGTATGTAAGAAACGCTTGAGAAACTCAAAATTTTCGCAGTTCTGATGCTTGAAACGAATAAGTAGAACGGCCTAGGGGAAAAGTGCGCATACCGTTGTAATCGGGCGAGTTTCTACTTTCAGAGGCAACAGAAATTTAGCGGATTGGTCAATCCGTTCGCGAGATATGGCAGTTTGGAGGTAAGAAACGCTTGAGAAACTCAAAATTTTCGCAGTTCTGATGCTCGAAATGAATAACTAGAACGGCCTAGGGGAGAAGTACGCATACCGTTGTAATCGGGCGAGTTTCTACTTTCAGATGCAACAGAAATTTTGCGGATTGATCAATCCGTTCGCGAGATATGGCAGTTTGGAAATAAGAAACGCTTGAGAAACTCAAAATTTTCGCAGTTCTGATGCTAGAAACGAGTGACTAGAACGGCCTAGGGGAAAAGTACGAATACCGTTGTAATCGGGCGAGTTTCTACTTTCACAAGCAACAGAAATTTTGCGGATTGTTCAATCCGTTCGCGAGATATGGCAGTTTGGATATAAGAAACGCTTTAGAAACTCAAAAGTTTCGCAGTTCTGATGCTCGAATCGAATAACTAGAACGGCCCAGGGGAAAAGTGCGCATACCGTTGTAATCGGGCGAGTTTCTACTTTCAAATGCAACAGAAATTTTGCGGATTGGTCAATCCGTTCGCGAGATATGGCAGTTTGGAGGTAAGAAACGCTTGAGAAACTCAAAATTTTCGCAGTTCTGATGCTAGAAACGAGTGACTAGAACGGCCTAGGGGAAAAGTACGAATACCGTTGTAATCGGGCGAGTTTCTACTTTCACAAGCAACAGAAATTTTGCGGATTGTTCAATCCGTTCGCGAGATATGGCAGTTTGGATATAAGAAACGCTTTAGAAACTCAAAAGTTTCGCAGTTCTGATTCTCGAATCGAATAACTAGAACGGCCCAGGGGAAAAGTGCGCATACCGTTGTAATCGGGCGAGTTTCTACTTTCAAATGCAACAGAAATTTTGCGGATTGGTCAATCCGTTCGCGAGATATGGCCGTTTGTATGTAAGAAACGCTTGAGAAACTCAAAATTTTCGCAGTTCTGATGCTCGAAACGAATAACTAGAACGGCCTAGGGGAAAAGTGCGCATACCGTTGTAATCGGGCGAGTTTCTACTTTCAGAGGCAACAGAAATTTTGCGGATTGGTCAATCCGTTCGCAAGATATGACAGTTTGGAGGTAAGAAACGCTTGAGAAACTCAAAATTTCCGCAGTTCTGATGCTAGAAACGAGTAACTAGAACGGCCTAGGGGAAAAGTGCGCATACCGTTGTAATCGGGCGAGTTTCTACTTTCAGATGCAACAGAAATTTTGCGGATTGATCAATCCGTTCGCGAGATATGGCAGTTTGGAAATAAGAAACGCTTGAGAAACTCAAAATTTTCGCAGTTCTGATGCTAGAAACGAGTAACTAGAACGGCGTAGGGGAAAAGTGCGCATACCGTTGTAATCGGGAGAGATTCTACTTTCAGATGCAACAGAAATTTTGCGGATCGGTCAATCCGTTCGCGAGATATGGCAGTTTGGATGCAAGAAACGCTTGAGAAACTCAAAATTTTCGCAGTTCTGATGCTCGAAACGAATGACTAGAACGGCCTAGGGGAAAACTACACATACCGTTGTAATCGGGCGAGTCTCTACTTTCAGATGCAACAGAAATTTTGCGGATTGGTCAATCCGTTCGCGAGATATGGCAGTTTGGAGGTAAGAAACGCTTGAGAAACTCAAAATTTTCGCAGTTCTGATGCTCGAAACGAATAGCTGGAACGGCCTAGGGGAAAGCTACACATACCGTTGTAATCGGGCGAGTTTCTACTTTCAGATGCAACAGAAATTTTGCGGATTGTTCGATCCGTTCGCAAGATGCGGCAGTTTGGAAGTAAGAAACGCTTGAGAAACTCAAAATTTACACAGTTCTGATGCTCGAAACGAATGACTAGAACGGCCTAGGGGAGAAGTACGCATACCGTTGTAATCGGGCGAGTGTCTACTTTCAGATGCAACAGAAATTTTGCGGATTGGTCAATCCGTTCGCGAGATATGGCAGTTTGGAGGTAAGAAACGCTTGAGAAACTCAAAATTTGCGCAGTTCTGATGCTTGAAACGAATAACTAGAACCGCCTAGGGGAAATGTGCGCATACCATTGTAATCGGGCGAGTTTCTACTTTCAGATGCAAGAGAAATTTTGCGGATTGGTCGATCCGTTCGCGAGATATGGCAGTTTGGATGCAAGAAACGCTTGAGAAACTCGAAATTTTCGCAGTTCTGATGCTCGAAACGAATAACTAGAACGGCCCAGGGGAAAAGTGCGCATACCGTTGTAATCGGGCGAGTTTCTACTTTCAGAAGCAACAGAAATTTTGCGGATTGGTCAATCCGTTCGCGAGATATGGCAGTTTGGAGGAAAGAAACGCTTGAGAAACTCAAAATTTTCGCAGTTCTGATGCTCGAAATGAATAACTAGAACGGCCTAGGGGAGAAGTACACATACCGTTGTAAACGGGCGAGTCTCTACTTTCAGATGCAACAGAAATTTTGCGGATTGGTCAATCCGTTCGCGAGATATGGCAGTTTGGAGGTAAGAAACGCTTGAGAAACTCAAAATTTTCGCAGTTCAGATGCTAGAAACGAGTGACTAGAACGGCCTAGGGGAAAAGTACGAATACCGTTGTAATCGGGCGAGTTTCTACTTTCACAAGCAACAGAAATTTTGCGGATTGGTCAATCCGTTCGCGAGATATGGCAGTTTGGATATAAGAAACGCTTGAGAAACTCAAAAGTTTCGCAGTTCTGATGCTCGAATCGAATAACTAGAACGGCCCAGGGGAAAAGTGCGCATACCGTTGTAATCGGGCGAGTTTCTACTTTCAAATGCAACAGAAATTTTGCGGATTGGTCAATCCGTTCGCGAGATATGGCCGTTTGTATGTAAGAAACGCTTGAGAAACTCAAAATTTTCGCAGTTCTGATGCTCGAAATGAATAACTAGAACGGCCTAGGGGAGAAGTACACATACCGTTGTAATCGGGCGAGTTTCTACTTTCAGATGCAACAGAAATTTTGCGGATTGATCAATCCGTTCGCGAGATATGGCAGTTTGGAAATAAGAAACGCTTGAGAAACTCAAAATTTTCGCAGTTCTGATGCTAGAAACGAGTAACTAGAACGGCGTAGGAGAAAAGTGCGCACACCGTTGTAATCGGGCGAGATTCTACTTTCAGATGCAACAGAAATTTTGCGGATCGGTCAATCCGTTCGCGAGATATGGCAGTTTGAAGGTAAGAAACGCTTGAGAAACTCAAAATTTGCGCAGTTCTGATGCTTGAAACGAATAACTAGGACGGCCTAGGGGAAAAGTGGGCATACCGTTGTAATCGGGCGAGTTTCTACTTTCAGATGCAACAGAAATTTTGCGGATCGGTCAATCCGTGCGCGAGATATGGCAGTTTGGATGCAAGAAACGCTTGAGAAACTCGAAATTTTCGCAGTTCTGATGCTCGAAACGAGTAACTAGAACGGCCTAGGGGAAAAGTGCGCACACCGTTGTAATCGGGCGAGTTTCTACTTTCAGATGCAACAGAAATTTTGCGGATTGATCAATCCGTTCGCGAGATATGGCAGTTTGGAAATAAGAAACGCTTGAGAAACTCAAAATTTTCGCAGTTCTGATGCTAGAAACGAGTAACTAGAACGGCCTAGGGGAAAAGTGCGCATACCGTTGTAATCGGGCGAGTTTCTACTTTCAGATGCAACAGAAATTTTGCGGATTGATCAATCCGTTCGCGAGATATGGCAGTTTGGAAATAAGAAACGCTTGAGAAACTCAAAATTTTCGCAGTTCTGATGCTAGAAACGAGTAACTAGAACGGCGTAGGGGAAAAGTGCGCATACCGTTGTAATCGGGAGAGATTCTACTTTCAGATGCAACAGAAATTTTGCGGATCGGTCAATCCGTTCGCGAGATATGGCAGTTTGGATGCAAGAAACGCTTGAGAAACTCAAAATTTTCGCAGTTCTGATGCTCGAAACGAATGACTAGAACGGCCTAGGGGAAAACTACACATACCGTTGTAATCGGGCGAGTCTCTACTTTCAGATGCAACAGAAATTTTGCGGATTGGTCAATCCGTTCGCGAGATATGGCAGTTTGGAGGTAAGAAACGCTTGAGAAACTCAAAATTTTCGCAGTTCTGATGCTCGAAACGAATAGCTGGAACGGCCTAGGGGAAAGCTACACATACCGTTGTAATCGGGCGAGTTTCTACTTTCAGATGCAACAGAAATTTTGCGGATTGTTCGATCCGTTCGCAAGATGCGGCAGTTTGGAAGTAAGAAACGCTTGAGAAACTCAAAATTTACACAGTTCTGATGCTCGAAACGAATGACTAGAACGGCCTAGGGGAGAAGTACGCATACCGTTGTAATCGGGCGAGTGTCTACTTTCAGATGCAACAGAAATTTTGCGGATTGGTCAATCCGTTCGCGAGATATGGCAGTTTGGAGGTAAGAAACGCTTGAGAAACTCAAAATTTGCGCAGTTCTGATGCTTGAAACGAATAACTAGAACCGCCTAGGGGAAATGTGCGCATACCATTGTAATCGGGCGAGTTTCTACTTTCAGATGCAACAGAAATTTTGCGGATTGGTCGATCCGTTCGCGAGATATGGCAGTTTGGATGCAAGAAACGCTTGAGAAACTCGAAATTTTCGCAGTTCTGATGCTCGAAACGAATAACTAGAACGGCCCAGGGGAAAAGTGCGCATACCGTTGTAATCGGGCGAGTTTCTACTTTCAGAAGCAACAGAAATTTTGCGGATTGGTCAATCCGTTCGCGAGATATGGCAGTTTGGAGGAAAGAAACGCTTGAGAAACTCAAAATTTTCGCAGTTCTGATGCTCGAAATGAATAACTAGAACGGCCTAGGGGAGAAGTACACATACCGTTGTAATCGGGCGAGTCTCTACTTTCAGATGCAACAGAAATTTTGCGGATTGGTCAATCCGTTCGCGAGACATGGCAGTTTGGAGGTAAGAAACGCTTGAGAAACTCAAAATTTTCGCAGTTCAGATGCTAGAAACGAGTGACTAGAACGGCCTAGGGGAAAAGTACGAATACCGTTGTAATCGGGCGAGTTTCTACTTTCACAAGCAACAGAAATTTTGCGGATTGGTCAATCCGTTCGCGAGATATGGCAGTTTGGATATAAGAAACGCTTTAGAAACTCAAAAGTTTCGCAGTTCTGATGCTCGAATCGAATAACTAGAACGGCCCAGGGGAAAAGTGCGCATACCGTTGTAATCGGGCGAGTTTCTACTTTCAAATGCAACAGAAATTTTGCGGATTGGTCAATCCGTTCGCGAGATATGGCCGTTTGTATGTAAGAAACGCTTGAGAAACTCAAAATTTTCGCAGTTCTGATGCTCGAAATGAATAACTAGAACGGCCTAGGGGAGAAGTACACATACCGTTGTAATCGGGCGAGTTTCTACTTTCAGATGCAACAGAAATTTTGCGGATTGATCAATCCGTTCGCGAGATATGGCAGTTTGGAAATAAGAAACGCTTGAGAAACTCAAAATTTTCGCAGTTCTGATGCTAGAAACGAGTAACTAGAACGGCGTAGGAGAAAAGTGCGCACACCGTTGTAATCGGGCGAGATTCTACTTTCAGATGCAACAGAAATTTTGCGGATCGGTCAATCCGTTCGCGAGATATGGCAGTTTGAAGGTAAGAAACGCTTGAGAAACTCAAAATTTGCGCAGTTCTGATGCTTGAAACGAATAACTAGGACGGCCTAGGGGAAAAGTGGGCATACCGTTGTAATCGGGCGAGTTTCTACTTTCAGATGCAACAGAAATTTTGCGGATCGGTCAATCCGTGCGCGAGATATGGCAGTTTGGATGCAAGAAACGCTTGAGAAACTCGAAATTTTCGCAGTTCTGATGCTCGAAACGAGTAACTAGAACGGCCTAGGGGAAAAGTGCGCACACCGTTGTAATCGGGCGAGTTTCTACTTTCAGATGCAACAGAAATTTTGCGGATTGATCAATCCGTTCGCGAGATATGGCAGTTTGGAAATAAGAAACGCTTGAGAAACTCAAAATTTTCGCAGTTCTGATGCTAGAAACGAGTAACTAGAACGGCCTAGGGGAAAAGTGCGCATACCGTTGTAATCGGGCGAGTTTCTACTTTCAGATGCAACAGAAATTTTGCGGATTGATCAATCCGTTCGCGAGATATGGCAGTTTGGAAATAAGAAACGCTTGAGAAACTCAAAATTTTCGCAGTTCTGATGCTAGAAACGAGTAACTAGAACGGCGTAGGGGAAAAGTGCGCATACCGTTGTAATCGGGAGAGATTCTACTTTCAGATGCAACAGAAATTTTGCGGATCGGTCAATCCGTTCGCGAGATATGGCAGTTTGGATGCAAGAAACGCTTGAGAAACTCAAAATTTTCGCAGTTCTGATGCTCGAAACGAATGACTAGAACGGCCTAGGGGAAAACTACACATACCGTTGTAATCGGGCGAGTCTCTACTTTCAGATGCAACAGAAATTTTGCGGATTGGTCAATCCGTTCGCGAGATATGGCAGTTTGGAGGTAAGAAACGCTTGAGAAACTCAAAATTTTCGCAGTTCTGATGCTCGAAACGAATAGCTGGAACGGCCTAGGGGAAAGCTACACATACCGTTGTAATCGGGCGAGTTTCTACTTTCAGATGCAACAGAAATTTTGCGGATTGTTCGATCCGTTCGCAAGATGCGGCAGTTTGGAAGTAAGAAACGCTTGAGAAACTCAAAATTTACACAGTTCTGATGCTCGAAACGAATGACTAGAACGGCCTAGGGGAGAAGTACGCATACCGTTGTAATCGGGCGAGTGTCTACTTTCAGATGCAACAGAAATTTTGCGGATTGGTCAATCCGTTCGCGAGATATGGCAGTTTGGAGGTAAGAAACGCTTGAGAAACTCAAAATTTGCGCAGTTCTGATGCTTGAAACGAATAACTAGAACCGCCTAGGGGAAATGTGCGCATACCATTGTAATCGGGCGAGTTTCTACTTTCAGATGCAACAGAAATTTTGCGGATTGGTCGATCCGTTCGCGAGATATGGCAGTTTGGATGCAAGAAACGCTTGAGAAACTCGAAATTTTCGCAGTTCTGATGCTCGAAACGAATAACTAGAACGGCCCAGGGGAAAAGTGCGCATACCGTTGTAATCGGGCGAGTTTCTACTTTCAGAAGCAACAGAAATTTTGCGGATCGGCCAATCCGTTCGCGAGATATGGCAGTTTGGATGCAAGAAACGCTTGAGAAACTCGAAATTTTTGCAGTTCTGATGCTCGAAACGAATAACTGGAACGGCCTAGGGGAAAACTACACATACCGTTGTAATCCGGCGAGTCTCTACTTTCAGATGCAACAGAAATTTTGCGGATTGGTCAATCCGTTCGCGAGATATGGCAGTTTGGAGGTAAGAAACGCTTGAGAAACTCAAAATTTTCTTAGTTCTGATGCTAGAAACGAGTAACTAGAACGGCGTAGGGGAAAAGTGCGCATACCGTTGTAATCGGGCGAGATTCTACTTTCAGATGCAACAGAAATTTTGCGGATCGGTCAATCCGTTCGCGAGATATGGCAGTTTGAAGGTAAGAAACGCTTGAGAAACTCAAAATTTGCGCAGTTCTGATGCTTGAAACGAATAACTAGAACCGCCTAGGGGAAAAGTGCGCATAGCGTTGTAATCGGGCGAGTTTCTACTTTCAGATGCAACAGAAATTTTGCGGATTGGTCAATCCGTTCGCGAGATATGGCAGTTTGGAGGTAAGAAACGCTTGAGAAACTCAAAATTTTCGCAGTTCTGATGCTAGAAACGAGTGACTAGAACGGCCTAGGGGAAAAGTACGAATACCGTTGTAATCGGGCGAGTTTCTACTTTCACAAGCAACAGAAATTTTGCGGATTGGTCAATCCGTTCGCGAGATATGGCAGTTTGGATATAAGAAACGCTTTAGAAACTCAAAATTTTCGCAGTTCTGATGCTCGAATCGAATAACTAGAACGGCCCAGGGGAAAAGGGCGCATACCATTGTAATCGGGCGAGTTTCTACTTTCAAATGCAACAGAAATTTTGCGGATTGGTCAATCCGTTCGCGAGATATGGCCGTTTGTATGTAAGAAACGCTTGAGAAACTCAAAATTTTCGCAGTTCTGATGCTTGAAACGAATAACTAGAACGGCCTAGGGGAAAAGTGCGCATACCGTTGTAATCGGGCGAGTTTCTACTTTCAGAGGCAACAGAAATTTAGCGGATTGGTCAATCCGTTCGCGAGTTAGGCAGTTTGGAGGTAAGAAACGCTTGAGAAACTCAAAATTTTCGCAGTTCTGATGCTCGAAATGAATAACTAGAACGGCCTAGGGGAGAAGTACGCATACCGTTGTAATCGGGCGAGTTTCTACTTTCAGATGCAACAGAAATTTTGCGGATTGATCAATCCGTTCGCGAGATATGGCAGTTTGGAAATAAGAAACGCTTGAGAAACTCAAAATTTTCGCAGTTCTGATGCTAGAAACGAGTAACTAGAACGGCGTAGGGGAAAAGTGCGCATACCGTTGTAATCGGGCGAGTTTCTACTTTCAGATGCAACAGAAATTTTGCGGATTGATCAAACCGTTCGCGAGATATGGCAGTTTGAAGGTAAGAAACGCTTGAGAAACTCAAAATTTGCGCAGTTCTGATGCTTGAAACGAATAACTAGAACGGCCTAGGGGAAAAGTGGGCATACCGTTGTAATCGGGCGATTTTCTACTTTCAGATGCAACAGAAATTTTGCGGATCGGCCAATCCGTTCGCGAGATATGGCAGTTTGGATGCAAGAAACGCTTGAGAAACTCGAAATTTTTGCAGTTCTGATGCTCGAAACGAATAACTGGAACGGCCTAGGGGAAAACTACACATACTGTTGTAATCCGGCGACTCTCTACTTTCAGATGCAACAGAAATTTTGCGGATTGGTCAATCCGTTCGCGAGATATGGCAGTTTGGAGGTAAGAAACGCTTGAGAAACTCAAAATTTTCGCAGTTCTGATGCTCGAAATGAATAACTAGAACGGCCTAGGGGAGAAGTACGCATACCGATGTAATAGGGCGAGTTTCTACTTTTAGATGCAACAGAAATTTTGCGGATCGGTCAATCCGTTCGCGAGATATGGCAGTTTGGATGTAAGAAACGCTTGAGAAACTCAAAATTTTCGCAGTTCTGATGCTCGAAATGAATAACTAGAACGGCCTAGGGGAGAAGTACACATACCGTTGTAATCGGGCGAGTTTCTACTTTCAGATGCAACAGAAATTTTGCGGATTGATCAATCCGTTCGCGAGATATGGCAGTTTGGAAATAAGAAACGCTTGAGAAACTCAAAATTTTCGCAGTTCTGATGCTAGAAACGAGTAACTAGAACGGCGTAGGAGAAAAGTGCGCACACCGTTGTAATCGGGCGAGATTCTACTTTCAGATGCAACAGAAATTTTGCGGATCGGTCAATCCGTTCGCGAGATATGGCAGTTTGAAGGTAAGAAACGCTTGAGAAACTCAAAATTTGCGCAGTTCTGATGCTTGAAACGAATAACTAGGACGGCCTAGGGGAAAAGTGGGCATACCGTTGTAATCGGGCGAGTTTCTACTTTCAGATGCAACAGAAATTTTGCGGATCGGTCAATCCGTTCGCGAGATATGGCAGTTTGGATGCAAGAAACGCTTGAGCAACTCGAAATTTTCGCAGTTCTGATGCTCGAAACGAATAACTGGAACGGCCTAGGGGAAAACTACACATACCGTTGTAATCGGGCGAGTCTCTACTTTCAGATGCAACAGAAATTTTGCGGATTGGTCAATCCGTTTGCGAGATATGGCAGTTTGGAGGTAAGAAACGCTTGAGAAACTCAAAATTTTCGCAGTTCTGATGCTCGAAACGAATAGCTGGAACGGCCTAGGGGAAAACTACACATACCGTTGTAATCGGGCGAGTTTCTACTTTCAGATGCAACAGAAATTTTGCGGATTGTTCGATCCGTTCGCAAGATGCGGCAGTTTGGAAGTAAGAAACGCTTGAGAAACTCAAAATTTTCGCAGTTCTGATGCTCGAAACGAATGACTAGAACGGCCTAGGGGAGAAGTACGCATACCGTTATAATCGGGCGAGTGTCTACTTTCAGATGCAACAGAAATTTTGCGGATTGGTCAATCCGTTCGCGAGATATGGCAGTTTGGAGGTAAGAAACGCTTGAGAAACTCAAAATTTGCGCAGTTCTGATGCTTGAAACGAATAACTAGAACCGCCTAGGGGAAAAGTGCGCATACCGTTGTAATCGGGCGAGTTTCTACTTTCAGATGCAACAGAAATTTTGCGGATTGATCAATCCGTTCGCGAGATATGGCAGTTTGGAAATAAGAAACGCTTGAGAAACTCAAAATTTTCTTAGTTCTGATGCTAGAAACGAGTAACTAGAACGGCGTAGGAGAAAAGTGCGCATACCGTTGTAATCGGGCGAGTTTCTACTTTCAGATGCAACAGAAATTTTGCGGATTGATCAATCCGTTCGCGAGATATGGCAGTTTGGAAATAAGAAACGCTTGAGAAACTCAAAATTTTCGCAGTTCTGATGCTAGAAACGAGTAACTAGAACGGCCTAGGGGAAAAGTGCGCATACCGTTGTAATCGGGCGAGTTTCTACTTTCAGATGCAACAGAAATTTTGCGGATTGATCAATCCGTTCGCGAGATATGGCAGTTTGGAAATAAGAAACGCTTGAGAAACTCAAAATTTTCGCAGTTCTGATGCTAGAAACGAGTAACTAGAACGGCGTAGGGGAAAAGTGCGCATACCGTTGTAATCGGGAGAGATTCTACTTTCAGATGCAACAGAAATTTTGCGGATCGGTCAATCCGTTCGCGAGATATGGCAGTTTGGATGCAAGAAACGCTTGAGCAACTCGAAATTTTCGCAGTTCTGATGCTCGAAACGAATAACTGGAACGGCCTAGGGGAAAACTACACATACCGTTGTAATCGGGCGAGTCTCTACTTTCAGATGCAACAGAAATTTTGCGGATTGGTCAATCCGTTTGCGAGATATGGCAGTTTGGAGGTAAGAAACGCTTGAGAAACTCAAAATTTTCGCAGTTCTGATGCTCGAAACGAATAGCTGGAACGGCCTAGGGGAAAACTACACATACCGTTGTAATCGGGCGAGTTTCTACTTTCAGATGCAACAGAAATTTTGCGGATTGTTCGATCCGTTCGCAAGATGCGGCAGTTTGGAAGTAAGAAACGCTTGAGAAACTCAAAATTTTCGCAGTTCTGATGCTCGAAACGAATGACTAGAACGGCCTAGGGGAGAAGTACGCATACCGTTATAATCGGGCGAGTGTCTACTTTCAGATGCAACAGAAATTTTGCGGATTGGTCAATCCGTTCGCGAGATATGGCAGTTTGGAGGTAAGAAACGCTTGAGAAACTCAAAATTTGCGCAGTTCTGATGCTTGAAACGAATAACTAGAACCGCCTAGGGGAAAAGTGCGCATACCGTTGTAATCGGGCGAGTTTCTACTTTCAGATGCAACAGAAATTTTGCGGATTGATCAATCCGTTCGCGAGATATGGCAGTTTGGAAATAAGAAACGCTTGAGAAACTCAAAATTTTCTTAGTTCTGATGCTAGAAACGAGTAACTAGAACGGCGTAGGAGAAAAGTGCGCATACCGTTGTAATCGGGCGAGATTCTACTTTCAGATGCAACAGAAATTTTGCGGATCGGTCAATCCGTTCGCGAGATATGGCAGTTTGAAGGTAAGAAACGCTTGAGAAACTCAAAATTTGCGCAGTTCTGATGCTTGAAACGAATAACTAGAACCGCCTAGGGGAAAAGTGCGCATACCGTTGTAATCGGGCGAGTCTCTACTTTCAGATGCAACAGAAATTTTGCGGATTGGTCAATCCGTTCGCGAGATATGGCAGTTTGGAGGTAAGAAACGCTTGAGAAACTCAAAATTTTCGCAGTTCTGATGCTAGAAACGAGTGACTAGAACGGCCTAGAGGAAAAGTACGAATACCGTTGTAATCGGGCGAGTTTCTACTTTCAAATGCAACAGAAATTTTGCGGATTGGTCAATCCGTTCGCGAGATATGGCCGTTTGTATGTAAGAAACGCTTGAGAAACTCAAAATTTTCGCAGTTCTGATGCTTGAAACGAATAAGTAGAACGGCCTAGGGGAAAAGTGCGCATACCGTTGTAATCGGGCGAGTTTCTACTTTCAGAGGCAACAGAAATTTAGCGGATTGGTCAATCCGTTCGCGAGATATGGCAGTTTGGAGGTAAGAAACGCTTGAGAAACTCAAAATTTTCGCAGTTCTGATGCTCGAAATGAATAACTAGAACGGCCCAGGGGAAAAGTGCGCATACCGTTGTAATCGGGCGAGTTTCTACTTTCAGAAGCAACAGAAATTTTGCGGATTGGTCAATCCGTTCGCGAGATATGGCAGTTTGGAGGAAAGAAACGCTTGAGAAACTCAAAATTTTCGCAGTTCTGATGCTCGAAATGAATAACTAGAACGGCCTAGGGGAGAAGTACACATACCGTTGTAATCGGGCGAGTCTCTACTTTCAGATGCAACAGAAATTTTGCGGATTGGTCAATCCGTTCGCGAGATATGGCAGTTTGGAGGTAAGAAACGCTTGAGAAACTCAAAATTTTCGCAGTTCAGATGCTAGAAACGAGTGACTAGAACGGCCTAGGGGAAAAGTACGAATACCGTTGTAATCGGGCGAGTTTCTACTTTCACAAGCAACAGAAATTTTGCGGATTGGTCAATCCGTTCGCGAGATATGGCAGTTTGGATATAAGAAACGCTTTAGAAACTCAAAAGTTTCGCAGTTCTGATGCTCGAATCGAATAACTAGAACGGCCCAGGGGAAAAGTGCGCATACCGTTGTAATCGGGCGAGTTTCTACTTTCAAATGCAACAGAAATTTTGCGGATTGGTCAATCCGTTCGCGAGATATGGCCGTTTGTATGTAAGAAACGCTTGAGAAACTCAAAATTTTCGCAGTTCTGATGCTCGAAATGAATAACTAGAACGGCCTAGGGGAGAAGTACACATACCGTTGTAATCGGGCGAGTTTCTACTTTCAGATGCAACAGAAATTTTGCGGATTGATCAATCCGTTCGCGAGATATGGCAGTTTGGAAATAAGAAACGCTTGAGAAACTCAAAATTTTCGCAGTTCTGATGCTAGAAACGAGTAACTACAACGGCGTAGGAGAAAAGTGCGCACACCGTTGTAATCGGGCGAGATTCTACTTTCAGATGCAACAGAAATTTTGCGGATCGGTCAATCCGTTCGCGAGATATGGCAGTTTGAAGGTAAGAAACGCTTGAGAAACTCAAAATTTGCGCAGTTCTGATGCTTGAAACGAATAACTAGGACGGCCTAGGGGAAAAGTGGGCATACCGTTGTAATCGGGCGAGTTTCTACTTTCAGATGCAACAGAAATTTTGCGGATCGGTCAATCCGTGCGCGAGATATGGCAGTTTGGATGCAAGAAACGCTTGAGAAACTCGAAATTTTCGCAGTTCTGATGCTCGAAACGAGTAACTAGAACGGCCTAGGGGAAAAGTGCGCACACCGTTGTAATCGGGCGAGTTTCTACTTTCAGATGCAACAGAAATTTTGCGGATTGATCAATCCGTTCGCGAGATATGGCAGTTTGGAAATAAGAAACGCTTGAGAAACTCAAAATTTTCGCAGTTCTGATGCTAGAAACGAGTAACTAGAACGGCCTAGGGGAAACGTGCGCATACCGTTGTAATCGGGCGAGTTTCTACTTTCAGATGCAACAGAAATTTTGCGGATTGATCAATCCGTTCGCGAGATATGGCAGTTTGGAAATAAGAAACGCTTGAGAAACTCAAAATTTTCGCAGTTCTGATGCTAGAAACGAGTAACTAGAACGGCGTAGGGGAAAAGTGCGCATACCGTTGTAATCGGGAGAGATTCTACTTTCAGATGCAACAGAAATTTTGCGGATCGGTCAATCCGTTCGCGAGATATGGCAGTTTGGATGCAAGAAACGCTTGAGAAACTCAAAATTTTCGCAGTTCTGATGCTCGAAACGAATGACTAGAACGGCCTAGGGGAAAACTACACATACCGTTGTAATCGGGCGAGTCTCTACTTTCAGATGCAACAGAAATTTTGCGGATTGGTCAATCCGTTCGCGAGATATGGCAGTTTGGAGGTAAGAAACGCTTGAGAAACTCAAAATTTTCGCAGTTCTGATGCTCGAAACGAATAGCTGGAACGGCCTAGGGGAAAGCTACACATACCGTTGTAATCGGGCGAGTTTCTACTTTCAGATGCAACAGAAATTTTGCGGATTGTTCGATCCGTTCGCAAGATGCGGCAGTTTGGAAGTAAGAAACGCTTGAGAAACTCAAAATTTACACAGTTCTGATGCTCGAAACGAATGACTAGAACGGCCTAGGGGAGAAGTACGCATACCGTTGTAATCGGGCGAGTGTCTACTTTCAGATGCAACAGAAATTTTGCGGATTGGTCAATCCGTTCGCGAGATATGGCAGTTTGGAGGTAAGAAACGCTTGAGAAACTCAAAATTTGCGCAGTTCTGATGCTTGAAACGAATAACTAGAACCGCCTAGGGGAAATGTGCGCATACCATTGTAATCGGGCGAGTTTCTACTTTCAGATGCAACAGAAATTTTGCGGATTGGTCGATCCGTTCGCGAGATATGGCAGTTTGGATGCAAGAAACGCTTGAGAAACTCGAAATTTTCGCAGTTCTGATGCTCGAAACGAATAACTAGAACGGCCCAGGGGAAAAGTGCGCATACCGTTGTAATCGGGCGAGTTTCTACTTTCAGAAGCAACAGAAATTTTGCGGATTGGTCAATCCGTTCGCGAGATATGGCAGTTTGGAGGAAAGAAACGCTTGAGAAACTCAAAATTTTCGCAGTTCTGATGCTCGAAATGAATAACTAGAACGGCCTAGGGGAGAAGTACACATACCGTTGTAATCGGGCGAGTCTCTACTTTCAGATGCAACAGAAATTTTGCGGATTGGTCAATCCGTTCGCGAGATATGGCAGTTTGGAGGTAAGAAACGCTTGAGAAACTCAAAATTTTCGCAGTTCTGATGCTAGAAACGAGTGACTAGAACGGCCTAGGGGGAAAGTACGAATACCGTTGTAATCGGGCGAGTTTCTACTTTCACAAGCAACAGAAATTTTGCGGATTGGTCAATCCGTTCGCGAGATATGGCAGTTTGGATATAAGAAACGCTTTAGAAACTCAAAAGTTTCGCAGTTCTGATGCTCGAATCGAATAACTAGAACGGCCCAGGGGAAAAGTGCGCATAACGTTGTAATCGGGCGAGTTTCTACTTTCAAATGCAACAGAAATTTTGCGGATTGGTCAATCCGTTCGCGAGATATGGCCGTTTGTATGTAAGAAACGCTTGAGAAACTCAAAATTTTCGCAGTTCTGATGCTCGAAATGAATAACTAGAACGGCCTAGGGGAGAAGTACACATACCGTTGTAATCGGGCGAGTTTCTACTTTCAGATGCAACAGAAATTTTGCGGATTGATCAATCCGTTCGCGAGATATGGCAGTTTGGAAATAAGAAACGCTTGAGAAACTCAAAATTTTCGCAGTTCTGATGCTAGAAACGAGTAACTAGAACGGCCTAGGGGAAAAGTGGGCATACCGTTGTAATCGGGCGAGTTTCTACTTTCAGATGCAACAGAAATTTTGCGGATCGGTCAATCCGTGCGCGAGATATGGGAGTTTGGATGCAAGAAACGCTTGAGAAACTCGAAATTTTCGCAGTTCTGATGCTCGAAACGAGTAACTAGAACGGCCTAGGGGAAAAGTGCGCATACCGTTGTAATCGGGCGAGTTTCTACTTTCAGATGCAACAGAAATTTTGCGGATTGATCAATCCGTTCGCGAGATATGGCAGTTTGGAAATAAGAAACGCTTGAGAAACTCAAAATTTTCGCAGTTCTGATGCTAGAAACGAGTAACTAGAACGGCCTAGGGGAAAAGTGCGCATACCGTTGTAATCGGGCGAGTTTCTACTTTCAGATGCAACAGAAATTTTGCGGATTGATCAATCCGTTCGCGAGATATGGCAGTTTGGAAATAAGAAACGCTTGAGAAACTCAAAATTTTCGCAGTTCTGATGCTAGAAACGAGTAACTAGAACGGCGTAGGGGAAAAGTGCGCATACCGTTGTAATCGGGAGAGATTCTACTTTCAGATGCAACAGAAATTTTGCGGATCGGTCAATCCGTTCGCGAGATATGGCAGTTTGGATGCAAGAAACGCTTGAGCAACTCGAAATTTTCGCAGTTCTGATGCTCGAAACGAATAACTGGAACGGCCTAGGGGAAAACTACACATACCGTTGTAATCGGGCGAGTCTCTACTTTCAGATGCAACAGAAATTTTGCGGATTGGTCAATCCGTTTGCGAGATATGGCAGTTTGGAGGTAAGAAACGCTTGAGAAACTCAAAATTTTCGCAGTTCTGATGCTCGAAACGAATAGCTGGAACGGCCTAGGGGAAAACTACACATACCGTTGTAATCGGGCGAGTTTCTACTTTCAGATGCAACAGAAATTTTGCGGATTGTTCGATCCGTTCGCAAGATGCGGCAGTTTGGAAGTAAGAAACGCTTGAGAAACTCAAAATTTTCGCAGTTCTGATGCTCGAAACGAATGACTAGAACGGCCTAGGGGAGAAGTACGCATACCGTTATAATCGGGCGAGTGTCTACTTTCAGATGCAACAGAAATTTTGCGGATTGGTCAATCCGTTCGCGAGATATGGCAGTTTGGAGGTAAGAAACGCTTGAGAAACTCAAAATTTGCGCAGTTCTGATGCTTGAAACGAATAACTAGAACCGCCTAGGGGAAAAGTGCGCATACCGTTGTAATCGGGCGAGTTTCTACTTTCAGATGCAACAGAAATTTTGCGGATTGATCAATCCGTTCGCGAGATATGGCAGTTTGGAAATAAGAAACGCTTGAGAAACTCAAAATTTTCTTAGTTCTGATGCTAGAAACGAGTAACTAGAACGGCGTAGGAGAAAAGTGCGCATACCGTTGTAATCGGGCGAGATTCTACTTTCAGATGCAACAGAAATTTTGCGGATCGGTCAATCCGTTCGCGAGATATGGCAGTTTGAAGGTAAGAAACGCTTGAGAAACTCAAAATTTGCGCAGTTCTGATGCTTGAAACGAATAACTAGAACCGCCTAGGGGAAAAGTGCGCATACCGTTGTAATCGGGCGAGTCTCTACTTTCAGATGCAACAGAAATTTTGCGGATTGGTCAATCCGTTCGCGAGATATGGCAGTTTGGAGGTAAGAAACGCTTGAGAAACTCAAAATTTTCGCAGTTCTGATGCTAGAAACGAGTGACTAGAACGGCCTAGGGGAAAAGTACGAATACCGTTGTAATCGGGCGAGTTTCTACTTTCACAAGCAACAGAAATTTTGCGGATTGGTCAATCCGTTCGCGAGATATGGCAGTTTGGATATAAGAAACGCTTTAGAAACTCAAAATTTTCGCAGTTCTGATGCTCGAATCGAATAACTAGAACGGCCCAGGGGAAAAGTGCGCATACCATTGTAATCGGGCGAGTTTCTACTTTCAAATGCAACAGAAATTTTGCGGATTGGTCAATCCGTTCGCGAGATATGGCCGTTTGTATGTAAGAAACGCTTGAGAAACTCAAAATTTTCGCAGTTCTGATGCTTGAAACGAATAAGTAGAACGGCCTAGGGGAAAAGTGCGCATACCGTTGTAATCGGGCGAGTTTCTACTTTCAGAGGCAACAGAAATTTAGCGGATTGGTCAATCCGTTCGCGAGATATGGCAGTTTGGAGGTAAGAAACGCTTGAGAAACTCAAAATTTTCGCAGTTCTGATGCTCGAAATGAATAACTAGAACGGCCTAGGGGAGAAGTACGCATACCGTTGTAATCGGGCGAGTTTCTACTTTCAGATGCAACAGAAATTTTGCGGATTGATCAATCCGTTCGCGAGATATGGCAGTTTGGAAATAAGAAACGCTTGAGAAACTCAAAATTTTCGCAGTTCTGATGCTAGAAACGAGTAACTAGAACGGCGTAGGGGAAAAGTGCGCATACCGTTGTAATCGGTCGAGATTCTACTTTCAGATGCAACAGAAATTTTGCGGATCGGTCAATCCGTTCGCGAGATATGGCAGTTTGAAGGTAAGACACGCTTGAGAAACTCAAAATTTGCGCAGTTCTGATGCTTGAAACGAATAACTAGAACGGCCTAGGGGAAAAGTGGGCATACCGTTGTAATCGGGCGAGTTTCTACTTTCAGATGCAACAGAAATTTTGCGGATCGGCCAATCCGTTCGCGAGATATGGCAGTTTGGATGCAAGAAACGCTTGAGAAACTCGAAATTTTTGCAGTTCTGATGCTCGAAACGAATAACTGGAACGGCCTAGGGGAAAACTACACATACCGTTGTAATCCGGCGAGTCTCTACTTTCAGATGCAACAGAAATTTTGCGGATTGGTCAATCCGTTCGCGAGATATTGGCAGTTTGGAGGTAAGAAACGCTTGAGAAACTCAAAATTTTCTTAGTTCTGATGCTAGAAACGAGTAACTAGAACGGCGTAGGGGAAAAGTGCGCATACCGTTGTAATCGGGCGAGATTCTACTTTCAGATGCAACAGAAATTTTGCGGATCGGTCAATCCGTTCGCGAGATATGGCAGTTTGAAGGTAAGAAACGCTTGAGAAACTCAAAATTTGCGCAGTTCTGATGCTTGAAACGAATAACTAGAACCGCCTAGGGGAAAAGTGCGCATACCGTTGTAATCGGGCGAGTCTCTACTTTCAGATGCAACAGAAATTTTGCGGATTGGTCAATCCGTTCGCGAGATATGGCAGTTTGGAGGTAAGAAACGCTTGAGAAACTCAAAATTTTCGCAGTTCTGATGCTAGAAACGAGTGACTAGAACGGCCTAGGGGAAAAGTACGAATACCGTTGTAATCGGGCGAGTTTCTACTTTCACAAGCAACAGAAATTTTGCGGATTGGTCAATCCGTTCGCGAGATATGGCAGTTTGGATATAAGAAACGCTTTAGAAACTCAAAATTTTCGCAGTTCTGATGCTCGAATCGAATAACTAGAACGGCCCAGGGGAAAAGGGCGCATACCATTGTAATCGGGCGAGTTTCTACTTTCAAATGCAACAGAAATTTTGCGGATTGGTCAATCCGTTCGCGAGATATGGCCGTTTGTCTGTAAGAAACGCTTGAGAAACTCAAAATTTTCGCAGTTCTGATGCTTGAAACGAATAACTAGAACGGCCTAGGGGAAAAGTGCGCATACCGTTGTAATCGGGCGAGTTTCTACTTTCAGAGGCAACAGAAATTTAGCGGATTGGTCAATCCGTTCGCGAGTTAGGCAGTTTGGAGGTAAGAAACGCTTGAGAAACTCAAAATTTTCGCAGTTCTGATGCTCGAAATGAATAACTAGAACGGCCTAGGGGAGAAGTACGCATACCGTTGTAATCGGGCGAGTTTCTACTTTCAGATGCAACAGAAATTTTGCGGATTGATCAATCCGTTCGCGAGATATGGCAGTTTGGAAATAAGAAACGCTTGAGAAACTCAAAATTTTCGCAGTTCTGATGCTAGAAACGAGTAACTAGAACGGCGTAGGGGAAAAGTGCGCATACCGTTGTAATCGGGCGAGATTCTACTTTCAGATGCAACAGAAATTTTGCGGATCGGTCAATCCGTTCGCGAGATATGGCAGTTTGAAGGTAAGAAACGCTTGAGAAACTCAAAATTTGCGCAGTTCTGATGCTTGAAACGAATAACTAGAACGGCCTAGGGGAAAAGTGGGCATACCGTTGTAATCGGGCGATTTTCTACTTTCAGATGCAACAGAAATTTTGCGGATCGGCCAATCCGTTCGCGAGATATGGCAGTTTGGATGCAAGAAACGCTTGAGAAACTCGAAATTTTTGCAGTTCTGATGCTCGAAACGAATAACTGGAACGGCCTAGGGGAAAACTACACATACTGTTGTAATCCGGCGACTCTCTACTTTCAGATGCAACAGAAATTTTGCGGATTGGTCAATCCGTTCGCGAGATATGGCAGTTTGGAGGTAAGAAACGCTTGAGAAACTCAAAATTTTCGCAGTTCTGATGCTCGAAATGAATAACTAGAACGGCCTAGGGGAGAAGTACGCATACCGATGTAATCGGGCGAGTTTCTACTTTTAGATGCAACAGAAATTTTGCGGATCGGTCAATCCGTTCGCGAGATATGGCAGTTTGGATGCAAGAAACGCTTGAGAAACTCGAAATTTTCGCAGTTCTGATGCTCGAAACGAATAACTGGAACGGCCTAGGGGAAAACTACACATACCGTTGTAATCGGGCGAGTCTCTACTTTCAGATGCAACAGAAATTTTGCGGATTGATCAATCCGTTCGCGAGATATGGCAGTTTGGAAATAAGAAACGCTTGAGAAACTCAAAATTTTCGCAGTTCTGAGGCTAGAAACGAGTAACTAGAACGGCGTAGGGGAAAAGTGCGCATACCGTTGTAATCGGGCGAGATTCTACTTTCAGATGCAACAGAAATTTTGCGGATCGGTCAATCCGTTCGCGAGATATGGCAGTTTGAAGGTAAGAAACGCTTGAGAAACTCAAAATTTGCGCAGTTCTGATGCTTGAAACGAATAACTAGAACCGCCTAGGGGAAAAGTGCGCATACCGTTGTAATCGGGCGAGTCTCTACTTTCAGATGCGACAGAAATTTTGCGGATTGGTCAATCCGTTCGCGAGATATGGCAGTTTGGAGGTAAGAAACGCTTGAGAAACACAAAATTTTCGCAGTTCTGATGCCAGAAACGAGTGACTAGAACGGCCTAGGGGAAAAGTACGAATACCGTTGTAATCGGGCGAGTTTCTACTTTCACAAGCAACAGAAATTTTGCGGATTGGTCAATCCGTTCGCGAGATATGGCAGTTTGGATATAAGAAACGCTTTAGAAACTCAAAATTTTCGCAGTTCTGATGCTCGAATCGAATAACTAGAACGGCCCAGGGGAAAAGTGCGCATACCGTTGTAATCGGGCGAGTTTCTACTTTCAAATGCAACAGAAATTTTGCGGATTGGTCAATCCGTTCGCGAGATATGGCCGTTTGTATAAGAAACGCTTGAGAAACTCAAAATTTTCGCAGTTCTGATGCTTGAAACGAATAACTAGAACGGCCTAGGGGAAAAGTGCGCATACCGTTGTAATCGGGCGAGTTTCTACTTTCAGAGGCAACAGAAATTTAGCGGATTGATCAATCCGTTCGCGAGATATGGCAGTTTGGAAATAAGAAACGCTTGAGAAACTCAAAATTTTCTTAGTTCTGATGCTAGAAACGAGTAACTAGAACGGCGTAGGGGAAAAGTGCGCATACCGTTGTAATCGGGCGAGATTCTACTTTCAGATGCAACAGAAATTTTGCGGATCGGTCAATCCGTTCGCGAGATATGGCAGTTTGAAGGTAAGAAACGCTTGAGAAACTCAAAATTTGCGCAGTTCTGATGCTTGAAACGAATAACTAGAACCGCCTAGGGGAAAAGTGCGCATACCGTTGTAATCGGGCGAGTCTCTACTTTCAGATGCAACAGAAATTTTGCGGATTGGTCAATCCGTTCGCGAGATATGGCAGTTTGGAGGTAAGAAACGCTTGAGAAACTCAAATTTTTCGCAGTTCTGATGCTAGAAACGAGTGACTAGAACGGCCTAGGGGAAAAGTACGAATACCGTTGTAATCGGGCGTGTTTCTACTTTCACAAGCAACAGAAATTTTGCGGATTGGTCAATCCGTTCGCGAGATATGGCAGTTTGGATATAAGAAACGCATTAGAAACTCAAAATTTTCGCAGTTCTGATGCTCGAATCGAATAACTAGAACGGCCCAGGGGAAAAGTGCGCATACCATTGTAATCGGGCGAGTTTCTACTTTCAAATGCAACAGAAATTTTGCGGATTGGTCAATCCGTTCGCGAGATATGGCCGTTTGTATGTAAGAAACGCTTGAGAAACTCAAAATTTTCGCAGTTCTGATGCTTGAAACGAATAAGTAGAACGGCCTAGGGGAAAAGTGCGCATACCGTTGTAATCGGGCGAGTTTCTACTTTCAGAGGCAACAGAAATTTAGCGGATTGGTCAATCCGTTCGCGAGATATGGCAGTTTGGAGGTAAGAAACGCTTGAGAAACTCAAAATTTTCGCAGTTCTGATGCTCGAAATGAATAACTAGAACGGCCTAGGGGAGAAGTACGCATACCGTTGTAATCGGGCGAGTTTCTACTTTCAGATGCAACAGAAATTTTGCGGATTGATCAATCCGTTCGCGAGATATGGCAGTTTGGAAATAAGAAACGCTTGAGAAACTCAAAATTTTCGCAGTTCTGATGCTAGAAACGAGTAACTAGAACGGCGTAGGGGAAAAGTGCGCATACCGTTGTAATCGGTCGAGATTCTACTTTCAGATGCAACAGAAATTTTGCGGATCGGTCAATCCGTTCGCGAGATATGGCAGTTTGAAGGTAAGACACGCTTGAGAAACTCAAAATTTGCGCAGTTCTGATGCTTGAAACGAATAACTAGAACGGCCTAGGGGAAAAGTGGGCATACCGTTGTAATCGGGCGAGTTTCTACTTTCAGATGCAACAGAAATTTTGCGGATCGGCCAATCCGTTCGCGAGATATGGCAGTTTGGATGCAAGAAACGCTTGAGAAACTCGAAATTTTTGCAGTTCTGATGCTCGAAACGAATAACTGGAACGGCCTAGGGGAAAACTACACATACCGTTGTAATCCGGCGAGTCTCTACTTTCAGATGCAACAGAAATTTTGCGGATTGGTCAATCCGTTCGCGAGATATTGGCAGTTTGGAGGTAAGAAACGCTTGAGAAACTCAAAATTTTCTTAGTTCTGATGCTAGAAACGAGTAACTAGAACGGCGTAGGGGAAAAGTGCGCATACCGTTGTAATCGGGCGAGATTCTACTTTCAGATGCAACAGAAATTTTGCGGATCGGTCAATCCGTTCGCGAGATATGGCAGTTTGAAGGTAAGAAACGCTTGAGAAACTCAAAATTTGCGCAGTTCTGATGCTTGAAACGAATAACTAGAACCGCCTAGGGGAAAAGTGCGCATACCGTTGTAATCGGGCGAGTCTCTACTTTCAGATGCAACAGAAATTTTGCGGATTGGTCAATCCGTTCGCGAGATATGGCAGTTTGGAGGTAAGAAACGCTTGAGAAACTCAAAATTTTCGCAGTTCTGATGCTAGAAACGAGTGACTAGAACGGCCTAGGGGAAAAGTACGAATACCGTTGTAATCGGGCGAGTTTCTACTTTCACAAGCAACAGAAATTTTGCGGATTGGTCAATCCGTTCGCGAGATATGGCAGTTTGGATATAAGAAACGCTTTAGAAACTCAAAATTTTCGCAGTTCTGATGCTCGAATCGAATAACTAGAACGGCCCAGGGGAAAAGGGCGCATACCATTGTAATCGGGCGAGTTTCTACTTTCAAATGCAACAGAAATTTTGCGGATTGGTCAATCCGTTCGCGAGATATGGCCGTTTGTATGTAAGAAACGCTTGAGAAACTCAAAATTTTCGCAGTTCTGATGCTTGAAACGAATAACTAGAACGGCCTAGGGGAAAAGTGCGCATACCGTTGTAATCGGGCGAGTTTCTACTTTCAGAGGCAACAGAAATTTAGCGGATTGGTCAATCCGTTCGCGAGTTAGGCAGTTTGGAGGTAAGAAACGCTTGAGAAACTCAAAATTTTCGCAGTTCTGATGCTCGAAATGAATAACTAGAACGGCCTAGGGGAGAAGTACGCATACCGTTGTAATCGGGCGAGTTTCTACTTTCAGATGCAACAGAAATTTTGCGGATTGATCAATCCGTTCGCGAGATATGGCAGTTTGGAAATAAGAAACGCTTGAGAAACTCAAAATTTTCGCAGTTCTGATGCTAGAAACGAGTAACTAGAACGGCGTAGGGGAAAAGTGCGCATACCGTTGTAATCGGGCGAGATTCTACTTTCAGATGCAACAGAAATTTTGCGGATCGGTCAATCCGTTCGCGAGATATGGCAGTTTGAAGGTAAGAAACGCTTGAGAAACTCAAAATTTGCGCAGTTCTGATGCTTGAAACGAATAACTAGAACGGCCTAGGGGAAAAGTGGGCATACCGTTGTAATCGGGCGATTTTCTACTTTCAGATGCAACAGAAATTTTGCGGATCGGCCAATCCGTTCGCGAGATATGGCAGTTTGGATGCAAGAAACGCTTGAGAAACTCGAAATTTTTGCAGTTCTGATGCTCGAAACGAATAACTGGAACGGCCTAGGGGAAAACTACACATACTGTTGTAATCCGGCGACTCTCTACTTTCAGATGCAACAGAAATTTTGCGGATTGGTCAATCCGTTCGCGAGATATGGCAGTTTGGAGGTAAGAAACGCTTGAGAAACTCAAAATTTTCGCAGTTCTGATGCTCGAAATGAATAACTAGAACGGCCTAGGGGAGAAGTACGCATACCGATGTAATCGGGCGAGTTTCTACTTTTAGATGCAACAGAAATTTTGCGGATCGGTCAATCCGTTCGCGAGATATGGCAGTTTGGATGCAAGAAACGCTTGAGAAACTCGAAATTTTCGCAGTTCTGATGCTCGAAACGAATAACTGGAACGGCCTAGGGGAAAACTACACATACCGTTGTAATCGGGCGAGTCTCTACTTTCAGATGCAACAGAAATTTTGCGGATTGATCAATCCGTTCGCGAGATATGGCAGTTTGGAAATAAGAAACGCTTGAGAAACTCAAAATTTTCGCAGTTCTGAGGCTAGAAACGAGTAACTAGAACGGCGTAGGGGAAAAGTGCGCATACCGTTGTAATCGGGCGAGATTCTACTTTCAGATGCAACAGAAATTTTGCGGATCGGTCAATCCGTTCGCGAGATATGGCAGTTTGAAGGTAAGAAACGCTTGAGAAACTCAAAATTTGCGCAGTTCTGATGCTTGAAACGAATAACTAGAACCGCCTAGGGGAAAAGTGCGCATACCGTTGTAATCGGGCGAGTCTCTACTTTCAGATGCGACAGAAATTTTGCGGATTGGTCAATCCGTTCGCGAGATATGGCAGTTTGGAGGTAAGAAACGCTTGAGAAACACAAAATTTTCGCAGTTCTGATGCTAGAAACGAGTGACTAGAACGGCCTAGGGGAAAAGTACGAATACCGTTGTAATCGGGCGAGTTTCTACTTTCACAAGCAACAGAAATTTTGCGGATTGGTCAATCCGTTCGCGAGATATGGCAGTTTGGATATAAGAAACGCTTTAGAAACTCAAAATTTTCGCAGTTCTGATGCTCGAATCGAATAACTAGAACGGCCCAGGGGAAAAGTGCGCATACCGTTGTAATCGGGCGAGTTTCTACTTTCAAATGCAACAGAAATTTTGCGGATTGGTCAATCCGTTCGCGAGATATGGCCGTTTGTATAAGAAACGCTTGAGAAACTCAAAATTTTCGCAGTTCTGATGCTTGAAACGAATAACTAGAACGGCCTAGGGGAAAAGTGCGCATACCGTTGTAATCGGGCGAGTTTCTACTTTCAGAGGCAACAGAAATTTAGCGGATTGATCAATCCGTTCGCGAGATATGGCAGTTTGGAAATAAGAAACGCTTGAGAAACTCAAAATTTTCTTAGTTCTGATGCTAGAAACGAGTAACTAGAACGGCGTAGGGGAAAAGTGCGCATACCATTGTAATCGGGCGAGATTCTACTTTCAGATGCAACAGAAATTTTGCGGATCGGTCAATCCGTTCGCGAGATATGGCAGTTTGAAGGTAAGAAACGCTTGAGAAACTCAAAATTTGCGCAGTTCTGATGCTTGAAACGAATAACTAGAACCGCCTAGGGGAAAAGTGCGCATACCGTTGTAATCGGGCGAGTCTCTACTTTCAGATGCAACAGAAATTTTGCGGATTGGTCAATCCGTTCGCGAGATATGGCAGTTTGGAGGTAAGAAACGCTTGAGAAACTCAAATTTTTCGCAGTTCTGATGCTAGAAACGAGTGACTAGAACGGCCTAGGGGAAAAGTACGAATACCGTTGTAATCGGGCGTGTTTCTACTTTCACAAGCAACAGAAATTTTGCGGATTGGTCAATCCGTTCGCGAGATATGGCAGTTTGGATATAAGAAACGCATTAGAAACTCAAAATTTTCGCAGTTCTGATGCTCGAATCGAATAACTAGAACGGCCCAGGGGAAAAGTGCGCATACCATTGTAATCGGGCGAGTTTCTACTTTCAAATGCAACAGAAATTTTGCGGATTGGTCAATCCGTTCGCGAGATATGGCCGTTTGTATGTAAGAAACGCTTGAGAAACTCAAAATTTTCGCAGTTCTGATGCTTGAAACGAATAACTAGAACGGCCTAGGGGAAAAGTGCGCATACCGTTGTAATCGGGCGAGTTTCTACTTTCAGAGGCAACAGAAATTTAGCGGATTGGTCAATCCGTTCGCGAGTTAGGCAGTTTGGAGGTAAGAAACGCTTGAGAAACTCAAAATTTTCGCAGTTCTGATGCTCGAAATGAATAACTAGAACGGCCTAGGGGAGAAGTACGCATACCGTTGTAATCGGGCGAGTTTCTACTTTCAGATGCAACAGAAATTTTGCGGATTGATCAATCCGTTCGCGAGATATGGCAGTTTGGAAATAAGAAACGCTTGAGAAACTCAAAATTTTCGCAGTTCTGATGCTAGAAACGAGTAACTAGAACGGCGTAGGGGAAAAGTGCGCATACCGTTGTAATCGGGCGAGATTCTACTTTCAGATGCAACAGAAATTTTGCGGATCGGTCAATCCGTTCGCGAGATATGGCAGTTTGAAGGTAAGAAACGCTTGAGAAACTCAAAATTTGCGCAGTTCTGATGCTTGAAACGAATAACTAGAACGGCCTAGGGGAAAAGTGGGCATACCGTTGTAATCGGGCGATTTTCTACTTTCAGATGCAACAGAAATTTTGCGGATCGGCCAATCCGTTCGCGAGATATGGCAGTTTGGATGCAAGAAACGCTTGAGAAACTCGAAATTTTTGCAGTTCTGATGCTCGAAACGAATAACTGGAACGGCCTAGGGGAAAACTACACATACTGTTGTAATCCGGCGACTCTCTACTTTCAGATGCAACAGAAATTTTGCGGATTGGTCAATCCGTTCGCGAGATATGGCAGTTTGGAGGTAAGAAACGCTTGAGAAACTCAAAATTTTCGCAGTTCTGATGCTCGAAATGAATAACTAGAACGGCCTAGGGGAGAAGTACGCATACCGATGTAATCGGGCGAGTTTCTACTTTTAGATGCAACAGAAATTTTGCGGATCGGTCAATCCGTTCGCGAGATATGGCAGTTTGGATGCAAGAAACGCTTGAGAAACTCGAAATTTTCGCAGTTCTGATGCTCGAAACGAATAACTGGAACGGCCTAGGGGAAAACTACACATACCGTTGTAATCGGGCGAGTCTCTACTTTCAGATGCAACAGAAATTTTGCGGATTGATCAATCCGTTCGCGAGATATGGCAGTTTGGAAATAAGAAACGCTTGAGAAACTCAAAATTTTCGCAGTTCGTCTGAGGCTAGAAACGAGTAACTAGAACGGCGTAGGGGAAAAGTGCGCATACCGTTGTAATCGGGCGAGATTCTACTTTCAGATGCAACAGAAATTTTGCGGATCGGTCAATCCGTTCGCGAGATATGGCAGTTTGAAGGTAAGAAACGCTTGAGAAACCTCAAAATTTGCGCAGTTCTGATGCTTGAAACGAATAACTAGAACCGCCTAGGGGAAAAGTGCGCATACCTACGTTGTAATCGGGCGAGTCTCTACTTTCAGATGCGACAGAAATATTGCGGATTGGTCAATCCGTTCGCGAGATTGGCAGTTTGGAGGTAAGAAACGCTTGAGAAACTCAAATTTTTCGCAGTTCTGATGCTAGAAACGAGTGACTAGACGGCCTAGGGGAAAAGTACGAATACCGTTGTAATCGGGCGTGTTTCTACTTTCACAAGCAACAGAAATTTTGCGGATTGGTCAATCCGTTCGCGAGATATGGCAGTTTGGATATAAGAAACGCATTAGAAACTCAAAATTTTCGCAGTTCTGATGCTCGAATCGAATAACTAGACGGCCCAGGGAAAAGTGCGCATACCGTTGTAATCGGGCGAGTTTCTACTTTCAAATGCAACAGAAATTTTGCGGATTGGTCATTCCGTTCGCGAGATATGGCCGTTTGTATGTAAGAAACGCTTGAGAAACTCAAAATTTTCGCAGTTCTGATGCTTGAAACGAATAACTAGAACTGCCTAGGGGAAAAGTGCGCATACCGTTGTAATCGGGCGAGTTTCTACTTTCAGAGGCAACAGAAATTTAGCGGATTGGTCAATCCGTTCGCGAGATATGGCAGTTTGGAGGTAAGAAACGCTTGAGAAACTCAAAATTTTCGCAGTTCTGATGCTCGAAATGAATAACTAGAACGGCCTAGGGGAGAAGTACGCATACCGTTGTAATCGGGCGAGTTTCTACTTTCAGATGCAACAGAAATTTAGCGGATTGGTCAATCCGTTCGCGAGATATGGCAGTTTGGAGGTAAGAAACGCTTGAGAAACTCAAAATTTTCGCAGTTCTGATGCTCGAAATGAATAACTAGAACGGCCTAGGGGAGAAGTACGCATACCGTTGTAATCGGGCGAGTTTCTACTTTCAGGTGCAACAGAAATTTTGCGGATTGATCATTCCGTTCGCGAGATATGGCAGTTTGGAAATAAGAAACGCTTGAGAAACTCAAAATTTTCGCAGTTCTGATGCTAGAAACGAGTAACTAGAACGGCGTAGGGGAAAAGTGCGCATACCGTTGTAATCGGGCGAGTTTCTACTTTCAGAGGCAACAGAAATTTAGCGGATTGGTCAATCCGTTCGCGAGATATGGCCGTTTGTACGTAAGAAACGCTTGAGAAACTCAAAATTTTCGCAGTTCTGATGCTTGAAACGAATAACTAGAACGGCCTAGGGGAAAAGTGCGCATACCGTTGTAATCGGGCGAGTTTCTACTTTCAGAGGCAACAGAAATTTTGTGGATTGATCAATCCGTTCGCGAGATATGGCAGTTTGGAAATAAGAAACGCTTGAGAAACTCAAAATTTTCGCAGTTCTGATGCTTGAAACGAATAACTAGAACCGCCTAGGGGAAAAGTGCGCATACCGTTGTAATCGGGCGAGTCTCTACTTTCAGATGCAACAGAAATTTTGCGGATTGGTCAATCCGTTCGCGAGATATGGCAGTTTGGATGTAAGAAACGCTTGAGAAACTCAAAATTTTCGCAGTTCTGATGCTAGAAACGAGTGACTAGAACGGCCTAGGGGAAAAGTACGAATACCGTTGTAATCGGGCGTGTTTCTACTTTCACAAGCAACAGAAATTTTGCGGATTGGTCAATCCGTTCGCGAGATATGGCAGTTTGGAGGTAAGAAACGCTTGAGAAACTCAAAATTTTCCCAGTTCTGATGCTCGAAATGAATAACTAGAACGGCCTAGGGGAGAAGTACGCATACCGTTGTAATCGGGCGAGTTTCTACTTTCAGATGCAACAGAAATTTTGCGGATTGATCAATCCGTTCGCGAGATATGGCAGTTTGGAAATAAGAAACGCTTGAGAAACTCAAAATTTTCGCAGTTCTGATGCTAGAAACGAGTAACTAGAACGGCGTAGGGGAAAAGTGCGCATACCGTTGTAATCGGGCGAGTCTCTACTTTCAGATGCAATAGAAATTTTGCGGATCGGTCAATCCGTTCGCGAGATATGGCAGTTTGAAGGTAAGAAACGCTTGAGAAACTCAAAATTTGCGCAGTTCTGATGCTTGAAACGAATAACTAGAACCGCCTAGGGGAAAAGTGCGCATACCGTTGTAATCGGGCGTGTTTCTACTTTCACAAGCAACAGAAATTTTGCGGATTGGTCAATCCGTTCGCGAGATATGGCAGTTTGGATATAAGAAACGCTTTAGAAACTCAAAATTTTCGCAGTTCTGATGCTCGAATCGAATAACTAGAACGGCCCAGGGGAAAAGTGCGCATACCGTTGTAATGGGGCGAGTTTCTACTTTCAAATGCAACAGAAATTTTGCGGATTGGTCAATCCGTTCGCGAGATATGGCCGTTTGTACGTAAGAAACGCTTGAGAAACTCAAAATTTTCGCAGTTCTGATGCTTGAAACGAATAACTAGAACGGCCTAGGGGAAAAGTGCGCATACCGTTGTAATCGGGCGAGTTTCTACTTTCAGAGGCAACAGAAATTTTGCGGATTGATCAATCCGTTCGCGAGATATGGCAGTTTGGAAATAAGAAACGCTTGAGAAACTCAAAATTTTCGCAGTTCTGATGCTTGAAACGAATAACTAGAACCGCCTAGGGGAAAAGTGCGCATACCGTTGTAATCGAGCGAGTCTCTACTTTCAGATGCAACAGAAATTTTGCGGATTGGTCAATCCGTTCGCGAGATATGGCAGTTTGGAGGTAAGAAACGCTTGAGAAACTCAAAATTTTCGCAGTTCTGATGCTAGAAACGAGTGACTAGAACGGCCTAGGGGAAAAGTACGAATACCGTTGTAATCGGGCGTGTTTCTACTTTCACAAGCAACAGAAATTTTGCGGATTGGTCAATCCGTTCGCGAGATATGGCAGTTTGGAGGTAAGAAACGCTTGAGAAACTCAAAATTTTCGCAGTTCTGATGCTCGAAATGAATAACTAGAACGGCCTAGGGGAGAAGTACGCATACCGTTGTAATCGGGCGAGTTTCTACTTTCAGATGCAACAGAAATTTTGCGGATTGATCAATCCGTTCGCGAGATATGGCAGTTTGGAAATAAGAAACGCTTGAGAAACTCAAAATTTTCGCAGTTCTGATGCTAGAAACGAGTAACTAGAACGGCGTAGGGGAAAAGTGCGCATACCGTTGTAATCGGGCGAGATTCTACTTTCAGATGCAACAGAAATTTTGCGGATCGGTCAATCCGTTCGCGAGATATGGCAGTTTGAAGGTAAGAAACGCTTGAGAAACTCAAAATTTGCGCAGTTCTGATGCTTGAAACGAATAACTAGAACGGCCTAGGGGAAAAGTGGGCATACCGTTGTAATCGGGCGATTTTCTACTTTCAGATGCAACAGAAATTTTGCGGATCGGCCAATCCGTTCGCGAGATATGGCAGTTTGGATGCAAGAAACGCTTGAGAAACTCGAAATTTTTGCAGTTCTGATGCTCGAAACGAATAACTGGAACGGCCTAGGGGAAAACTACACATACTGTTGTAATCCGGCGACTCTCTACTTTCAGATGCAACAGAAATTTTGCGGATTGGTCAATCCGTTCGCGAGATATGGCAGTTTGGAGGTAAGAAACGCTTGAGAAACTCAAAATTTTCGCAGTTCTGATGCTCGAAATGAATAACTAGAACGGCCTAGGGGAGAAGTACGCATACCGATGTAATCGGGCGAGTTTCTACTTTTAGATGCAACAGAAATTTTGCGGATCGGTCAATCCGTTCGCGAGATATGGCAGTTTGGATGCAAGAAACGCTTGAGAAACTCGAAATTTTCGCAGTTCTGATGCTCGAAACGAATAACTGGAACGGCCTAGGGGAAAACTACACATACCGTTGTAATCGGGCGAGTCTCTACTTTCAGATGCAACAGAAATTTTGCGGATTGATCAATCCGTTCGCGAGATATGGCAGTTTGGAAATAAGAAACGCTTGAGAAACTCAAAATTTTCGCAGTTCTGAGGCTAGAAACGAGTAACTAGAACGGCGTAGGGGAAAAGTGCGCATACCGTTGTAATCGGGCGAGATTCTACTTTCAGATGCAACAGAAATTTTGCGGATCGGTCAATCCGTTCGCGAGATATGGCAGTTTGAAGGTAAGAAACGCTTGAGAAACTCAAAATTTGCGCAGTTCTGATGCTTGAAACGAATAACTAGAACCGCCTAGGGGAAAAGTGCGCATACCGTTGTAATCGGGCGAGTCTCTACTTTCAGATGCGACAGAAATTTTGCGGATTGGTCAATCCGTTCGCGAGATATGGCAGTTTGGAGGTAAGAAACGCTTGAGAAACACAAAATTTTCGCAGTTCTGATGCTAGAAACGAGTGACTAGAACGGCCTAGGGGAAAAGTACGAATACCGTTGTAATCGGGCGAGTTTCTACTTTCACAAGCAACAGAAATTTTGCGGATTGGTCAATCCGTTCGCGAGATATGGCAGTTTGGATATAAGAAACGCTTTAGAAACTCAAAATTTTCGCAGTTCTGATGTTCGAATCGAATAACTAGAACGGCCCAGGGGAAAAGTGCGCATACCGTTGTAATCGGGCGAGTTTCTACTTTCAAATGCAACAGAAATTTTGCGGATTGGTCAATCCGTTCGCGAGATATGGCCGTTTGTACGTAAGAAACGCTTGAGAAACTCAAAATTTTCGCAGTTCTGATGCTTGAAACGAATAACTAGAACGGCGTAGGGGAAAAGTGCGCATACCGTTGTAATCGGGCGAGTCTCTACTTTCAGATGCAACAGAAATTTTGCGGATCGGTCAATCCGTTCGCGAGATATGGCAGTTTGAAGGTAAGAAACGCTTGAGAAACTCAAAATTTGCGCAGTTCTGATGCTTGAAACGAATAACTAGAACCGCCTAGGGGAAAAGTGCGCATACCGTTGTAATCGGGCGAGTCTCTACTTTCAGATGCAACAGAAATTTTGCGGATTGGTCAATCCGTTCGCGAGATATGGCAGTTTGGAGGTAAGAAACGCTTGAGAAACTCAAAATTTTCGCAGTTCTGATGCTAGAAACGAGTGACTAGAACGGCCTAGGGGAAAAGTACGAATACCGTTGTAATCGGGCGGGTTTCTACTTTCACAAGCAACAGAAATTTTGCGGATTGGTCAATCCGTTCGCGAGATATGGCAGTTTGGATATAAGAAACGCTTTAGAAACTCAAAATTTTCGCAGTTCTGATGCTTGAAACGAATAACTAGAACGGCCTAGGGGAAAAGTGCGCATACCGTTGTAATCGGGCGAGTTTCTACTTTCAGAGGCAACAGATATTTAGCGGATTGGTCAATCCGTTCGCGAGATATGGCAGTTTGGAGGTAAGAAACGCTTGAGAAACTCAAAATTTTCGCAGTTCTGATGCTCGAAATGAATAACTAGAACGGCCTAGGGGAGAAGTACGCATACCGTTGTAATCGGGCGAGTTTCTACTTTCAGATGCAACCGAAATTTTGCGGATTGGTCAATCCGTTCGCGAGATATGGCCGTTTGTATGTAAGAAACGCTTGAGAAACTCAAAATTTTCGCAGTTCTGATGCTTGAAACGAATAACTAGAACGGCCTAGGGGAAAAGTGCGCATACCGTTGTAATCGGGCGAGTTTCTACTTTCAGAGGCAACAGAAATTTAGCGGATTGGTCAATCCGTTCGCGAGATATGGCAGTTTGGAGGTAAGAAACGCTTGAGAAACTCAAAATTTTCGCAGTTCTGATGCTCGAAATGAATAACTAGAACGGCCTAGGGGAGAAGTACGCATACCGTTGTAATCGGGCGAGTTTCTACTTTCAGATGCAACAGAAATTTAGCGGATTGGTCAATCCGTTCGCGAGATATGGCAGTTTGGAGGTAAGAAACGCTTGAGAAACTCAAAATTTTCGCAGTTCTGATGCTCGAAATGAATAACTAGAACGGCCTAGGGGAGAAGTACGCATACCGTTGTAATCGGGCGAGTTTCTACTTTCAGGTGCAACAGAAATTTTGCGGATTGATCAATCCGTTCGCGAGATATGGCAGTTTGGAAATAAGAAACGCTTGAGAAACTCAAAATTTTCGCAGTTCTGATGCTAGAAACGTGTAACTAGAACGGCGTAGGGGAAAAGTGCGCATACCGTTGTAATCGGGCGAGTTTCTACTTTCAGAGGCAACAGAAATTTAGCGGATTGGTCAATCCGTTCGCGAGATATGGCCGTTTGTACGTAAGAAACGCTTGAGAAACTCAAAATTTTCGCAGTTCTGATGCTTGAAACGAATAACTAGAACGGCCTAGGGGAAAAGTGCGCATACCGTTGTAATCGGGCGAGTTTCTACTTTCAGAGGCAACAGAAATTTTGCGGATTGATCAATCCGTTCGCGAGATATGGCAGTTTGGAAATAAGAAACGCTTGAGAAACTCAAAATTTTCGCAGTTCTGATGCTTGAAACGAATAACTAGAACCGCCTAGGGGAAAAGTGCGCATACCGTTGTAATCGGGCGAGTCTCTACTTTCAGATGCAACAGAAATTTTGCGGATTGGTCAATCCGTTCGCGAGATATGGCAGTTTGGATGTAAGAAACGCTTGAGAAACTCAAAATTTTCGCAGTTCTGATGCTAGAAACGAGTGACTAGAACGGCCTAGGGGAAAAGTACGAATACCGTTGTAATCGGGCGTGTTTCTACTTTCACAAGCAACAGAAATTTTGCGGATTGGTCAATCCGTTCGCGAGATATGGCAGTTTGGAGGTAAGAAACGCTTGAGAAACTCAAAATTTTCCCAGTTCTGATGCTCGAAATGAATAACTAGAACGGCCTAGGGGAGAAGTACGCATACCGTTGTAATCGGGCGAGTTTCTACTTTCAGATGCAACAGAAATTTTGCGGATTGATCAATCCGTTCGCGAGATATGGCAGTTTGGAAATAAGAAACGCTTGAGAAACTCAAAATTTTCGCAGTTCTGATGCTAGAAACGAGTAACTAGAACGGCGTAGGGGAAAAGTGCGCATACCGTTGTAATCGGGCGAGTCTCTACTTTCAGATGCAATAGAAATTTTGCGGATCGGTCAATCCGTTCGCGAGATATGGCAGTTTGAAGGTAAGAAACGCTTGAGAAACTCAAAATTTGCGCAGTTCTGATGCTTGAAACGAATAACTAGAACCGCCTAGGGGAAAAGTGCGCATACCGTTGTAATCGGGCGTGTTTCTACTTTCACAAGCAACAGAAATTTTGCGGATTGGTCTATCCGTTCGCGAGATATGGCAGTTTGGATATAAGAAACGCTTTAGAAGCTCAAAATTTTCGCAGTTCTGATGCTCGAATCGAATAACTAGAACGGCCCAGGGGAAAAGTGCGCATACCGTTGTAATGGGGCGAGTTTCTACTTTCACATGCAACAGAAATTTTGCGGATTGGTCAATCCGTTCGCGAGATATGGCCGTTTGTACGTAAGAAACGCTTGAGAAACTCAAAATTTTCGCAGTTCTGATGCTTGAAACGAATAACTAGAACGGCCTAGGGGAAAAGTGCGCATACCGTTGTAATCGGGCGAGTTTCTACTTTCAGAGGCAACAGAAATTTTGCGGATTGGTCAATCCGTTCGCGAGATATGGCAGTTTGGAGGTAAGAAACGCTTGAGAAACTCAAAATTTTCGCAGTTCTGATGCTAGAAACGAGTGACTAGAACGGCCTAGGGGAAAAGTACGAATACCGTTGTAATCGGGCGTGTTTCTACTTTCACAAGCAACAGAAATTTTGCGGATTGGTCAATCCATTCGCGAGATATGGCAGTTTGGAGGTAAGAAACGCTTGAGAAACTCAAAATTTTCGCAGTTCTGATGCTCGAAATGAATAACTAGAACGGCCTAGGGGAGAAGTACGCATACCGTTGTAATCGGGCGAGTTTCTACTTTCAGATGCAACAGAAATTTTGCGGATTGATCAATCCGTTCGCGAGATATGGCAGTTTGGAAATAAGAAACGCTTGAGAAACTCAAAATTTTCGCAGTTCTGATGCTAGAAACGAGTAACTAGAACGGCGTAGGGGAAAAGTGCGCATACCGTTGTAATCGGGCGAGTCTCTACTTTCAGATGCAACAGAAATTTTGCGTATCGGTCAATCCGTTCGCGAGATATGGCAGTTTGAAGGTAAGAAACGCTTGAGAAACTCAAAATTTTCGCAGTTCTGATGCTCGAAATGAATAACTAGAACGGCCTAGGGGAGAAGTACGCATACCGTTGTAATCGGGCGAGTTTCTACTTTCAGATGCAACAGAAATTTTGCGGATTGATCAATCCGTTCGCGAGATATGGCAGTTTGGAAATAAGAAACGCTTGAGAAACTCAAAATTTTCGCAGTTCTGATGCTAGAAACGAGTAACTAGAACGGCGTAGGGGAAAAGTGCGCATACCGTTGTAATCGGGCGAGTCTCTACTTTCAGATGCAACAGAAATTTTGCGGATCGGTCAATCCGTTCGCGAGATATGGCAGTTTGAAGGTAAGAAACGCTTGAGAAACTCAAAATTTGCGCAGTTCTGATGCTTGAAACGAATAACTAGAACCGCCTAGGGTAAAAGTGCGCATACCGTTGTAATCGGGCGTGTTTCTACTTTCACAAGCAACAGAAATTTTGCGGATTGGTCAATCCGTTCGCGAGATATGGCAGTTTGGATATAAGAAACGCTTTAGAAACTCAAAATTTTCGCAGTTCTGATGCTCGAATCGAATAACTAGAACGGCCCAGGGGAAAAGTGCGCATACCGTTGTAATCGGGCGAGTTTCTACTTTCAAATGCAACAGAAATTTTGCGGATTGGTCAATCCGTTCGCGAGATATGGCCGTTTGTATGTAAGAAACGCTTGAGAAACTCAAAATTTTCGCAGTTCTGATGCTTGAAACGAATAACTAGAACGGCCTAGGGGAAAAGTGCGCATACCGTTGTAATCGGGCGAGTTTCTACTTTCAGAGGCAACAGAAATTTAGCGGATTGGTCAATCCGTTCGCGAGATATGGCAGTTTGGAGGTAAGAAACGCTTGAGAAACTCAAAATTTTCGCAGTTCTGATGCTCGAAATGAATAACTAGAACGGCCTAGGGGAGAAGTACGCATACCGTTGTAATCGGGCGAGTTTCTACTTTCAGATGCAACAGAAATTTTGCGGATTGATCAATCCGTTCGCGAGATATGGCAGTTTGGAAATAAGAAACGCTTTAGAAACTCAAAATTTTCGCAGTTCTGATGCTCGAATCGAATAACTAGAACGGCCTAGGGGAGAAGTACGCATACCGTTGTAATCGGGCTAGTTTCTACTTTCAGATGCAACAGAAATTTTGCGGATTGATCAATCCGTTCGCGAGATATGGCAGTTTGGAAATAAGAAACGCTTGAGAAACTCAAAATTTTCGCAGTTCTGATGCTAGAAACGAGTAACTAGAACGGCGTAGGGGAAAAGTGCGCATACCGTTGTAATCGGGCGAGTTTCTACTTTCAGAGGCAACAGAAATTTAGCGGATTGGTCAATCCGTTCGCGAGATATGGCCGTTTGTACGTAAGAAACGCTTGAGAAACTCAAAATTTTCGCAGTTCTGATGCTTGAAACGAATAACTAGAACGGCCTAGGGGAAAAGTGCGCATACCGTTGTAATCGGGCGAGTTTCTACTTTCAGAGGCAACAGAAATTTAGCGGATTGATCAATCCGTTCGCGAGATATGGCAGTTTGGAAATAAGAAACGCTTGAGAAACTCAAAATTTTCGCAGTTCTGATGCTAGAAACGAGTAACTAGAACGGCGTAGGGGAAAAGTGCGCATACCGTTGTAATCGGGCGAGATTCTACTTTCAGATGCAACAGAAATTTTGCGGATCGGTCAATCCGTTCGCGAGATATGGCAGTTTGAAGGTAAGAAACGCTTGAGAAACTCAAAATTTGCGCAGTTCTGATGCTTGAAACGAATAACTAGAACCGCCTAGGGGAAAAGTGCGCATACCGTTGTAATCGGGCGAGTCTCTACTTTCAGATGCAACAGAAATTTTGCGGATTGGTCAATCCGTTCGCGAGATATGGCAGTCTGGAGGTAAGAAACGCTTGAGAAACTCAAAATTTTCGCAGTTCTGATGCTAGAATCGAATAACTAGAACGGCCTAGGGGAGAAGTACGCATACCGTTGTAATCGGGCGAGTTTCTACTTTCAGATGCAACAGAAATTTTGCGGATTGATCAATCCGTTCGCGAGATATGGCAGTTTGGAAATAAGAAACGCTTTAGAAACTCAAAATTTTCGCAGTTCTGATGCTCGAATCGAATAACTAGAACGGCCTAGGGGAGAAGTACGCATACCGTTGTAATCGGGCTAGTTTCTACTTTCAGATGCAACAGAAATTTTGCGGATTGATCAATCCGTTCGCGAGATATGGCAGTTTGGAAATAAGAAACGCTTGAGAAACTCAAAATTTTCGCAGTTCTGATGCTAGAAACGAGTAACTAGAACGGCGTAGGGGAAAAGTGCGCATACCGTTGTAATCGGGCGAGTTTCTACTTTCAGAGGCAACAGAAATTTAGCGGATTGGTCAATCCGTTCGCGAGATATGGCCGTTTGTACGTAAGAAACGCTTGAGAAACTCAAAATTTTCGCAGTTCTGATGCTTGAAACGAATAACTAGAACGGCCTAGGGGAAAAGTGCGCATACCGTTGTAATCGGGCGAGTTTCTACTTTCAGAGGCAACAGAAATTTAGCGGATTGATCAATCCGTTCGCGAGATATGGCAGTTTGGAAATAAGAAACGCTTGAGAAACTCAAAATTTTCGCAGTTCTGATGCTAGAAACGAGTAACTAGAACGGCGTAGGGGAAAAGTGCGCATACCGTTGTAATCGGGCGAGATTCTACTTTCAGATGCAACAGAAATTTTGCGGATCGGTCAATCCGTTCGCGAGATATGGCAGTTTGAAGGTAAGAAACGCTTGAGAAACTCAAAATTTGCGCAGTTCTGATGCTTGAAACGAATAACTAGAACCGCCTAGGGGAAAAGTGCGCATACCGTTGTAATCGGGCGAGTCTCTACTTTCAGATGCAACAGAAATTTTGCGGATTGGTCAATCCGTTCGCGAGATATGGCAGTTTGGAGGTAAGAAACGCTTGAGAAACTCAAAATTTTCGCAGTTCTGATGCTAGAATCGAATAACTAGAACGGCGTAGGGGAAAAGTGCGCATACCGTTGTAATCGGGCGTGTTTCTACTTTCAGATGCAACAGAAATTTTGCGGATTGATCAATCCGTTCGCGAGATATGGCAGTTTGGAAATAAGAAACGCTTGAGAAACTCAAAATTTTCGCAGTTCTGATGCTCGAAATGAATAACTAGAACGGCCTAGGGGAGAAGTACGCATACCGTTGTAATCGGGCGAGTTTCTACTTTCAGATGCAACCGAAATTTTGCGGATTGGTCAATCCGTTCGCGAGATATGGCCGTTTGTATGTAAGAAACGCTTGAGAAACTCAAAATTTTCGCAGTTCTGATGCTTGAAACGAATAACTAGAACGGCCTAGGGGAAAAGTGCGCATACCGTTGTAATCGGGCGAGTTTCTACTTTCAGAGGCAACAGAAATTTAGCGGATTGGTCAATCCGTTCGCGAGATATGGCAGTTTGGATGTAAGAAACGCTTGAGAAACTCAAAATTTTCGCAGTTCTGATGCTCGAAATGAATAACTAGAACGGCCTAGGGGAGAAGTACGCATACCGTTGTAATCGGGCGAGTTTCTACTTTCAGATGCAACAGAAATTTTGCGGATTGATCAATCCGTTCGCGAGATATGGCAGTTTGGAAATAAGAAACGCTTGAGAAACTCAAAATTTTCGCAGTTCTGATGCTAGAAACGAGTAACTAGAACGGCGTAGGGGAAAAGTGCGCATACCGTTGTAATCGGGCGAGTCTCTACTTTCAGATGCAACAGAAGTTTTGCGGATCGGTCAATCCGTTCGCGAGATATGGCAGTTTGAAGGTAAGAAACGCTTGAGAAACTCAAAATTTGCGCAGTTCTGATGCTTGAAACGAATAACTAGAACCGCCTAGGGGAAAAGTGCGCATACCGTTGTAATCGGGCGAGTCTCTACTTTCAGATGCAACAGAAATTTTGCGGATTGGTCAATCCGTTCGCGAGATATGGCAGTTTGGAGGTAAGAAACGCTTGAGAAACTCAAAATTTTCGCAGTTCTGATGCTAGAAACGAGTGACTAGAACGGCCTAGGGGAAAAGTACGAATACCGTTGTAATCGGGCGTGTTTCTACTTTCACAAGCAACAGAAATTTTGCGGATTGGTCAATCCGTTCGCGAGATATGGCAGTTTGGATATAAGAAACGCTTTAGAAACTCAAAATTTTCGCAGTTCTGATGCTTGAAACGAATAACTAGAACGGCCTAGGGGAAAAGTGCGCATACCGTTGTAATCGGGCGAGTTTCTACTTTCAGAGGCAACAGAAATTTAGCGGATTGGTCAATCCGTTCGCGAGATATGGCAGTTTGGAGGTAAGAAACGCTTGAGAAACTCAAAATTTTCGCAGTTCTGATGCTCGAAATGAATAACTAGAACGGCCTAGGGGAGAAGTACGCATACCGTTGTAATCGGGCGAGTTTCTACTTTCAGATGCAACCGAAATTTTGCGGATCGGTCAATCCGTTCGCGAGATATGGCAGTTTGAAGGTAAGAAACGCTTGAGAAACTCAAAATTTGCGCAGTTCTGATGCTTGAAACGAATAACTAGAACCGCCTAGGGGAAAAGTGCGCATACCGTTGTAATCGGGCGAGTCTCTACTTTCAGATGCAACACAAATTTTGCGGATTGGTCAATCCGTTCGCGAGATATGGCAGTTTGGAGGTAAGAAACGCTTGAGAAACTCAAAATTTTCGCAGTTCTGATGCTAGAATCGAATAACTAGAACGGCGTAGGGGAAAAGTGCGCATACCGTTGTAATCGGGCGTGTTTCTACTTTCAGATGCAACAGAAATTTTGCGGATTGATCAATCCGTTCGCGAGATATGGCAGTTTGGAAATAAGAAACGCTTGAGAAACTCAAAATTTTCGCAGTTCTGATGCTAGAAACGAGTAACTAGAACGGCGTAGGGGAAAAGTGCGCATACCGTTGTAATCGGGCGAGTCTCTACTTTCAGATGCAACAGAAGTTTTGCGGATCGGTCAATCCGTTCGCGAGATATGGCAGTTTGAAGGTAAGAAACGCTTGAGAAACTCAAAATTTTCGCAGTTCTGATGCTCGAAATGAATAACTAGAACGGCCTAGGGGAGAAGTACGCATACCGTTGTAATCGGGCGAGTTTCTACTTTCAGATGCAACCGAAATTTTGCGGATCGGTCAATCCGTTCGCGAGATATGGCAGTTTGAAGGTAAGAAACGCTTGAGAAACTCAAAATTTTCGCAGTTCTGATGCTCGAAATGAATAACTAGAACGGCCTAGGGGAGAAGTACGCATACCGTTGTAATCGGGCGAGTTTCTACTTTCAGATGCAACCGAAATTTAGCGGAGTGGTCAATCCGTTCGCGAGATATGGCAGTTTGGAGGTAAGAAACGCTTGAGAAACTCAAAATTTTCGCAGTTCTGATGCTAGAATCGAATAACTAGAACGGCGTAGGGGAAAAGTGCGCATACCGTTGTAATCGGGCGTGTTTCTACTTTCAGATGCAACAGAAATTTTGCGGATTGATCAATCCGTTCGCGAGATATGGCAGTTTGGAAATAAGAAACGCTTGAGAAACTCAAAATTTTCGCAGTTCTGATGCTAGAAACGAGTAACTAGAACGGCGTAGGGGAAAAGTGCGCATACCGTTGTAATCGGGCGAGTCTCTACTTTCAGATGCAACAGAAGTTTTGCGGATCGGTCAATCCGTTCGCGAGATATGGCAGTTTGAAGGTAAGAAACGCTTGAGAAACTCAAAATTTTCGCAGTTCTGATGCTCGAAATGAATAACTAGAACGGCCTAGGGGAGAAGTACGCATACCGTTGTAATCGGGCGAGTTTCTACTTTCAGATGCAACAGAAATTTTGCGGATTGATCAATCCGTTCGCGAGATATGGCAGTTTGGAAATAAGAAACGCTTGAGAAACTCAAAATTTTCGCAGTTCTGATGCTAGAAACGAGTAACTAGAACGGCGTAGGGGAAAAGTGCGCATACCGTTGTAATCGGGCGAGTCTCTACTTTCAGATGCAACAGAAGTTTTGCGGATCGGTCAATCCGTTCGCGAGATATGGCAGTTTGAAGGTAAGAAACGCTTGAGAAACTCAAAATTTGCGCAGTTCTGATGCTTGAAACGAATAACTAGAACCGCCTAGGGGAAAAGTGCGCATACCGTTGTAATCGGGCGAGTCTCTACTTTCAGATGCAACAGAAATTTTGCGGATTGGTCAATCCGTTCGCGAGATATGGCAGTTTGGAGGTAAGAAACGCTTGAGAAACTCAAAATTTTCGCAGTTCTGATGCTAGAAACGAGTGACTAGAACGGCCTAGGGGAAAAGTACGAATACCGTTGTAATCGGGCGTGTTTCTACTTTCACAAGCAACAGAAATTTTGCGGATTGGTCAATCCGTTCGCGAGATATGGCAGTTTGGATATAAGAAACGCTTTAGAAACTCAAAATTTTCGCAGTTCTGATGCTTGAAACGAATAACTAGAACGGCCTAGGGGAAAAGTGCGCATACCGTTGTAATCGGGCGAGTTTCTACTTTCAGAGGCAACAGAAATTTAGCGGATTGGTCAATCCGTTCGCGAGATATGGCAGTTTGGAGGTAAGAAACGCTTGAGAAACTCAAAATTTTCGCAGTTCTGATGCTCGAAATGAATAACTAGAACGGCCTAGGGGAGAAGTACGCATACCGTTGTAATCGGGCGAGTTTCTACTTTCAGATGCAACCGAAATTTTGCGGATCGGTCAATCCGTTCGCGAGATATGGCAGTTTGAAGGTAAGAAACGCTTGAGAAACTCAAAATTTGCGCAGTTCTGATGCTTGAAACGAATAACTAGAACCGCCTAGGGGAAAAGTGCGCATACCGTTGTAATCGGGCGAGTCTCTACTTTCAGATGCAACACAAATTTTGCGGATTGGTCAATCCGTTCGCGAGATATGGCAGTTTGGAGGTAAGAAACGCTTGAGAAACTCAAAATTTTCGCAGTTCTGATGCTAGAATCGAATAACTAGAACGGCGTAGGGGAAAAGTGCGCATACCGTTGTAATCGGGCGTGTTTCTACTTTCAGATGCAACAGAAATTTTGCGGATTGATCAATCCGTTCGCGAGATATGGCAGTTTGGAAATAAGAAACGCTTGAGAAACTCAAAATTTTCGCAGTTCTGATGCTAGAAACGAGTAACTAGAACGGCGTAGGGGAAAAGTGCGCATACCGTTGTAATCGGGCGAGTCTCTACTTTCAGATGCAACAGAAGTTTTGCGGATCGGTCAATCCGTTCGCGAGATATGGCAGTTTGAAGGTAAGAAACGCTTGAGAAACTCAAAATTTTCGCAGTTCTGATGCTCGAAATGAATAACTAGAACGGCCTAGGGGAGAAGTACGCATACCGTTGTAATCGGGCGAGTTTCTACTTTCAGATGCAACCGAAATTTTGCGGATCGGTCAATCCGTTCGCGAGATATGGCAGTTTGAAGGTAAGAAACGCTTGAGAAACTCAAAATTTTCGCAGTTCTGATGCTCGAAATGAATAACTAGAACGGCCTAGGGGAGAAGTACGCATACCGTTGTAATCGGGCGAGTTTCTACTTTCAGATGCAACCGAAATTTAGCGGAGTGGTCAATCCGTTCGCGAGATATGGCAGTTTGGAGGTAAGAAACGCTTGAGAAACTCAAAATTTTCGCAGTTCTGATGCTCGAAATGAATAACTAGAACGGCCTAGGGGAGAAGTACGCATACCGTTGTAATCGGGCGAGTTTCTACTTTCAGATGCAACAGAAATTTTGCGGATTGATCAATCCGTTCGCGAGATATGGCAGTTTGGAAATAAGAAACGCTTGAGAAACTCAAAATTTTCGCAGTTCTGATGCTAGAAACGAGTAACTAGAACGGCGTAGGGGAAAAGTGCGCATACCGTTGTAATCGGGCGAGATTCTACTTTCAGATGCAACAGAAATTTTGCGGATCGGTCAATCCGTTCGCGAGATATGGCAGTTTGAAGGTAAGAAACGCTTGAGAAACTCAAAATTTGCGCAGTTCTGATGCTTGAAACGAATAACTAGAACCGCTTAGGGGAAAAGTGCGCATACCGTTGTAATCGGGCGAGTCTCTACTTTCAGATGCAACAGAAATTTTGCGGATTGGTCAATCCGTTCGCGAGATATGGCAGTTTGGAGGTAAGAAACGCTTGAGAAACTCAAAATTTTCGCAGTTCTGATGCTAGAAACGAGTGACTAGAACGGCCTAGGGGAAAAGTACGAATACCGTTGTAATCGGGCGTGTTTCTACTTTCACAAGCAACAGAAATTTTGCGGATTGGTCAATCCGTTCGCGAGATATGGCAGTTTGGATATAAGAAACGCTTTAGAAACTCAAAATTTTCGCAGTTCTGATGCTCGAATCGAATAACTAGAACGGCCCAGGGGAAAAGTGCGCATACCGTTGTAATCGGGCGAGTTTCTACTTTCAAATGCAACAGAAATTTTGCGGATTGGTCAATCCGTTCGCGAGATATGGCCGTTTGTATGTAAGAAACGCTTGAGAAACTCAAAATTTTCGCAGTTCTGATGCTCGAAACGAATAACTGGAACGGCCTAGGGAAAAACTACACATACCGTTGTAATCGGGCGAGTCTCTACTTTCAGATGCAACAGAAATTTTGCGGATTGGTCAATCCGTTCGCGAGATATGGCAGTTTGGAGGTAAGAAACGCTTGAGAAACTCAAAATTTGCGCAGTTCTGATGCTTGAAACGAATAACTAGAACCGCCTAGGGGAAAAGTGCGCATACCGCTGTAATCGGGCGAGTTTCTACTTTCAGATGCAACAGAAATTTTGCGGATTGATCAATCCGTTCGCGAGATATGGCAGTTTGGAAATAAGAAACGCTTGAGAAACTCAAAATTTTCGCAGTTCTGATGCTAGAAACGAGTAACTAGAACGGCGTAGGGGAAAAGTGCGCATACCGTTGTAATCGGGCGAGATTCTACTTTCAGATGCAACAGAAATTTTGCGGATCGGTCAATCCGTTCGCGAGATATGGCAGTTTGAAGGTAAGAAACGCTTGAGAAACTCAAAATTTGCGCAGTTCTGATGCTTGAAACGAATAACTAGAACCGCCTAGGGGAAAAGTGCGCATACCGTTGTAATCGGGCGAGTCTCTACTTTCAGATGCAACAGAAATTTTGCGGATTGGTCAATCCGTTCGCGAGATATGGCAGTTTGGAGGTAAGAAACGCTTGAGAAACTCAAAATTTTCGCAGTTCTGATGCTTGAAACGAGTAACTAGAACGGCGTAGGGGAAAAGTGCGCATATCGTTGTAATCGGGCGAGATTCTACTTTCAGATGCAACAGAAATTTTGCGGATCGGTCAATCCGTTCGCGAGATATGGCAGTTTGAAGGTAAGAAACGCTTGAGAAACTCAAAATTTGCGCAGTTCTGATGCTTGAAACGAATAACTAGAACCGCCTAGGGGAAAAGTGCGCATACCGTTGTAATCGGGCGAGTCTCTACTTTCAGATGCAACAGAAATTTTGCGGATTGGTCAATCCGTTCGCGATATATGGCAGTTTGGAGGTAAGAAACGCTTGAGAAACTAAAAATTTTCGCAGTTCTGATGCTAGAAACCAGTGACTAGAACGGCCTAGGGGAAAAGTACGAATACCGTTGTAATCGGGCGAGTTTCTACTTTCACAAGCAACAGAAATTTTGCGGATTGGTCAATCCGTTCGCGAGGTATGGCAGTTTGGATATGAGAAACGCTTTAGAAACTCGAAATTTACGCAGTTCTGATGCTCGAAACGAATAACTGGATCGGCCTAGGGGAAAACTACACATACCGTTGTAATCCGGCGAGTCTCTACTTTCAGATGCAACAGAAATTTTGCGGATTGGTCAATCCGTTCGCGAGATATGGCAGTTTGGAGGTAAGAAACGCTTGAGAAACTCAAAATTTTCGCAGTTCTGATGCTCGAAATGAATAACTAGAACGGCCTAGGGGAGAAGTACGCATACCGTTGTAATCGGGCGAGTTTCTACTTTTAGATGCAACAGAAATTTTGCGGATCGGTCAATCCGTTCGCGAGATATGGCAGTTTGGATGCAAGAAACGCTTGAGAAACTCGAAATTTTCGCAGTTCTGATGCTCGAAACGAATAACTGGAACGGCCTAGGGGAAAACTACGCATACCGTTGTAATCGGGCGAGTTTCTACTTTTAGATGCAACAGAAATTTTGCGGATCGGTCAATCCGTTCGCGAGATATGGCAGTTTGGATGCAAGAAACGCTTGAGAAACTCAAAATTTTCGCAGTTCTGATGCTCGAAACGAATAACTAGAACGGCTTAGGGGAAAACTACACCTACCGTTGTAATCGGGCGAGTTTCTACTTTCAGATGCAACAGAAATTTTGCGGATTGGTCAATCCGTTCGCGAGATATGGCAGTTTGGAGGTAAGAAACGCTTGAGAAACTCAAAATTTGCGCAGTTCTGATGCTTGAAACGAATAACTAGAACCGACTAGGGGAAAAGTGCGCTTACCGTTGTAATCGGGCGAGTTTCTACTTTCAGATGCAGCAGAAATTTTGCGGATTGATCAATCCGTTCGCGAGATATGGCAGTTTGGAAATAAGAAACGCTTGAGAAACTCAAAATTTTCGCAGTTCTGATGCTAGAAACGAGTAACTAGAACGGCGTAGGGGAAAAGTGCGCATACCGTTGTAATCGGGCGAGTCTCTACTTTCAGATGCAACAGAAATTTTGCGGATTGGTCAATCCGTTCGCGAGATATGGCAGTTTGGAGGTAAGAAACGCTTGAGAAACTCAAAATTTTCGCAGTTCTGATGCTAGAAACGAGTGACTAGAACGGCCTAGGGGAAAAGTACGAATACCGTTGTAATCGGGCGTGTTTCTACTTTCACAAGCAACAGAAATTTTGCGGATTGGTCAATCCGTTCGCGAGATATGGCAGTTTGGATATAAGAAACGCTTTAGAAACTCAAAATTTTCGCAGTTCTGATGCTCGAATCGAATAACTAGAACGGCCCAGGGGAAAAGTGCGCATACCGTTGTAATCGGGCGAGTTTCTACTTTCAAATGCAACAGAAATTTTGCGGATTGGTCAATCCGTTCGCGAGACATGGCCGTTTGTATGTAAGAAACGCTTGAGAAACTCAAAATTTTCGCAGTTCTGATGCTCGAAACGAATAACTGGAACGGCCTAGGGAAAAACTACACATACCGTTGTAATCGGGCGAGTCTCTACTTTCAGAAGCAACAGAAATTTTGCGGATTGGTCAATCCGTTCGCGAGATATGGCAGTTTGGAGGTAAGAAACGCTTGAGAAACTCAAAATTTGCGCAGTTCTGATGCTTGAAACGAATAACTAGAACCGCCTAGGGGAAAAGTGCGCATACCGCTGTAATCGGGCGAGTTTCTACTTTCAGATGCAACAGAAATTTTGCGGATTGATCAATCCGTTCGCGAGATATGGCAGTTTGGAAATAAGAAACGCTTGAGAAACTCAAAATTTTCGCAGTTCTGATGCTAGAAACGAGTAACTAGAACGGCGTAGGGGAAAAGTGCGCATACCGTTGTAATCGGGCGAGATTCTACTTTCAGATGCAACAGAAATTTTGCGGATCGGTCAATCCGTTCGCGAGATATGGCAGTTTGAATGTAAGAGACGCTTGAGAAACTCAAAATTTGCGCAGTTCTGATGCTTGAAACGAATAACTAGAACCGCCTAGGGGAAAAGTGCGCTTACCGTTGTAATCGGGCGAGTTTCTACTTTCAGATGCAGCAGAAATTTTGCGGATTGATCAATCCGTTCGCGAGATATGGCAGTTTGGAGGTAAGAAACGCTTGGGAAACTCAAAATTTTCGCAGTTCTGATGCTCGAAACGAATGACTAGAACGGCCTAGGGGAGAAGTACGCATACCGTTGTAATCGGGCGAGTTTCTACTTTCGGATGCAACAGAAATTACGCGGATTGGTCAATCCGTTCGCGAGGTATGGCAGTTTGGAGGTAAGAAACGCTTGAGAAACTCAAAATTTTCGCAGTTCTGATGCTCGAAACGAATAACTAGAACGGCGTAGGGGAAAAGTGCGCATACCGTTGTAATCGGGAGAGTTTCTACTTTCAAATGCAACAGAAATTTTGCGGATTGGTCAATCCGTTCGCGAGATATGGCAGTTTGGAGGTAAGAAACGCTTGGGAAACTCAAAATTTTCGCAGTTCTGATGCTCGAAACGAATAACTAGAACGGCCTAGGGGAAAAGTGCGCATACCGTTGTAATCGGGAGAGTTTCTACTTTCAAATGCAACAGAAATTTTGCGGATTGGTCAATCCGTTCGCGAGATATGGCAGTTTGGAGGTAAGAAACGCTTGAGAAACTCAAAATTTTCGCAGTTCTGATGCTCGAAACGAATAACTAGTACGGCCTAGGGGAAAAGTACCCATGCCGATGTAATCGGGCGAGTTTCTACTTTCAGATGCAATAGAAATTTTGCGGATTTGTCAATCAGTTCGCGAGATATGGCAGTTTGGAGGTAAGAAACGCTTGAGAAACTCAAAATTTTCGCACTTCTGATGCTCGAAACGAATAACTAGAACGGCCTAGCGGAAAACTACACCTACCGTTGTAATCGGGCGAGTTTCTACTTTCAGGTGCAACAGAGATTTTGCGGATTGGTCAATCCGTTCGCGAGATATGGCAGTTTGGAGGTAAGAAACGCTTGAGAATCTCAAAATTTTCGCAGTTCTGATGCTCGAAACGAATAACTAGAACCGCCTAGGGGAAAAGTGCGCATACCGTTGTAATCGGGCGAGTTTCTACTTTCAGATGCAACAGAAATTTTGCGGATTGGTCAATCCGTTCGCGAGATATGGCAGTTTGGATGTAAGAAACGCTTGAGAAACTCAAAATTTTCGCAGTTCTGATGCTCGAAACGAATAACTAGAACCGCCTAGGGGAAAAGTGCGCATACCGTTGTACTCGGGCGAGTTTCTACTTTCAGATGCAACAGAAATTTTGCGGATTGGTCAATCCGTTCGCGAGATATGGCAGTTTGGAGGTAAGAAACGCTTGAGAAACTCAAAATTTTCGCAGTTCTGATGCTCGAAACGAATCACTAGAACGGCCTAGGGGAAAAGTGCGCATACCGTTGTAATCGGGCGAGTTTCTACTTTCAGATGAAACAGAAATGTTGCGGATTGATCAATCCGTTCGCGAGATATGGCAGTTTGGAGATAAGAAACGCTTCAAAAACTCAAAATTTTCGCAGTTCTGATGCTCGAAACGAATAACTAGAACGGCCCAGGGGAAAAGTGCGCATACCGTTGTAATCGGGCGAGTTTCTACTTTCAAATGCAACAGAAATTTTGGGGATTGGTCAATCCGTTCGCGAGATATGGCCGTTTGTAGGTAAGAAACGCTTGAGAAACTCAAAATTTTCGCAGTTCTGATGCTCGAAACGAATAACTAGAACGGCCTAGGGGAAAAGTACGCATACCGATGTAATCGGGCGAGTTTCTACTTTCAGATGCAACAGAAACTTTGCGGATTGGTCGATCCGTTCGCGAGATATGGCAGTTTGGAAGTAAGAAACGCATGAGAAACTCAAAATTTTCGCAGTTCTGATGCTCGAAACGAATAACTAGAACGGCCTAGCGGAAAACTACACCTACCGTTGTAATCGGGCGAGTTTCTACTTTCAGATGCAACAGAAATTTTGCGGATTGGTCAATCCGTTCGCGAGATATGGCAGTTTGGATGTAAGAAACGCTTGAGAAACTCAAAATTTTCGCAGTTCTGATGCTCGAAACGAATAACTAGAACCGCCTAGGGGAAAAGTGCGCATACCGTTGTACTCGGGCGAGTTTCTACTTTCAGATGCAACAGAAATTTTGCGGATTGGTCAATCCGTTCGCGAGATATGGCAGTTTGGAGGTAAGAAACGCTTGAGAAACTCAAAATTTTCGCAGTTCTGATGCTCGAAACGAATCACTAGAACGGCCTAGGGGAAAAGTGCGCATACCGTTGTAATCGGGCGAGTTTCTACTTTCAGATGAAACAGAAATGTTGCGGATTGATCAATCCGTTCGCGAGATATGGCAGTTTGGAGATAAGAAACGCTTCAAAAACTCAAAATTTTCGCAGTTCTGATGCTCGAAACGAATAACTAGAACGGCCCAGGGGAAAAGTGCGCATACCGTTGTAATCGGGCGAGTTTCTACTTTCAAATGCAACAGAAATTTTGGGGATTGGTCAATCCGTTCGCGAGATATGGCCGTTTGTAGGTAAGAAACGCTTGAGAAACTCAAAATTTTCGCAGTTCTGAAGCTCGAAACGAATAACTAGAACGGCCTAGGGGAAAAGTACGCATACCGATGTAATCGGGCGAGTTTCTACTTTCAGATGCAACAGAAACTTTGCGGATTGGTCGATCCGTTCGCGAGATATGGCAGTTTGGAAGTAAGAAACGCATGAGAAACTCAAAATTTTCGCAGTTCTGATGCTCGAAACGAATAACTAGAACGGCCTAGGGGAGAAGTACGCATACCGTTGTAATCGGGCGAGTTTCTACTTTCAGATGCAACAGAAATTTTGCGGATTGGTCAATCCGTTCGCGAGATATGGCAGTTTGGATGTAAGAAACGCTTGAGAAACTCAAAATTTTCGCAGTTCTGATGCTCGAAACGAGTAACAAGAACGGCCTAGGGGAAAAGTACACCTACCGTTGTAATCGGGCGAGTTTCTACTTCCAGAAGCAACAGAAATTTTGCGGATTGGTCATTCCGTTCGCGAGATATGGCAGTTTGGACGTAAGAAACACTTGAGAAACTCAAAATTTTCGCAGTTCTGATGCTCGAAACGAATAACTAGAACCGCCTAGGGGAAAAGTGCGCATACCGTTGTAATCGGGCGAGTTTCTACTTTCAGATGCAACAGAAATTTTGCGGATTGATCAAACCGTTCGCGAGATATGGCAGTTTGGAGATAAGAAAGGCTTGAGAAACTCAAAATTTTCGCAGTTCTGATGCTCGAAACGAATGACTAGAACGGCCTAGGGGAGAAGTACGCATACCGTTGTAATCGGGCGAGTGTCTACTTTCAGATGCAACAGAAATTTTGCGGATTGATAGTTCCGTTCGCGAGATATGGCAGTTTGGAGATAAGAAAGGCTTGAGAAGCTCAAAATTTTCGCAGTTCTGATGCTCGAAACGAATGACTATAACGGCCTAGGGGAAAACTACACCTACCGTTGTAATCGGGCGAGTTTCTACTTTCAGATGCAACAGAAATTTTGCGGATTGGTCAATCCGTTCGCGAGATGTGGCAGTTTGGAGGTAAGAAACGCTAGTGAAACTCGAAATTTTCGCAGTTCTGATGCTCGAAACGAATAACTAGAACGGCCTAGGGGAAAACTACACATACCGTTGTAATCGGGCGAGTATCTACTTTCAGATGCAACAGAAATTTTGCGGATTGGTCAATCCGTTCGCGAGATATGGCAGTTTGGATGTAACAAACGCTTGAGAAACTCAAAATTTTCGCAGTTCTGATGCTCGAAACGAATAACTAGAACGGCCTAGGGGAAAAGTACGCATACCGATGTAATCGGGCGAGTTTCTACTTTCAGATGCAACAGAAATTTTGCGGATTGGTCGATCCGTTCGCGAGATATGGCAGTTTGGAAGTAAGAAACGCATGAGAAACTCAAAATTTTCGCAGTTCTGATGCTCGAAACGAATAACTAGAACGGCCTAGGGGAAAAGTGCGCATACCGTTGTAATCGGGCGAGTTTCTACTTTCAGATGCAACAGAAATTTTGCGGATTGGTCGATCCGTTCGCGAGATATGGCAGTTTGGAGGTAAGAAACGCTTGAGAAACTCAAAATTTTCGCAGTTCTGAAGCTCGAAACGAATAACTAGAACGGCCTAGGGGAGAAGTACGCATACCGTTGTAATCGGGCGAGTTTCTACTTTCAGATGCAACAGAAATTTTGCGGATTGGTCAATCCGTTCGCGAGATATGGCAGTTTGGATGTAAGAAACGCTTGAGAAACTCAAAATTTTCGCAGTTCTGATGCTCGAAACGAGTAACAAGAACGGCCTAGGGGAAAAGTGCGCATACCGTTGTAATCGGGCGAGTTTCTACTTTCAGATGCAACAGAAATTTTGCGGATTGATCAAACCGTTCGCGAGATATGGCAGTTTGGAGATAAGAAAGGCTTGAGAAACTCAAAATTTTCGCAGTTCTGATGCTCGAAACGAATGACTAGAACGGCCTAGGGGAGAAGTACGCATACCGTTGTAATCGGGCGAGTGTCTACTTTCAGATGCAACAGAAATTTTGCGGATTGATAGTTCCGTTCGCGAGATATGGCAGTTTGGAGATAAGAAAGGCTTGAGAAGCTCAAAATTTTCGCAGTTCTGATGCTCGAAACGAATGACTATAACGGCCTAGGGGAAAACTACACCTACCGTTGTAATCGGGCGAGTTTCTACTTTCAGATGCAACAGAAATTTTGCGGATTGGTCAATCCGTTCGCGAGATGTGGCAGTTTGGAGGTAAGAAACGCTAGTGAAACTCGAAATTTTCGCAGTTCTGATGCTCGAAACGAATAACTAGAACGGCCTAGGGGAAAACTACACATACCGTTGTAATCGGGCGAGTATCTACTTTCAGATGCAACAGAAATTTTGCGGATTGGTCAATCCGTTCGCGAGATATGGCAGTTTGGATGTAAGAAACGCTTGAGAAACTCAAAATTTTCGCAGTTCTGATGCTCGAAACGAATAACTAGAACGGCCTAGGGGAAAAGTACGCATACCGATGTAATCGGGCGAGTTTCTACTTTCAGATGCAACAGAAATTTTGCGGATTGGTCGATCCGTTCGCGAGATATGGCAGTTTGGAAGTAAGAAACGCATGAGAAACTCAAAATTTTCGCAGTTCTGATGCTCGAAACGAATAACTAGAACGGCCTAGGGGAAAAGTGCGCATACCGTTGTAATCGGGCGAGTTTCTACTTTCAGATGCAACAGAAATTTTGCGGATTGGTCGATCCGTTCGCGAGATATGGCAGTTTGGAGGTAAGAAACGCTTGAGAAACTCAAAATTTTCGCAGTTCTGATGCTCGAAACGAATCACTAGAACGGTCTAGGGGAAAACTATACATACCGTTGTAATCGGGCGAGTTTCTACTTTCAGATGCAACAGAACTTTTGCGGATTGGTCAATCCGTTCGCGAGATGTGGCAGTTTGGAGGTAAGAAACGCTTGAGAAACTCAAAATTTTCGCAGTTCTGATGCTCGAAACGAATAACTAGAACGGCCTAGGGGAAAAGTACGCATACCGATGTAATCGGGCTAGTTTCTACTTTCAGATGCAATAGAAATTTTGCGGATTGTTCGATCCGTTCGCGAGATATGGCAGTTTGGAAGTAAGAAACGCATGAGAAACTCAAAATTTTCGCAGTTCTGATGCTCGAAACGAATGACTAGAACGGCCTAGGGGACAAGTGCGCATACCTTTGTAATCGGGCGAGTTTCTACTTTCAGATGCAACAGAAATTTTGCGGATTGATCAATCCGTTCGCGAGATATGGCAGTTTGGAGATAAGAAACGCTTGAGAAACTCAAAATTTTCGCAGTTCTGATGCTCGAAACGAATGACTAGAACGGCCTAGGGGAGAAGTACGCATACCGTTGTAATCGGGCGAGTTTCTACTTTCAGATGCAACAGAAATTATGCGGATTGGTCAATCCGTTCGCGTGATATGGCCGTTTGGATGTAAGAAACGCTTGAGAAACTCAAAATTTTCGCAATTCTGATGCTCGAAACGAATGTCTAGAACGGCCTAGGGGAGAACTACGCATACCGTTGTAATCGGGCGAGTGTCTACTTTCAAATGGAACAGAAATTTTGCGGATTGGTCAATCCGTTCGCGAGATATGGCAGTTTGGATGTAAGAAACGCTTGAGAAACTCAAAATTTTCGCAGTTCTGATCCTCGAAACGAGTAACTAGAACGGCCTAGGGGAAAAGTGCGCATACCGTTGTAATCGGGCGAGTTTCTACTTTCAAATGCAACAGAAATTTTGGGGATTGGTCAATCCGTTCGCGAGATATGGCCGTTTGGATGTAAGAAACGCTTGAGAAACTCAAAATTTTCGCAATTCTGATGCTCGAAACGAATAACTAGAACGGCCTAGGGGAAAAGTACGCATACCGATGTAATCGGGCGAGTTTCTACTTTCAGATGCAACAGAAATTTTGCGGATTGGTCGATCCGTTCGCGAGATATGGCAGTTTGGAAGTAAGAAACGCATGAGAAACTCAAAATTTTCGCAGTTCTGATGCTCGAAACGAATAACTAGAACCGCCTAGGGGAAAAGTGCGCATACCGTTGTAATCGGGCGAGTTTCTACTTTCAGATGCAACAGAAATTTTGCGGATTGGTCAATCCGTTCGCGAGATATGGCAGTTTGGAGGTAAGAAACGCTTGAGAAACTCAAAATTTTCGCAGTTCTGATGCTCGAAACGAATCACTAGAACGGCCTAGGGGAAAAGTGCGCATACCGTTGTAATCGGGCGAGTTTCTACTTTCAGATGCAACAGAAATGTTGCGGATTGATCAATCCGTTCGCGAGATATGGCAGTTTGGAGATAAGAAACGCTTCAGAAACTCAAAATTTTCGCAGTTCTGATGCTCGAAACGAATAACTAGAACGGCCCAGGGGAAAAGTGCGCATACCGTTGTAATCGGGCGAGTTTCTACTTTCAAATGCAACAGAAACTTTGCGGATTGATCAATCCGTTCGCGAGATATGGCAGTTTGGACATAAGAAACGCTTGAGAAACTCAAAATTTTCGCAGTTCTGATGCTCGAAACGAATAACTGGAACGGTCTAGGGGAAAACTATACATACCGTTGTAATCGGGCGAGTTTCTACTTTCAGATGCAACAGAAATTTTGCGGATTGGTCAATCCGTTCGCGAGATGTGGCAGTTTGGAGGTAAGAAACGCTTGAGAAACTCAAAATTTTCGCAGTTCTGATGCTCGAAACGAATAACTAGAACGGCCTAGGGGAAAAGTACGCATACCGATGTAATCGGGCGAGTTTCTACTTTTAGATGCAACAGAAATTTTGCGGATTGGTCGATCCGTTCGCGAGATATGGCAGTTTGGAAGTAAGAAACGCATGAGCAACTCAAAATTTTCGCAGTTCTGATGCTCGAAACGAATGACTAGAACGGCCTAGGGGACAAGTACGTATACCGTTGTAATCGGGCGAGTGTCTACTTTCAGATGCAACAGAAATTTTTCGGATTGATCAATCCGTTCGCGAGATATGGCAGTTTGGAGATAAGAAACGCTTGAGAAACTCAAAATTTTCGCAGTTCTGATGCTCGAAACGAATAACTAGAACGGCCCAGGGGAAAAGTGCGCATACCGTTGTAATCGGGCGAGTTTCTACTTTCAAATGCAACAGAAATTTTGGGGATTGGTCAATCCGTTCGCGAGATATGGCCGTTTGTAGGTAAGAAACGCTTGAGAAACTCAAAATTTTCGCAGTTCTGATGCTCGAAACGAATAACTAGAACGGCCTAGGGGAAAAGTACGCATACCGATGTAATCGGACGAGTTTCTACTTTCAGATGCAACAGAAACTTTGCGGATTGGTCGATCCGTTCGCGAGATATGGCAGTTTGGAAGTAAGAAACGCATGAGAAACTCAAAATTTTCGCAGTTCTGATGCTCGAAACGAATAACTAGAACGGCCTAGGGGAGAAGTACGCATACCGTTGTAATCGGGCGAGTTTCTACTTTCAGATGCAACAGAAATTTTGCGGATTGGTCAATCCGTTCGCGAGATATGGCAGTTTGGATGTAAGAAACGCTTGAGAAACTCAAAATTTTCGCAGTTCTGATGCTCGAAACGAGTAACAAGAACGGCCTAGGGGAAAAGTACACCTACCGTTGTAATCGGGCGAGTTTCTACTTCCAGAAGCAACAGAAATTTTGCGGATTGGTCATTCCGTTCGCGAGATATGGCAGTTTGGACGTAAGAAACACTTGAGAAACTCAAAATTTTCGCAGTTCTGATGCTCGAAACGAATAACTAGAACCGCCTAGGGGAAAAGTGCGCATACCGTTGTAATCGGGCGAGTTTCTACTTTCAGATGCAACAGAAATTTTGCGGATTGATCAAACCGTTCGCGAGATATGGCAGTTTGGAGATAAGAAAGGCTTGAGAAACTCAAAATTTTCGCAGTTCTGATGCTCGAAACGAATGACTAGAACGGCCTAGGGGAGAAGTACGCATACCGTTGTAATCGGGCGAGTGTCTACTTTCAGATGCAACAGAAATTTTGCGGATTGATAGTTCCGTTCGCGAGATATGGCAGTTTGGAGATAAGAAAGGCTTGAGAAGCTCAAAATTTTCGCAGTTCTGATGCTCGAAACGAATGACTATAACGGCCTAGGGGAAAACTACACCTACCGTTGTAATCGGGCGAGTTTCTACTTTCAGATGCAACAGAAATTTTGCGGATTGGTCAATCCGTTCGCGAGATGTGGCAGTTTGGAGGTAAGAAACGCTAGTGAAACTCGAAATTTTCGCAGTTCTGATGCTCGAAACGAATAACTAGAACGGCCTAGGGGAAAACTACACATACCGTTGTAATCGGGCGAGTATCTACTTTCAGATGCAACAGAAATTTTGCGGATTGGTCAATCCGTTCGCGAGATATGGCAGTTTGGATGTAAGAAACGCTTGAGAAACTCAAAATTTTCGCAGTTCTGATGCTCGAAACGAATAACTAGAACGGCCTAGGGGAAAAGTACGCATACCGATGTAATCGGGCGAGTTTCTACTTTCAGATGCAACAGAAATTTTGCGGATTGATCAAACCGTTCGCGAGATATGGCAGTTTGGAGATAAGAAAGGCTTGAGAAACTCAAAATTTTCGCAGTTCTGATGCTCGAAACGAATGACTAGAACGGCCTAGGGGAGAAGTACGCATACCGTTGTAATCGGGCGAGTGTCTACTTTCAGATGCAACAGAAATTTTGCGGATTGATAGTTCCGTTCGCGAGATATGGCAGTTTGGAGATAAGAAAGGCTTGAGAAGCTCAAAATTTTCGCAGTTCTGATGCTCGAAACGAATGACTATAACGGCCTAGGGGAAAACTACACCTACCGTTGTAATCGGGCGAGTTTCTACTTTCAGATGCAACAGAAATTTTGCGGATTGGTCAATCCGTTCGCGAGATGTGGCAGTTTGGAGGTAAGAAACGCTAGTGAAACTCGAAATTTTCGCAGTTCTGATGCTCGAAACGAATAACTAGAACGGCCTAGGGGAAAACTACACATACCGTTGTAATCGGGCGAGTATCTACTTTCAGATGCAACAGAAATTTTGCGGATTGGTCAATCCGTTCGCGAGATATGGCAGTTTGGATGTAAGAAACGCTTGAGAAACTCAAAATTTTCGCAGTTCTGATGCTCGAAACGAATAACTAGAACGGCCCAGGGGAAAAGTGCGCATACCGTTGTAATCGGGCGAGTTTCTACTTTCAAATGCAACAGAAACTTTGCGGATTGATCAATCCGTTCGCGAGATATGGCAGTTTGGACATAAGAAACGCTTGAGAAACTCAAAATTTTCGCAGTTCTGATGCTCGAAACGAATAACTGGAACGGTCTAGGGGAAAACTATACATACCGTTGTAATCGGGCGAGTTTCTACTTTCAGATGCAACAGAAATTTTGCGGATTGGTCAATCCGTTCGCGAGATATGGCAGTTTGGAGATAAGAAACGCTTGAGAAACTCAAAATTTTCGCAGTTCTGATGCTCGAAACGAATGACTAGAACGGCCTAGGGGAGAAGTACGCATACCGTTGTAATCGGGCGAGTTTCTACTTTCAGATGCAACAGAAATTATGCGGATTGGTCAATCCGTTCGCGTGATATGGCCGTTTGGATGTAAGAAACGCTTGAGAAACTCAAAATTTTCGCAATTCTGATGCTCGAAACGAATGACTAGAACGGCCTAGGGGAGAACTACGCATACCGTTGTAATCGGGCGAGTGTCTACTTTCAAATGGAACAGAAATTTTGCGGATTGGTCAATCCGTTCGCGAGATATGGCAGTTTGGAGGTAAGAAACGCTTGAGAAACTCAAAATTTTCGCAGTTCTGATGCTCGAAACGAATAACTAGAACGGCCTAGGGGAAAAGTGCGCATACCGTTGTAATCGGGCGAGTTTCTACTTTCAGATACAACAGAAATGTTGCGGATTGATCAATCCGTTCGCGAGATATTGCAGTTTGGATGTAAGAAACGCTTGAGAAACTCAAAATTTTCGCAGTTCTGATGCTCGAAACGAACAACTAGAACGGCCTAGGGGAAAAGTACGCATACCGTTGTAATCGGGCGAGTTTCTACTTTCAGATGCAACAGAAATTATGCGGATTGGTCAATCCCTTCGCGAGATATGGCCGTTTGGATGTAAGAAACGCTTGAGAAACTCAAAATTTTCGCAGTTCTGATGCTCGAAACGAATAACTACAATGGCCTAGGGGAAAAGTACGCATACCGTTGTAATCGGGCGAGTTTCTACTTTCAGATGCAACAGAAATTATGCGGATTGGTCAATCCGTTCGCGAGATGTGGCAGTTTGGAGGTAAGAAACGCTTGAGAAACTCAAAATTTACGCAGTTCTGATGCTCGAAACGAATAACTAGAACGGCCTAGGGGAAAAGTGCGCATACCGTTGTAATCGGGCGAGTTTCTTCTTTCAGATGCAACAGAAATTTTGCGGATTGATCAAACCGTTCGCGAGATATGGCAGTTTGGAGATAAGAAAGGCTTGAGAAACTCAAAATTTTCGCAGTTCTGATGCTCGAAACGAATGACTAGAACGGCCTAGGGGAGAAGTACGCATACCGTTGTAATCGGGCGAGTGTCTACTTTCAAATGGAACAGAAATTTTGCGGATTGGTCAATCCGTTCGCGAGATATGGCAGTTTGGAGGTAAGAAACGCTTGAGAAACTCAAAATTTTCGCAGTTCTGATGCTCGAAACGAATAACTAGAACGGCCTAGGGGAAAACTACACATACCGTTGTAATCGGGCGAGTATCTACTTTCAGATGCAACAGAAATTTTGCGGATTGGTCAATCCGTTCGCGAGATATGGCAGTTTGGATGTAAGAAACGCTTGAGAAACTCAAAATTTTCGCAGTTCTGATGCTCGAAACGAATAACTAGAACGGCCCAGGGGAAAAGTGCGCATACCGTTGTAATCGGGCGAGTTTCTACTTTCAAATGCAACAGAAACTTTGCGGATTGATCAATCCGTTCGCGAGATATGGCAGTTTGGACATAAGAAACGCTTGAGAAACTCAAAATTTTCGCAGTTCTGATGCTCGAAACGAATAACTGGAACGGTCTAGGGGAAAACTATACATACCGTTGTAATCGGGCGAGTTTCTACTTTCAGATGCAACAGAAATTTTGCGGATTGGTCAATCCGTTCGCGAGATATGGCAGTTTGGAGATAAGAAACGCTTGAGAAACTCAAAATTTTCGCAGTTCTGATGCTCGAAACGAATGACTAGAACGGCCTAGGGGAGAAGTACGCATACCGTTGTAATCGGGCGAGTTTCTACTTTCAGATGCAACAGAAATTATGCGGATTGGTCAATCCGTTCGCGTGATATGGCCGTTTGGATGTAAGAAACGCTTGAGAAACTCAAAATTTTCGCAATTCTGATGCTCGAAACGAATGACTAGAACGGCCTAGGGGAGAACTACGCATACCGTTGTAATCGGGCGAGTGTCTACTTTCAAATGGAACAGAAATTTTGCGGATTGGTCAATCCGTTCGCGCGATATGGCAGTTTGGAGGTAAGAAACGCTTGAGAAACTCAAAATTTTCGCAGTTCTGATGCTCGAAACGAATAACTAGAACGGCCTAGGGGAAAAGTGCGCATACCGTTGTAATCGGGCGAGTTTCTACTTTCAGATACAACAGAAATGTTGCGGATTGATCAATCCGTTCGCGAGATATTGCAGTTTGGATGTAAGAAACGCTTGAGAAACTCAAAATTTTCGCAGTTCTGATGCTCGAAACGAACAACTAGAACGGCCTAGGGGAAAAGTACGCATACCGTTGTAATCGGGCGAGTTTCTACTTTCAGATGCAACAGAAATTATGCGGATTGGTCAATCCCTTCGCGAGATATGGCCGTTTGGATGTAAGAAACGCTTGAGAAACTCAAAATTTTCGCAGTTCTGATGCTCGAAACGAATAACTACAATGGCCTAGGGGAAAAGTACGCATACCGTTGTAATCGGGCGAGTTTCTACTTTCAGATGCAACAGAAATTATGCGGATTGGTCAATCCGTTCGCGAGATGTGGCAGTTTGGAGGTAAGAAACGCTTGAGAAACTCAAAATTTACGCAGTTCTGATGCTCGAAACGAATAACTAGAACGGCCTAGGGGAAAAGTGCGCATACCGTTGTAATCGGGCGAGTTTCTTCTTTCAGACGCAACAGAAATTTTGCGGATTGATCAAACCGTTCGCGAGATATGGCAGTTTGGAGATAAGAAAGGCTTGAGAAACTCAAAATTTTCGCAGTTCTGATGCTCGAAACGAATGACTAGAACGGCCTAGGGGAGAAGTACGCATACCGTTGTAATCGGGCGAGTGTCTACTTTCAGATGCAACAGAAATTTTGCGGATTGATAGTTCCGTTCGCGAGATATGGCAGTTTGGAGATAAGAAAGGCTTGAGAAGCTCAAAATTTTCGCAGTTCTGATGCTCGAAACGAATGACTATAACGGCCTAGGGGAAAACTACACCTACCGTTGTAATCGGGCGAGTTTCTACTTTCAGATGCAACAGAAATTTTGCGGATTGGTCAATCCGTTCGCGAGATGTGGCAGTTTGGAGGTAAGAAACGCTAGTGAAACTCGAAATTTTCGCAGTTCTGATGCTCGAAACGAATAACTAGAACGGCCTAGGGGAAAACTACACATACCGTTGTAATCGGGCGAGTATCTACTTTCAGATGCAACAGAAATTTTGCGGATTGGTCAATCCGTTCGCGAGATGTGGCAGTTTGGAGGTAAGAAACGCTTGAGAAACTCAAAATTTTCGCAGTTCTGATGCTCGAAACGAATAACTGGAACGGCCTAGGGGAAAAGTGCGCATACCGTTGTAATCGGGCGAGTTTCTACTTTCAGATGCAACAGAAATTTTGCGGATTGGTCAATCCGTTCGCGAGATATGGCAGTTTGGAGGTAAGAAACGCTTGAGAAACACAAAATTTTCGCAGTTCTGATGCTCGAAACGAATAACTAGAACCGCCTACGGGAAAAGTGCGCATACCGTTGTAATCGGGCGAGTGTCTACTTTCAGATGCAACAGAAATTTTGCGGATTGGTCAATCCGTTCGCGAGATATGGCCGTTTGGATGTAAGAAACGCTTGAGAAACTCACAATTTTCGCAGTTCTGATGCTCGAAACGAATAACTACAACGGCCTAGGGGAAAAGTGCGCACACCGTTGTAATCGGGCGAGTTTCTACTTTCAGATGCAACAGAAATTATGCGGATTGGTCAATCCGTTCGCGAGATATGGCCGTTTGGATGTAAGAAACGCTTGAGAAACTCAAAATTTTCGCAGTTCTGATGCTCGAAACGAATAACTACAACGGCCTAGGGGAAAAGTGCGCATACCGTTGTAATTGGGCGAGTTTCTACTTTCAGAAGCAACAGAAATTTTGCGGATTGGTCAAACCGTTCGCGAGATATTGCAGTTTGGATGTAAGAAACGCTTGAGAAACTCAAAATTTTCGCAGTTCTGATGCTCGAAATGAATAACTGGAACGGCGTAGGGGAAAACTACACATACCGTTGTAATCGGGCGAGTTTCTACTTTCAGATGCAACAGAAACTTTGCGGATTGGTCAATCCGTTCGCGAGATGTGGCAGTTTGGAGGTAAGAAACGCTTGAGAAACTCAAAATTTTCGCACTTCTGATGCTCGAAACGAATAACTAGAACGGCCTAGGGGAAAACTACGCATACCGTTGTAATCGGGCGAGTTTCTACTTTCAGATGCAACAGAAATTATGCGGATTGGTCAATCCGTTCGCGAGATGTGGCAGTTTGGAGGTAAGAAACGCTTGTGAAACTCAAAATTTTCGCAGTTCTGATGCTCGAAACGAATAACTAGAACGGCCTAGGGGAGAAGTACGCATACCGTTGTAATCGGGCGAGTTTCTACTTTCAAATGCAACAGAAATTATGCGGATTGGTCAATCCGTTCGCGAGATATGGCCGTTTGGATGTAAGAAACGCTTGAGAAACTCAAAATTTTCGCAATTCTGATGCTCGAAACGAATGACTAGAACGGCCTAGGGGAGAACTACGCATACCGTTGTAATCGGGCGAGTGTCTACTTTCAAATGGAACAGAAATTTTGCGGATTGGTCAATCCGTTCGCGAGATATGGCAATTTGGATGTAAGAAACGCTTGAGAAACTCAAAATTTTCGCAGTTCTGATGCTCGAAACGAGTAACTAGAACGGCCTAGGGGAAAAGTACACCTACCGTTGTAATGGTGCGAGTTTCTACTTTCAGAAGCAACAGAAATTTTGCGGATTGGTCAATCCGTTCGCGAGATATGGCAGTTTGGAGGTAAGAAACGCTTGAGAAACTCAAAATTTTCGCAGTTCTGATGCTCGAAACGAATAACTAGAACGGCCCAGGGGAAAAGTGCGCATACCGTTGTAATCGGGCGAGTTTCTACTTTCAGATGCAACAGAAATGTTGCGGATTGATCAATCCGTTCGCGAGATATTGCAGTTTGGAGGTAAGAAACGCTTGAGAAACTCAAAATTTTCGCAGTTCTGATGCTCGAAACGAACAACTAGAACGGCCCAGGGGAAAAGTACGCATACCGTTGTAATCGGGCGAGTTTCTACTTTCAGATGCAACAGAAATTATGCGGATTGGTCAATCCGTTCGCGAGATATGGCCGTTTGGATGTAAGAAACGCTTGAGAAACCCAAAATTTTCGCAGTTCTGATGCTCGAAACGAATAACTACAATGGCCTAGGGGAAAAGTGCGCATACCGTTGTAATCGGGCGAGTTTCTACTTTCAGAAGCAACAGAAATTTTGCGGATTGGTCAATCCGTTCGCGACATATTGCAGTTTGGAGGTAAGAAACGCTTGAGAAACTCAAAATTTTCACAGTTCTGATGCTCGAAATGAATAACTGGAACGGCCTAGGGGAAAACTACACATACCGTCGTAATCGGGCGAGTTTCTACTTTCAGATGCAACAGAAATTTTGCGGATTGGTCAATCCGGTCGCGAGATGTGGCAGTTTGGAGGTAAGAAACGCTTGAGAAACTCAAAATTTTCGCACATCTGATGCTCGAAACGAATAACTAGAACGGCCTAGGGGAAAACTACACATACCGTTGTAATCGGGCGAGTTTCTACTTTCAGATGCAGCAGAAATTTTGCGGATTGGTCAATCCGTTCGCGAGATGTGGCAGTTTGGAGGTAAGAAACGCTTGAGAAACTCAAAATTTACGCAGTTCTGATGCTCGAAACGAATAACTAGAACGGCCTAGGGGAAAAGTACGCATACCGATGTAATCGGGCGAGTTTCTACTTTCAGATGCAACAGAAATTTTGGGGATTGGTCAATCCGTTCGCGAGATATGGCAATTTGGATGTAAGAAACGCTTGAGAAACTCAAAATTTTCGCAGTTCTGATGCTCGAAACGAGTAACTAGAACGGCCTAGGGGAAAAGTACACCTACCGTTGTAATCGTGCGAGTTTCTACTTTCAGAAGCAACAGAAATTTTGCGGATTGGTCAATCCGTTCGCGAGATATGGCAGTTTGGAGGTAAGAAACGCTTGAGAAACTCAAAATTTTCGCAGTTCTGATGCTCGAAACGAATAACTAGAACGGCCTAGGGGAAAAGTGCGCATACCGTTGTAATCGGGCGAGTTTCTACTTTCAGATGCAACAGAAATGTTGCGGATTGATCAATCCGTTCGCGAGATATTGCAGTTTGGAGGTAAGAAACGCTTGAGAAACTCAAAATTTTCGCAGTTCTGATGCTCGAAACGAACAACTAGAACGGCCCAGGGGAAAAGTACGCATACCGTTGTAATCGGGCGAGTTTCTACTTTCAGATGCAACAGAAATTATGCGGATTGGTCAATCCGTTCGCGAGATATGGCCGTTTGGATGTAAGAAACGCTTGAGAAACCCAAAATTTTCGCAGTTCTGATGCTCGAAACGAATAACTACAATGGCCTAGGGGAAAAGTGCGCATACCGTTGTAATCGGGCGAGTTTCTACTTTCAGAAGCAACAGAAATTTTGCGGATTGGTCAATCCGTTCGCGACATATTGCAGTTTGGAGGTAAGAAACGCTTGAGAAACTCAAAATTTTCACAGTTCTGATGCTCGAAATGAATAACTGGAACGGCCTAGGGGAAAACTACACATACCGTCGTAATCGGGCGAGTTTCTACTTTCAGATGCAACAGAAATTTTGCGGATTGGTCAATCCGGTCGCGAGATGTGGCAGTTTGGATGTAAGAAACGCTTGAGAAACTCAAAATTTTCGCACTTCTGATGCTCGAAACGAATAACTAGAACGGCCTAGGGGAAAACTACACATACCGTTGTAATCGGGCGAGTTTCTACTTTCAGATGCAGCAGAAACTTTGCGGATTGGTCAATCCGTTCGCGAGATGTGGCAGTTTGGAGGTAAGAAACGCTTGAGAAACTCAAAATTTACGCAGTTCTGATGCTCGAAACGAATAACTAGAACGGCCTAGGGGAAAAGTACGCATACCGATGTAATCGGGCGAGTTTCTACTTTCAGATGCAACAGAAATTTTGCGGATTGGTCAATCCGTTCGCGAGATATGGCAGTTTGGAGATAAGAAACGCTTGAGAAACTCAAAATTTTCGCAGTTCTGATGCTCGAAACGAATGACTAGAACGGCCTAGGGGAGAAGTGCCCATACCGTTGTAATCGGGCGAGTGTCTACTTTCAGATGCAACAGAAATTTTGCGGATTGGTCAATCCGTTCGCGAGATATGGCAGTTGGGAGGTAAGAAACGCTTGAGAAACTCAAAATTTTCGCAGTTCTGATGCTCGAAACGAATAACTAGAACCGCCTACGGGAAAAGTGCGCATACCGTTGTAATCGGGCGAGTGTCTACTTTCAGATGCAACAGAAATTTTGCGGATTGGTCAATCCGTTCGCGAGATATGGCCGTTTGGATGTAAGAAACGCTTGAGAAACTCAAAATTTTCGCAGTTCTGATGCTCGAAACGAATAACTAGAACGGCCTAGGGGAGAAGTACGCATACCGTTGTAATCGGGCGAGTTTCTACTTTCAGATGCAACAGAAATTATGCGGATTGGTCAATCCGTTCGCGAGATATGGCCGTTTGGATGTAAGAAACGCTTGAGAAACTCAAAATTTTCGCAATTCTGATGCTCGAAACGAATGACTAGAACGGCCTAGGGGAGAACTACGCATACCGTTGTAATCGGGCGAGTGTCTACTTTCAAATGGAACAGAAATTTTGCGGATTGGTCAATCCGTTCGCGAGATATGACAGTTTGGATGTAAGAAACGCTTGAGAAACTCAAAATTTTCGCAGTTCTGATGCTCGAAACGAGTAACTAGAACGGCCTAGGGGAAAAGTACACATACCGTTGTAATCGTGCGAGTTTCTACTTTCAGAAGCAACAGAAATTTTGCGGATTGGTCAATCCGTTCGCGAGATATGGCAGTTTGGAGGTAAGAAACGCTTGAGAAACTCAAAATTTTCGCAGTTCTGATGCTCGAAACGAATAACTAGAACGGCCTAGGGGAAAAGTGCGCATACCGTTGTAATCGGGCGAGTTTCTACTTTCAGATGCAACAGAAATGTTGCGGATTGATCAATCCGTTCGCGAGATATTGCAGTTTGGAGGTAAGAAACGCTTGAGAAACTCAAAATTTTCGCAGTTCTGACGCTCGAAACGAACAACTAGAACGGCCTAGGGGAAAAGTACGCATACCGTTGTAATCGGGCGAGTTTCTACTTTCAGATGCAACAGAAATTATGCGGATTGGTCAATCCGTTCGCGAGATATGGCCGTTTGGATGTAAGAAACGCTTGAGAAACCCAAAATTTTCGCAGTTCTGATGCTCGAAACGAATAACTACAATGGCCTAGGGGAAAAGTGCGCATACCGTTGTAATCGGGCGAGTTTCTACTTTCAGAAGCAACAGAAATTTTGCGTATTGGTCAATCCGGTCGCGAGATGTGGCAGTTTGGAGGTAAGAAACGCTTGAGAAACTCAAAATTTTCACAGTTCTGATGCTCGAAATGAATAACTGGAACGGCCTAGGGAAAACTACACATACCGTCGTAATCGGGCGAGTTTCTACTTTCAGATGCAACAGAAATTTTGCGGATTGGTCAATCCGTTCGCGAGATATGGCCGTTTGGATGTAAGAAACGCTTGAGAAACCCAAAATTTTCGCAGTTCTGATGCTCGAAACGAATAACTACAATGGCCTATGGGAAAAGTGCGCATACCGTTGTAATCGGGCGAGTTTCTACTTTCAGAAGCAACAGAAATTTTGCGGATTGGTCAATCCGTTCGCGACATATTGCAGTTTGGAGGTAAGAAACGCTTGAGGAAACTCAAAATTTTCACAGTTCTGATGCTCGAAATGAATAACTGGAACGGCCTAGGGGAAAACTACACATACCGTCGTAATCGGGCGAGTTTCTACTTTCAGATGCAACAGAAATTTTGCGGATTGGTCAATCCGGTCGCGAGATGTGGCAGTTTGGAGGTAAGAAACGCTTGAGAACTCAAAATTTTCGCACTTCTGATGCTCGAAAACGAATAACTAGAACGGCCTAGGGAAAACTACACATACCGTTGTAATCGGGCGAGTTTCTACTTTCAGATGCAGCAGAAATTTTGCGGATTGGTCAATCCGTTCGCGAGATGTGGCAGTTTGGAGGTAAGAACGCTTGAGAAACTCAAAATTTACGCAGTTCTGATGCTCGAAACGAATAACTAGAACGGCCTAGGGGAAAAGTACGCATACCGATGTAATCGGGCGAGTTTCTACTTTCAGATGCAACAGAAATTTTGCGGATTGGTCAATCCGTTCGCGAGATATGGCAGTTTGGAGATAAGAAACGCTTGAGAAACTCAAAATTTTCGCAGTTCTGATGCTCGAAACGAATAACTAGAACGGCCTAGGGGAGAAGTGCCCATACCGTTGTAATTCGGGCGAGTGTCTACTTTCAGATGCAACAGAAATTTTGCGGATTGGTCAATCCGTTCGCGAGATATGGCAGTTGGGAGGTAAGAAACGCTTGAGAAACTCAAAATTTTCGCAGTTCTGATGCTCGAAACGAATAACTAGAACCGCCTACGGGAAAAGTGCGCACACCGTTGTAATCGGGCGAGTGTCTACTTTCAGATGCAACAGAAATTTTGCGGATTGGTCAATCCGTTCGCGAGATATGGCCGTTTGGATGTAAGAAACGCTTGAGAAACTCACAATTTTCGCAGTTCTGATGCTCCGAAACGAATAACTACAACGGCCTAGGGGAAAAGTGCGCATACCGTTGTAATCGGGCGAGTTTCTACTTTCAGAAGCAACAGAAATTTTGCGGATTGGTACAATCCGTCGCGAGATATTGCAGTTTGGAGGTAAGAAACGCTTGAGAAACTCACAATTTTCGCAGTTCTGATGCTCGAAACGAATAACTAGAACCGCCTACGGGAAAAGTGCGCATACCGTTGTAATCGGGCGAGTGTCTACTTTCAGATGCAACAGAAATTTTGCGGATTGGTCAATCCGTTCGCGAGATTATGCCGTTTGGATGTAAGAAACGCTTGAGAAACTCAAAATTTTCGCAGTTCTGATGCTCGAAACGAATAACTAGAACGGCCTAGGGGAGAAGTACGCATACCGTTGTAATCGGGCGAGTTTCTAACTTTCAGATGCAACAGAAATTATGCGGATTGGTCAATCCGTTCGCGAGATATGGCCGTTTGGATGTAAGAACGCTTGAGAAACTCAAAATTTTCGCAATTCTGATGCTCGAAACGAATGACTAGAACGGCCTAGGGGAGAACTACGCATACCGTTTGTAATCGGGCGAGTGTCTGCTTTCAAATGGAACAGAAATTTTGCGATTGGTCAATCCGTTCGCGAGATATGGCAGTTTGGATGTAAGAAACGCTTGAGAAACTCAAAATTTCGCAGTTCTGATGCTCGAAACGAGTAACTAGAACGGCCTAGGGGAAAAGTACACCTACCGTTGTAATCGTGCGAGTTTCTACTTTCAGAAGCAACAGAAATTTTGCGGATTGGTCAATCCGTTCGCGAGATATGGCAGTTTGGAGGTAAGAAACGCTTGAGAAACTCAAAATTTCGCAGTTCTGATGCTCGAAACGAATAACTAGAACGCCTAGGGGAAAAGTGCGCATACCGTTGTAATCGGGCGAGTTTCTACTTTCAGATGCAACAGAAATGTTGCGGATTGATCAATCCGTTCGCGAGATATTGCAGTTTGGAGGTAAGAAACGCTTGAGAAACTCAAAATTTTCGCAGTTCTGACGCTCGAAACGAACAACTAGAACGGCCTAGGGGAAAAGTACGCATACCGTTGTAATCGGGCGAGTTTCTACTTTCAGATGCAACAGAAATTATGCGGATTGGTCAATCGTTCGCGAGATATGGCCGTTTGGATGTAAGAAACGCTTGAGAAACCAAAATTTTCGCAGTTCTGATGCTCGAAAACGAATAACTACAATGGCCTAGGGGAAAAGTGCGCATACCGTTGTAATCGGGCGAGTTTCTACTTTCAGAAGCAACAGAAATTTTGCGTATTGGTCAATCCGGTCGCGACATATTGCAGTTTGGAGGTAAGAAACGCTTGAGAAACTCAAAATTTTCACAGTTCTGATGCTCGAAATGAATAACTGGAACGGCCTAGGGGAAAACTACACATACCGTCGTAATCGGGCGAGTTTCTACTTTCAGATGCAACAGAAATTTTGCGGATTGGTCAATCCGGTCGCGAGATGTGGCAGTTTGGAGGTAAGAAACGCTTGAGAAACTCAAAATTTTCGCACTTCTGATGCTCGAAACGAATAACTAGAACGGCCTAGGGGAAAACTACACATACCGTTGTAATCGGGCGAGTTTCTACTTTCAGATGCAGCAGAAACTTTGCGGATTGGTCAATCCGTTCGCGAGATGTGGCAGTTTGGAGGTAAGAAACGCTTGAGAAACTCAAAATTTACGCAGTTCTGATGCTCGAAACGAATAACTAGAACGGCCTAGGGGAAAAGTACGCATACCGATGTAATCGGGCGAGTTTCTACTTTCAGATGCAACAGAAATTTTGCGGATTGGTCAATCCGTTCGCGAGATATGGCAGTTTGGAGATAAGAAACGCTTGAGAAACTCAAAATTTTCGCAGTTCTGATGCTCGAAACGAATGACTAGAACGGCCTAGGGGAGAAGTGCCCATACCGTTGTAATCGGGCGAGTGTCTACTTTCAGATGCAACAGAAATTTTGCGGATTGGTCAATCCGTTCGCGAGATATGGCAGTTGGGAGGTAAGAAACGCTTGAGAAACTCAAAATTTTCGCAGTTCTGATGCTCGAAACGAATAACTAGAACCGCCTACGGGAAAAGTGCGCATACCGTTGTAATCGGGCGAGTGTCTACTTTCAGATGCAACAGAAATTTTGCGGATTGGTCAATCCGTTCGCGAGATATGGCCGTTTGGATGTAAGAAACGCTTGAGAAACTCAAAATTTTCGCAGTTCTGATGCTCGAAACGAATAACTAGAACGGCCTAGGGGAGAAGTACGCATACCGTTGTAATCGGGCGAGTTTCTACTTTCAGATGCAACAGAAATTATGCGGATTGGTCAATCCGTTCGCGAGATATGGCCGTTTGGATGTAAGAAACGCTTGAGAAACTCAAAATTTTCGCAATTCTGATGCTCGAAACGAATGACTAGAACGGCCTAGGGGAGAACTACGCATACCGTTGTAATCGGGCGAGTGTCTACTTTCAAATGGAACAGAAATTTTGCGGATTGGTCAATCCGTTCGCGAGATATGACAGTTTGGATGTAAGAAACGCTTGAGAAACTCAAAATTTTCGCAGTTCTGATGCTCGAAACGAGTAACTAGAACGGCCTAGGGGAAAAGTACACCTACCGTTGTAATCGTGCGAGTTTCTACTTTCAGAAGCAACAGAAATTTTGCGGATTGGTCAATCCGTTCGCGAGATATGGCAGTTTGGAGGTAAGAAACGCTTGAGAAACTCAAAATTTTCGCAGTTCTGATGCTCGAAACGAATAACTAGAACGGCCTAGGGGAAAAGTGCGCATACCGTTGTAATCGGGCGAGTTTCTACTTTCAGATGCAACAGAAATGTTGCGGATTGATCAATCCGTTCGCGAGATATTGCAGTTTGGAGGTAAGAAACGCTTGAGAAACTCAAAATTTTCGCAGTTCTGACGCTCGAAACGAACAACTAGAACGGCCTAGGGGAAAAGTACGCATACCGTTGTAATCGGGCGAGTTTCTACTTTCAGATGCAACAGAAATTATGCGGATTGGTCAATCCGTTCGCGAGATATGGCCGTTTGGATGTAAGAAACGCTTGAGAAACCCAAAATTTTCGCAGTTCTGATGCTCGAAACGAATAACTACAATGGCCTAGGGGAAAAGTGCGCATACCGTTGTAATCGGGCGAGTTTCTACTTTCAGAAGCAACAGAAATTTTGCGTATTGGTCAATCCGGTCGCGAGATGTGGCAGTTTGGAGGTAAGAAACGCTTGAGAAACTCAAAATTTTCACAGTTCTGATGCTCGAAATGAATAACTGGAACGGCCTAGGGGAAAACTACACATACCGTCGTAATCGGGCGAGTTTCTACTTTCAGATGCAACAGAAATTTTGCGGATTGGTCAATCCGTTCGCGAGATATGGCCGTTTGGATGTAAGAAACGCTTGAGAAACCCAAAATTTTCGCAGTTCTGATGCTCGAAACGAATAACTACAATGGCCTAGGGGAAAAGTGCGCATACCGTTGTAATCGGGCGAGTTTCTACTTTCAGAAGCAACAGAAATTTTGCGGATTGGTCAATCCGTTCGCGACATATTGCAGTTTGGAGGTAAGAAACGCTTGAGAAACTCAAAATTTTCACAGTTCTGATGCTCGAAATGAATAACTGGAACGGCCTAGGGGAAAACTACACATACCGTCGTAATCGGGCGAGTTTCTACTTTCAGATGCAACAGAAATTTTGCGGATTGGTCAATCCGGTCGCGAGATGTGGCAGTTTGGAGGTAAGAAACGCTTGAGAAACTCAAAATTTTCGCACTTCTGATGCTCGAAACGAATAACTAGAACGGCCTAGGGGAAAACTACACATACCGTTGTAATCGGGCGAGTTTCTACTTTCAGATGCAGCAGAAATTTTGCGGATTGGTCAATCCGTTCGCGAGATGTGGCAGTTTGGAGGTAAGAAACGCTTGAGAAACTCAAAATTTACGCAGTTCTGATGCTCGAAACGAATAACTAGAACGGCCTAGGGGAAAAGTACGCATACCGATGTAATCGGGCGAGTTTCTACTTTCAGATGCAACAGAAATTTTGCGGATTGGTCAATCCGTTCGCGAGATATGGCAGTTTGGAGATAAGAAACGCTTGAGAAACTCAAAATTTTCGCAGTTCTGATGCTCGAAACGAATAACTAGAACGGCCTAGGGGAGAAGTGCCCATACCGTTGTATTCGGGCGAGTGTCTACTTTCAGATGCAACAGAAATTTTGCGGATTGGTCAATCCGTTCGCGAGATATGGCAGTTGGGAGGTAAGAAACGCTTGAGAAACTCAAAATTTTCGCAGTTCTGATGCTCGAAACGAATAACTAGAACCGCCTACGGGAAAAGTGCGCACACCGTTGTAATCGGGCGAGTGTCTACTTTCAGATGCAACAGAAATTTTGCGGATTGGTCAATCCGTTCGCGAGATATGGCCGTTTGGATGTAAGAAACGCTTGAGAAACTCACAATTTTCGCAGTTCTGATGCTCGAAACGAATAACTACAACGGCCTAGGGGAAAAGTGCGCATACCGTTGTAATCGGGCGAGTTTCTACTTTCAGAAGCAACAGAAATTTTGCGGATTGGTCAATCCGTTCGCGAGATATTGCAGTTTGGAGGTAAGAAACGCTTGAGAAACTCACAATTTTCGCAGTTCTGATGCTCGAAACGAATAACTAGAACCGCCTACGGGAAAAGTGCGCATACCGTTGTAATCGGGCGAGTGTCTACTTTCAGATGCAACAGAAATTTTGCGGATTGGTCAATCCGTTCGCGAGATATGGCCGTTTGGATGTAAGAAACGCTTGAGAAACTCAAAATTTTCGCAGTTCTGATGCTCGAAACGAATAACTAGAACGGCCTAGGGGAGAAGTACGCATACCGTTGTAATCGGGCGAGTTTCTACTTTCAGATGCAACAGAAATTATGCGGATTGGTCAATCCGTTCGCGAGATATGGCCGTTTGGATGTAAGAAACGCTTGAGAAACTCAAAATTTTCGCAATTCTGATGCTCGAAACGAATGACTAGAACGGCCTAGGGGAGAACTACGCATACCGTTGTAATCGGGCGAGTGTCTGCTTTCAAATGGAACAGAAATTTTGCGGATTGGTCAATCCGTTCGCGAGATATGGCAGTTTGGATGTAAGAAACGCTTGAGAAACTCAAAATTTTCGCAGTTCTGATGCTCGAAACGAGTAACTAGAACGGCCTAGGGGAAAAGTACACCTACCGTTGTAATCGTGCGAGTTTCTACTTTCAGAAGCAACAGAAATTTTGCGGATTGGTCAATCCGTTCGCGAGATATGGCAGTTTGGAGGTAAGAAACGCTTGAGAAACTCAAAATTTTCGCAGTTCTGATGCTCGAAACGAATAACTAGAACGGCCTAGGGGAAAAGTGCGCATACCGTTGTAATCGGGCGAGTTTCTACTTTCAGATGCAACAGAAATGTTGCGGATTGATCAATCCGTTCGCGAGATATTGCAGTTTGGAGGTAAGAAACGCTTGAGAAACTCAAAATTTTCGCAGTTCTGACGCTCGAAACGAACAACTAGAACGGCCTAGGGGAAAAGTACGCATACCGTTGTAATCGGGCGAGTTTCTACTTTCAGATGCAACAGAAATTATGCGGATTGGTCAATCCGTTCGCGAGATATGGCCGTTTGGATGTAAGAAACGCTTGAGAAACCCAAAATTTTCGCAGTTCTGATGCTCGAAACGAATAACTACAATGGCCTAGGGGAAAAGTGCGCATACCGTTGTAATCGGGCGAGTTTCTACTTTCAGAAGCAACAGAAATTTTGCGTATTGGTCAATCCGGTCGCGAGATGTGGCAGTTTGGAGGTAAGAAACGCTTGAGAAACTCAAATTTTCACAGTTCTGATGCTCGAAATGAATAACTGGAACGGCCTAGGGGAAAACTACACATACCGTCGTAATCGGGCGAGTTTCTACTTTCAGATGCAACAGAAATTTTGCGGATTGGTCAATCCGGTCGCGAGATGTGGCAGTTTGGAGGTAAGAAACGCTTGAGAAACTCAAAATTTTCGCACTTCTGACGCTCGAAACGAACAACTAGAACGGCCTAGGGGAAAAGTACGCATACCGTTGTAATCGGGCGAGTTTCTACTTTCAGATGCAACAGAAATTATGCGGATTGGTCAATCCGTTCGCGAGATATGGCCGTTTGGATGTAAGAAACGCTTGAGAAACCCAAAATTTTCGCAGTTCTGATGCTCGAAACGAATAACTACAATGGCCTAGGGGAAAAGTGCGCATACCGTTGTAATCGGGCGAGTTTCTACTTTCAGAAGCAACAGAAATTTTGCGTATTGGTCAATCCGGTCGCGAGATGTGGCAGTTTGGAGGTAAGAAACGCTTGAGAAACTCAAAATTTTCACAGTTCTGATGCTCGAAATGAATAACTGGAACGGCCTAGGGGAAAACTACACATACCGTCGTAATCGGGCGAGTTTCTACTTTCAGATGCAACAGAAATTTTGCGGATTGGTCAATCCGGTCGCGAGATGTGGCAGTTTGGAGGTAAGAAACGCTTGAGAAACTCAAAATTTTCGCACATCTGATGCTCGAAACGAATAACTAGAACGGCCTAGGGGAAAACTACACATACCGTTGTAATCGGGCGAGTTTCTACTTTCAGATGCAGCAGATTTTGCGGATTGGTCAATCCGTTCGCGAGATGTGGCAGTTTGGAGGTAAGAAACGCTTGAGAAACTCAAAATTTACGCAGTTCTGATGCTCGAAACGAATAACTAGAACGGCCTAGGGGAAAAGTACGCATACCGATGTAATCGGGCGAGTTTCTACTTTCAGATGCAACAGAAATTTTGCGGATTGGTCAATCCGTTCGCGAGATATGGCAGTTTGGAGATAAGAAACGCTTGAGAAACTCAAAATTTTCGCAGTTCTGATGCTCGAAACGAATGACTAGAACGGCCTAGGGGAGAAGTGCCCATACCGTTGTAATCGGGCGAGTGTCTACTTTCAGATGCAACAGAAATTATGCGGATTGGTCAATCCGTTCGCGAGATATGGCCGTTTGGATGTAAGAAACGCTTGAGAAACTCAAAATTTTCCCAGTTCTGATGCTCGAAACGAATAACTACAACGGCCTAGGGGAAAAGTGCGCATACCGTTGTAATCGGGCGAGTTTCTACTTTCAGAAGCAACAGAAATTTTGCGGATTGGTCAATCCGTTCGCGAGATATTGCAGTTTGGAAGTAAGAAACGCTTGAGAAACTCAAAATTTTCGCAGTTCTGATGCTCTAAATGAATAACTGGAACGGCCTAGGGGAAAACTACACATACCCTTGTAATCGGGAGAGTTTCTACTTTCAGATGCAACAGATATTTTGCGGATTGGTCAATCCGTTCGCGAGATGTGGCAGTTTGGAGGTAAGAAACGCTTGAGAAACTCAAAATTTTCGCAGTTCTGATGCTCGAAACGAATAACTGGAACGGCCTAGGGGAAAAGTGCGCATACCGTTGTAATCGGGCGAGTTTCTACTTTCAGATGCAACAGAAATTTTGCGGATTGATCAATCCGTTCGCGAGATATGGCAGTTTGGAGATAAGAAACGCTTGAGAAACTCAAAATTTTCGCAGTTCTGATGCTCGAAACGAATGACTAGAACGGCCTAGGGGAAAAGTGCGCATACCGTTGTAATTGGGCGAGTTTCTACTTTCAGAAGCAACAGAAATTTTGCGGATTGGTCAATCCGTTCGCGAGATATTGCAGTTTGGATGTAAGAAACGCTTGAGAAACTCAAAATTTTCGCAGTTCTGATGCTCGAAATGAATAACTGGAACGGCCTAGGGGAAAACTACACATACCGTTGTAATCGGGCGAGTTTCTACTTTCAGATGCAACAGAAACTTTGCGGATTGGTCAATCCGTTCGCGAGATGTGGCAGTTTGGAGGTAAGAAACGCTTGAGAAACTCAAAATTTTCGCACTTCTGATGCCCGAAACGCATAACTGGAACGGCCTAGGGGAAAACTACACATACCGTTGTAATCGGGCGAGTTTCTACTTTCAGATGCAGCAGAAATTTTGCGGATTGGTCAATCCGTTCGCGAGATGTGGCAGTTTGGAGGTAAGAAACGCTTGAGAAACTCAAAATTTTCGCAGTTCTGATGCTCGAAACGAATAACTAGAACGGCCTAGGGGAAAAGTACGCATACCGATGTAATCGGGCGAGCTTCTGCTTTCAGATGCAACAGAAATTTTGCGGATTGGTCAATCCGTTCGCGAGATATTGCAGTTTGGATGTAAGAAACGCTTGAGAAACTCAAAATTTTCGCAGTTCTGATGCTCGAAACGAATAACTAGAACGGCCTAGGGGAAAAGTACGCATACCGTTGTAATCGGGCGAGTTTCTACTTTCAGATGCAACAGAAATTATGCGGATTGGTCAATCCGTTCGCGAGATATGGCCGTTTGGATGTAAGAAGCGCTTGAGAAACCCAAAATTTTCGCAGTTCTGATGCTCGAAACGAATAACTACAATGGCCTAGGGGAAAAGTGCGCATACCGTTGTAATCGGGCGAGTTTCTACTTTCAGAAGCAACAGAAATTTTGCGGATTGGTCAATCCGTTCGCGAGATATTGCAGTTTGGATGTAAGAAACGCTTGAGAAACTCAAAATTTTCACAGTTCTGATGCTCGAAATGAATAACTGGAACGGCCTAGGGGAAAACTACACATACCGTCGTAATCGGGCGAGTTTCTACTTTCAGATGCAACAGAAATTTTGCGGATTGGTCAATCCGGTCGCGAGATGTGGCAGTTTGGAGGTAAGAAACGCTTGAGAAACTCAAAATTTTCGCACTTCTGATGCTCGAAACGAATAACTAGAACGGCCTAGGGGAAAACTACACATACCGTTGTAATCGGGCGAGTTTCTACTTTCAGATGCAGCAGAAATTTTGCGGATTGGTCAATCCGTTCGCGAGATGTGGCAGTTTGGAGGTAAGAAACGCTTGAGAAACTCAAAATTTACGCAGTTCTGATGCTCGAAACGAATAACTAGAACGGCCTAGGGGAAAAGTACGCATACCGATGTAATCGGGCGAGTATCTACTTTCAGATGCAACAGAAATTTTGCGGATTGGTCAATCCGTTCGCGAGATATGGCAGTTTGGAGATAAGAAACGCTTGAGAAACTCAAAATTTTCGCAGTTCTGATGCTCGAAACGAATGACTAGAACGGCCTAGGGGAGAAGTACCCATACCGTTGTAATCGGGCGAGTGTCTACTTTCAGATGCAACAGAAATTTTGCGGATTGGTCAATCCGTTCGCGAGATATGGCAGTTTGGATGTAAGAAACGCTTGAGAAACTCAAAATTTTCGCAGTTCTGATGCTCGAAACGAATAACTAGAACCGCCTACGGGAAAAGTGCGCATACCGTTGTAATCGGGCGAGTGTCTACTTTCAGATGCAACAGAAATTTTGCGGATTGGTCAATCCGTTCGCGAGATATGGCCGTTTGGATGTAAGAAACGCTTGAGAAACTCAAAATTTTCCCAGTTCTGATGCTCGAAACGAATAACTACAACGGCCTAGGGGAAAAGTGCGCATACCGTTGTAATCGGGCGAGTTTCTACTTTCAGAAGCAACAGAAATTTTGCGGACTGGTCAATCCGTTCGCGAGATATTGCAGTTTGGAAGTAAGAAACGCTTGAGAAACTCAAAATTTTCGCAGTTCTGATGCTCTAAATGAATAACTGGAACGGCCTAGGGGAAAACTACACATACCGTTGTAATCGGGCGAGTTTCTACTTTCAGATGCAACAGAAATTTTGCGGATTGGTCAATCCGTTCGCGAGATGTGGCAGTTTGGAGGTAAGAAACGCTTGAGAAACTCAAAATTTTCGCAGTTCTGATGCTCGAAACGAATAACTGGAACGGCCTAGGGGAAAAGTGCGCATACCGTTGTAATCGGGCGAGTTTCTACTTTCAGATGCAACAGAAATTTTGCGGATTGATCAATCCGTTCGCGAGATATGGCAGTTTGGAGATAAGAAACGCTTGAGGAACTCAAAATTTTCGCAGTTCTGATGCTCGAAACGAATGACTAGAACGGCCTAGGGGAGAAGTACGCATACCGTTTTAATCGGGCGAGTTTCTACTTTCAGATGCAACAGAAATTATGCGGATTGGTCAATCCGTTCGCGAGATATGGCCGTTTGGATGTAAGAAACGCTTGAGAAACTCAAAATTTTCGCAGTTCTGATGCTCGAAACGAATAACTACAACGGCCTAGGGGAAAAGTGCGCATACCGTTGTAATTGGGCGAGTTTCTACTTTCAGAAGCAACAGAAATTTTGCGGATTGGTCAATCCGTTCGCGAGATATTGCAGTTTGGATGTAAGAAACGCTTGAGAAACTCAAAATTTTCGCAGTTCTGATGCTCGAAATGAATAACTGGAACGGCCTAGGGGAAAACTACACATACCGTTGTAATCGGGCGAGTTTCTACTTTCAGATGCAACAGAAACTTTGCGGATTGGTCAATCCGTTCGCGAGATGTGGCAGTTTGGAGGTAAGAAACGCTTGAGAAACTCAAAATTTTCGCAGTTCTGATGCTCGAAACGAATGACTAGAACCGCCTAGGGGAGAAGTACGCATACCGTTGTAATCGTGCGAGTTTCTACTTTCAGACGCAACAGAAATTTTGCGGATTGATCAATCCGTTCGCGAGATATGGCAGTTTGTAGATAAGAAACGCTTGAGAAACTCAAAATTTTCGCAGTTGTGATGCTCGAAACGAATAACTAGAACGGCCCAGGGGAAAAGTGCGCATACCATTGTAATCGGGCGAGATTCTACTTTCAAATGGAACAGAAATTTTGCGGATTGGTCAATCCGTTCGCGAGTTATGGCAGTTTGGAGGTAAGAAACGCTTGAGAAACTCAAAATTTTCGCAGTTCTGATGCTCGAAACGAATAACTGGAACGGCCTAGGGGAAACGTGCGCATACCGTTGTAATCGGGCGAGTTTCTACTTTCAGATGCAACGGAAATTTTGCGGATTGATCAATCCGTTCGCGAGATATGGCAGTTTGGAGATAAGAAACGCTTTAGAAACTCAAAATTTTCGCAGTTCTGATGCTCGAAACGAATAACTGGAACGGCCTAGGGGAAAACTACACATACCGTTGTAATCGGGCGAGTTTCTACTTTCAGATGCAGCAGAAAATTTGTGGATTGGTCATTCCGTTCGCGAGATGTGGCAGTTTGGATGTAAGAAACGCTTGAGAAACTCAAAATTTTCGCAGTTCTGATGCTCGAAACGAATAACTAGAACGGCCTAGGGGAAAAGTACGCATACCGATGAAATCGGGCGAGTTTCTACTTTCAGATGCAACAGAAATTTTGCGGATTGGTCAATCCGTTCGCGAGATATGGCAGTTTGCAGGTAAGAAACGCTTGAGAAACTCAAAGTTTTCGCAGTTCTGATGCTCGAAACGAATAACTAGAACCGCCTACGGGAAAAGTGCGCATACCGTTGTAATCGGGCGAGTTTCTACTTTCAGATGCAGCAGAAATTTTGCGGATTGGTCAATCCGTTCGCGAGATATGGCAGTTTGGAGGTAAGAAACGCTTGAGAAACTCAAAATTTTCGCAGTTCTGATGCTCGAAACGAATAACTAGAACGGCCTAGGGGAAAAGTACGCATACCGATGTAATCGGGCGAGCTTCTGCTTTCAGATGCAACAGAAATTTTGCGGATTGGTCAATCCGTTCGCGAGATATTGCAGTTTGGATGTAAGAAACGCTTGAGAAACTCAAAATTTTCGCAGTTCTGATGCTCGAAACGAATAACTAGAACGGCCTAGGGGAAAAGTACGCATACCGTTGTAATCGGGCGAGTTTCTACTTTCAGATGCAACAGAAATTATGCGGATTGGTCAATCCGTTCGCGAGATATGGCCGTTTGGATGTAAGAAGCGCTTGAGAAACCCAAAATTTTCGCAGTTCTGATGCTCGAAACGAATAACTACAATGGCCTAGGGGAAAAGTGCGCATACCGTTGTAATCGGGCGAGTTTCTACTTTCAGAAGCAACAGAAATTTTGCGGATTGGTCAATCCGTTCGCGAGATATTGCAGTTTGGATGTAAGAAACGCTTGAGAAACTCAAAATTTTCACAGTTCTGATGCTCGAAATGAATAACTGGAACGGCCTAGGGGAAAACTACACATACCGTCGTAATCGGGCGAGTTTCTACTTTCAGATGCAACAGAAATTTTGCGGATTGGTCAATCCGGTCGCGAGATGTGGCAGTTTGGAGGTAAGAAACGCTTGAGAAACTCAAAATTTTCGCACTTCTGATGCTCGAAACGAATAACTAGAACGGCCTAGGGGAAAACTACACATACCGTTGTAATCGGGCGAGTTTCTACTTTCAGATGCAGCAGAAATTTTGCGGATTGGTCAATCCGTTCGCGAGATGTGGCAGTTTGGAGGTAAGAAACGCTTGGGAAACTCAAAATTTACGCAGTTCTGATGCTCGAAACGAATAACTAGAACGGCCTAGGGGAAAAGTACGCATACCGATGTAATCGGGCGAGTATCTACTTTCAGATGCAACAGAAATTTTGCGGATTGGTCAATCCGTTCGCGAGATATGGCAGTTTGGAGATAAGAAACGCTTGAGAAACTCAAAATTTTCGCAGTTCTGATGCTCGAAACGAATGACTAGAACGGCCTAGGGGAGAAGTACCCATACCGTTGTAATCGGGCGAGTGTCTACTTTCAGATGCAACAGAAATTTTGCGGATTGGTCAATCCGTTCGCGAGATATGGCAGTTTGGAGGTAAGAAACGCTTGAGAAACTCAAAATTTTCGCAGTTCTGATGCTCGAAACGAATAACTAGAACCGCCTACGGGAAAAGTGCGCATACCGTTGTAATCGGGCGAGTGTCTACTTTCAGATGCAACAGAAATTTTGCGGATTGGTCAATCCGTTCGCGAGATATGGCCGTTTGGATGTAAGAAACGCTTGAGAAACTCAAAATTTTCCCAGTTCTGATGCTCGAAACGAATAACTACAACGGCCTAGGGGAAAAGTGCGCATACCGTTGTAATCGGGCGAGTTTCTACTTTCAGAAGCAACAGAAATTTTGCGGACTGGTCAATCCGTTCGCGAGATATTGCAGTTTGGAAGTAAGAAACGCTTGAGAAACTCAAAATTTTCGCAGTTCTGATGCTCTAAATGAATAACTGGAACGGCCTAGGGGAAAACTACACATACCGTTGTAATCGGGCGAGTTTCTACTTTCAGATGCAACAGAAATTTTGCGGATTGGTCAATCCGTTCGCGAGATGTGGCAGTTTGGAGGTAAGAAACGCTTGAGAAACTCAAAATTTTCGCAGTTCTGATGCTCGAAACGAATAACTGGAACGGCCTAGGGGAAAAGTGCGCATACCGTTGTAATCGGGCGAGTTTCTACTTTCAGATGCAACAGAAATTATGCGGATTGGTCAATCCGTTCGCGAGATATGGCCGTTTGGATGTAAGAAACGCTTGAGAAACTCAAAATTTTCGCAGTTCTGATGCTCGAAACGAATAACTACAACGGCCTAGGGGAAAAGTGCGCATACCGTTGTAATTGGGCGAGTTTCTACTTTCAGAAGCAACAGAAATTTTGCGGATTGGTCAATCCGTTCGCGAGATATTGCAGTTTGGATGTAAGAAACGCTTGAGAAACTCAAAATTTTCGCAGTTCTGATGCTCGAAATGAATAACTGGAACGGCCTAGGGGAAAACTACACATACCGTTGTAATCGGGCGAGTTTCTACTTTCAGATGCAACAGAAACTTTGCGGATTGGTCAATCCGTTCGCGAGATGTGGCAGTTTGGAGGTAAGAAACGCTTGAGAAACTCAAAATTTTCGCACTTCTGATGCTCGAAACGAATAACTAGAACGGCCTAGGGGAAAACTACACATACCGTTGTAATCGGGCGAGTTTCTACTTTCAGATGCAGCAGAAATTTTGCGGATTGGTCAATCCGTTCGCGAGATGTGGCAGTTTGGAGGTAAGAAACGCTTGAGAAACTCAAAATTTTCGCAGTTCTGATGCTCGAAACGAATAACTAGAACGGCCTAGGGGAAAAGTACGCATACCGATGTAATCGGGCGAGCTTCTACTTTCAGATGCAACAGAAATTTTGCGGATTGGTCAATCCGTTCGCGAGATATGGCAGTTTGGAGATAAGAAACGCTTGAGAAACTCAAAATTTTCGCAGTTCTGATGCTCGAAACGAATGACCAGAACGGCCTAGGGGAGAAGTACGCATACCGTTGTAATCGGGCGAGTGTCTACTTTCAGATGCAACAGAAATTTTGCAGATTGATCGTTCCGTTCGCGAGATATGGCAGTTTGGAGATAAGAAACGCTTTAGAAACTCAAAATTTTCGCAGTTCTGATGCTCGAAACGAATAACTGGAACGGCCTAGGGGAAAACTACACATACCGTTGTAATCGGGCGAGTTTCTACTTTCAGATGCAACAGAAATTTTGCGGATTGATCAATCCGTTCGCGAGATATGGCAGTTTGGAGATAAGAAACGCTTGAGAAACTCAAAATTTTCGCAGTTCTGATGCTCGAAACGAATGACTAGAACCGCCTAGGGGAGAAGTACGCATACCGTTGTAATCGTGCGAGTTTCTACTTTCAGACGCAACAGAAATTTTGCGGATTGATCAATCCGTTCGCGAGATATGGCAGTTTGTAGATAAGAAACGCTTGAGAAACTCAAAATTTTCGCAGTTGTGATGCTCGAAACGAATAACTAGAACGACCCAGGGGAAAAGTGCGCATACCATTGTAATCGGGCGAGATTCTACTTTCAAATGGAACAGAAATTTTGCGGATTGGTCAATCCGTTCGCGAGTTATGGCAGTTTGGAGGTAAGAAACGCTTGAGAAACTCAAAATTTTCGCAGTTCTGATGCTCGAAACGAATAACTGGAACGGCCTAGGGGAAACGTGCGCATACCGTTGTAATCGGGCGAGTTTCTACTTTCAGATGCAACGGAAATTTTGCGGATTGATCAATCCGTTCGCGAGATATGGCAGTTTGGAGATAAGAAACGCTTTAGAAACTCAAAATTTTCGCAGTTCTGATGCTCGAAACGAATAACTGGAACGGCCTAGGGGAAAACTACACATACCGTTGTAATCGTGCGAGTTTCTACTTTCAGATGCAGCAGAAAATTTGTGGATTGGTCATTCCGTTCGCGAGATGTGGCAGTTTGGATGTAAGAAACGCTTGAGAAACTCAAAATTTTCGCAGTTCTGATGCTCGAAACGAATAACTAGAACGGCCTAGGGGAAAAGTACGCATACCGATGAAATCGGGCGAGTTTCTACTTTCAGATGCAACAGAAATTTTGCGGATTGGTCAATCCGTTCGCGAGATATGGCAGTTTGCAGGTAAGAAACGCTTGAGAAACTCAAAGTTTTCGCAGTTCTGATGCTCGAAACGAATAACTAGAACCGCCTACGGGAAAAGTGCGCATACCGTTGTAATCGGGCGAGTGTCTACTTTCAGATGCAACAGAAATTTTGCGGATTGATCAATCCGTTCGCGAGATATGGCAGTTTGGAGATTTGAAACGCTTGAGAAACTCAAAATTTTCGCAGTTCTGATGCTCGAAACGAATGACTAGAACGGCCTAGGGGAGAAGTACGCATACGGTTGTAATCGGGCGAGTGTCTACTTTCAGATGCAACAGAAATTTTGCGGATTGATCGTTCCGTTCGCGAGATATGGCAGTTTGGAGATAAGAAACGCTTTAGAAACCCAAAATTTTCGCAGTTCTGATGCTCGAAACGAATAACTGGAACGGCCTAGGGGAAAACTACACATACCGTTGTAATCGGGCGAGTTTCTACTTTCAGATGCAGCAGAAATTTTGTGGATTGGTCAATCCGTTCGCGAGATGTGGCAGTTTGGAGGTAAGAAACGCTTGAGAAACTCAAAATTTTCGCACTTCTGATGCTCGAAACGAATAACTAGAACGGCCTAGGGGAAAAGTACGCATACCGATGAAATCGGGCGAGTTTCTACTTTCAGATGCAACAGAAATTTTGCGGATTGGTCAATCCGTTCGCGAGATATGGCAGTTTGGAGGTAAGAAACGCTTGAGAAACTCAAAGTTTTCGCAGTTCTGATGCTCGAAACGAATAACTGGAACGGCCTATGGGAAAACTACACATACCGTTGTAATCGGGCGAGTTTCTACTTTCAGATGCAGCAGAAATTTTGTGGATTGGTCAATCCGTTCGCGAGATGTGGCAGTTTGGAGGTAAGAAACGCTTGAGAAACTCAAAATTTTCGCAGTTCTGATGCTCGAAACGAATAACTAGAACGGCCTAGGGGAAAAGTACGCATACCGATGAAATCGGGCGAGTTTCTACTTTCAGATGCAACAGAAATTTTGCGGATTGGTCAATCCGTTCGCGAGATATGGCAGTTTGGATGTAAGAAACGCTTGAGAAACTCAAAGTTTTCGCAGTTCTGATGCTCGAAACGAATAACTAGAACCGCCTACGGGAAAAGTGCGCATACCGTTGTAATCGGGCGAGTGTCTACTTTCAGATGCAACAGAAATTTTGCGGATTGATCAATCCGTTCGCGAGATATGGCAGTTTGGAGGTAAGAAACGCTTGAGAAACTCAAAATTTTCGCAGTTCTGATGCTCGAAACGAATGACTAGGACGGCCTAGGGGAGAAGTACGCATACCGATGTAATCGGGCGAGTTTCTACTTTCAGATGCAACAGAAATTTTGCGGATTGGTCGATCCGTTCGCGAGATATGGCAGTTTGGAAGTAAGATACGCTTGAGAAACTCAAAATTTTCGCAGTTCTGATGCTCGAAACGAATAACTGGAACGGCCTAGGGGAAAACTACACATACCGTTGTAATCGGGCGAGTTTCTACTTTCAGATGCAACAGAAATTTTGCGGATTGGTCAATCCGTTCGCGAGATATGGCAGTTTGGAGGTAAGAAGCGCTTGAGAAACTCAAAATTTACGCAGTTCTGATGCTCGAAACGAATGACTAGAACGGCCTAGGGGAGAAGTACGCATACCGTTGTAATCGGGCGAGTTTCTTCTTTCAGATGCAACAGAAATTACGCGGATTGGTCTATCCGTTCGCGAGGTATGGCAGTTTGGAGGTAAGAAACGCTTGAGGAACTCAAAATTTTCGCCCTTCTGATGCTCGAAACGATTAACTAGAACGGCCTAGGGGAAAACTACACCTACCGTTGTAATCGGGCGAGTTTCTACTTTCAGATGCAACAGAAATTTTGCGGATTGATCAATCCGTTCGCGAGATGTGGCAGTTTGGAGGTAAGAAACGCTTGAGAAACTCAAAATTTGCGCTGTTCTGATGCTCGAAACGAATAACTGGAACGGCCTAGGGGAAAACTACACATACCGTTGTAACCGGGCGAGTTTCTACTTTCAGATGCAACAGAAATTTTGCGGATTGGTCAATCCGTTCGCGAGATGTGGCAGTTTGGAGGTAAGAAACGCTCGAGAAACTCAAAATTTTCGCAGTTCTGATGCTCGAAACGAATAACTAGAACGGCCTAGGGGAAAAGTACGCATACCGATGTAATCGGGTGAGTTTCTACTTTCATATGCAACAGAAATTTTGCGGATTGGTCGATCCGTTCGCGAGATATGGCAGTTTGGAAGTAAGAAACGCTTGAGAAACTCAAAATTTTCGCAGTTCTGATGCTCGAAACGAATGACAAGAACGGCCTAGGGGAGAAGTACGCATACCGTTGTAATCGGGCGAGTTTCTACTTTCAGATGCAACAGAAATTTGGCGGATTGTTCAATCCGTTCGCGAGATATGGCAGTTTGGATGTAAGAAACGCTTGAGAAACTCAAAATTTTCGCAGTTCTGATGCTCGAAACGAATGACTAGAACGGCCTAGGGGAGAAGTACGCATACCGTTGTAATCGGGCGAGTTTCTTCTTTCAGATGCAGCAGAAATTACGCGGATTGGTCTATCCGTTCGCGAGGTATGGCAGTTTGGAGGTAAGAAACGCTTGAGGAACTCAAAATTTTCGTCCTTCTGATGCTCGAAACGATTAACTAGAACGGCCTAGGGGAAAACTACACCTACCGTTGTAATCGGGCGAGTTTCTACTTTCAGATACAACAGAAATTTTGCGGATTGATCAATCCGTTCGCGCGATGTGGCAGTTTGGAGGTAAGAAACGCTTGAGAAACTCAAAATTTCCGCTGTTCTGATGCTCGAAACGAATAACTGGAACGGCCTAGGGGAAAACTACACATACCGTTGTAATCGGGCGAGTTTCTACTTTCAGATGCAACAGAAATTTTGCGGATTGGTCAATCCGTTCGCGAGATGTGGCAGTTTGGAGGTAAGAAACGCTCGAGAAACTCAAAATTTTCGCAGTTCTGATGCTCGAAACGAATAACTAGAACGGCCTAGGGGAAAAGTACGCATACCGATGTAATCGGGCGAGTTTCTACTTTCAGATGCAACAGAAATTTTGCGGATTTTTCAATCCGTTCGCGAGATATGGCAGTTTGGAGGTAAGAAACGCTTGAGAAACTCAAAATTTTCGCAGTTCTGATGCTCGAAACGAATGACTAGAACGGCCTAGGGGAGAAGTACGCATACTGTTGTAATCGGGCGAGTTTCTTCTTTCAGATGCAACAGAAATTACGCGGATTGGTCTATCCGTTCTCGAGGTATGGCAGTTTGGAGGTAAGAAACGCTTGAGGAACTCAAAATTTTCGCCATTCTGATGCTCGAAACGATTAACTAGAACGGCCTAGGGGAAAACTACACCTACCGTTGTAATCGGGCGAGTTTCTACTTTCAGATGCAACAGAAATTTTGCGGATTGATCAATCCGTTCGCGCGATGTGGCAGTTTGGAGGTAAGAAACGCTTGAGAAACTCAAAATTTCCGCTGTTCTGATGCTCGAAACGAATAACTGGAACGGCCTAGGGGAAAACTACACATACCGTTGTAACCGGGCGAGTTTCTACTTTCAGATGCAACAGAAATTTTGCGGATTGATCAATCCGTTCGCGCGATGTGGCAGTTTGGTGGTAAGAAAAGCTTGAGAAACTCAAAATTTGCGCTGTTCTGATGCTCGAAACGAACAACTGGAACGGCCTAGGGGAAAACTACGCATACCGTTGTAACCGGGCGAGTTTCTACTTTCAGATGCAACAGAAATTATGCGGATTGGTCAATCCGTTCGCGAGATGTGGCAGTTTGGAGGTAAGAAACGCTCGAGAAACTCAAAATTTTCGCAGTTCTGATGCTCGAAACGAATAACTAGAACGGCCTAGGGGAAAAGTACGCATACCGATGTAATCGGGCGAGTTTCTACTTTCAGATGCAACAGAAATTTTGCGGATTGTTCAATCCGTTCGCGAGATATGGCAGTTTGGAGGTAAGAAACGCTTGAGAAACTCAAAATTTTCGCAGTTCTGATGCTCGAAACGAATGACTAGAACGGCCTAGGGGAGAAGTACGCATGCCGTTGTAATCGGGCGAGTTTCTTCTTTCAGATGCAACAGAAATTACGCGGATTGGTCTATCCGTTCGCGAGGTATGGCAGTTTGGAGGTAAGAAACGCTTGAGGAACTCAAAATTTTCGCCCTTCTGATGCTCGAAACGATTAACTAGAACGGCCTAGGGGAAAACTACACCTACCGTTGTAATCGGGCGAGTTTCTACTTTCAGATACAACAGAAATTTTGCGGATTGATCAATCCGTTCGCGCGATGTGGCAGTTTGGAGGTAAGAAACGCTTGAGAAACTCAAAATTTCCGCTGTTCTGATGCTCGAAACGAATAACTGGAACGGCCTAGGGGAAAACTACACATACCGTTGTAATCGGGCGAGTTTCTACTTTCAGATGCAACAGAAATTTTGCGGATTGATCAATCCGTTCGCGAGATGTGACAGTTTGGAGGTAAGAAACGCTCGAGAAACTCAAAATTTTCGCAGTTCTGATGCTCGAAACGAATAACTAGAACGGCCTAGGGGAAAAGTACGCATACCGATGTAATCGGGCGAGTTTCTACTTTCAGATGCAACAGAAATTACGCGGATTGGTCAATCCGTTCGCGAGATATGGCAGTTTGGAGGTAAGAAACGCTTGAGGCACTCACAATTTTCGCATTTCTGATGCTCGAAACGAATAACTAGAACAGCCTAGTGGAAAAGTACGCATACCGATGTAATCGGGCGAGTTTCTACTTTCAGATGCAACAGACATTTTGCGGATTGATCAATCCGTTCGCGAGATGTGGCCGTTTGGATGTAAGAAACGCTTGAGAAACTCAAAATTTTCGCAGTTCTGATGCTCGAAACGAATAACTAGAACGGCGTAGGGGAAAAGTGCGCATACCGTTGTAATCGGGAGAGTTTCTACTTTCAAATGCAACAGAAATTTTGCGGATTGGTCAATCCGTTCGCGAGATATGGCAGTTTGGAGGTAAGAAACGCTTGGGAAACTCAAAATTTTCGCAGTTCTGATGCTCGAAACGAATAACTAGAACGGCCTAGGGGAAAAGTGCGCATACCGTTGTAATCGGGCGAGTTTCTACTTTCAGAAGCAACAGAAATTTTGCGGATTGGTCAATCCGTTCGCGAGATATGGCAGTTTGGAGGTAAGAAACGCTTGAGGAACTCAAAATTTTCGCCCTTCTGATGCTCGAAACGATTAACTAGAACGGCCTTGGGGAAAACTACACCTACCGTTGTAATCGGGCGAGTTTCTACTTTCAGATGCAACAGAAATTTTGCGGATTGATCAATCCGTTCGCGTGATGTGGCAGTTTGGAGGTAAGAAACGCTTGAGAAACTCAAAATTTCCGCTGTTCTGATGCTCGAAACGAATAACTGGAACGGCCTAGGGGAAAACTACACATACCGTTGTAACCGGGCGAGTTTCTACTTTCAGATGCAACAGAAATTATGCGGATTGGTCAATCCGTTAGCGAGATATGGCAGTATGGAGGTAAGAAACGCTCGAGAAACTCAAAATTTTCGCACTTCTGATGCTCGAAACGAATAACTGGAACGGCCTAGGGGAAAACTACACATACCGTTGTAATCGGGCGAGTTTCTACTTTCAGATGCAACAGAAATTATGCGGATTGGTCAATCCGTTCGCGAGATGTGGCAGTTTGGAGGTAAGAAACGCTCGAGAAACTCAAAATTTTCGCAGTTCTGATGCTCGAAACGAATAACTAGAACGGCCTAGGGGAAAAGTACGCATACCGATGAAATCGGGCGAGTTTCTACTTTCAGATGCAACAGAAATTTTGCGGATTGGTCGATCCGTTCGCGAGATATGGCAGTTTGGAAGTAAGAAACGCTTGAGAAACTCAAAATTTTCGCAGTTCTGATGCTCGAAACGAATGACAAGAACGGCCTAGGGGAGAAGTACGCATACCGTTGTAATCGGGCGAGTTTCTACTTTCAGATGCAACAGAAATTTTGCGGATTGTTCAATCCGTTCGCGAGATATGGCAGTTTGGAGCTAAGAAACGCTTGAGAAACTCAAAATTTTCGCAGTTCTGATGCTCGAAACGAATGACTAGAACGGCCTAGGGGAGAAGTACGCATACCGTTGTAATCGGGCGAGTTTCTTCTTTCAGATGCAACAGAAATTACGCGGATTGGTCTATCCGTTCGCGAGGTATGGCAGTTTGGAGGTAAGAAACGCTTGAGGAACTCAAAATTTTCGCCCTTCTGATGCTCGAAACGATTAACTAGAACGGCCTAGGGGAAAACTACACCTACCGTTGTAATCGGGCGAGTTTCTACTTTCAGATACAACAGAAATTTTGCGGATTGATCAATCCGTTCGCGCGATGTGGCAGTTTGGAGGTAAGAAACGCTTGAGAAACTCAAAATTTCCGCTGTTCTGATGCTCGAAACGAATAACTGGAACGGCCTAGGGGAAAACTACACATACCGTTGTAATCGGGCGAGTTTCTACTTTCAGATGCAACAGAAATTTTGCGGATTGGTCAATCCGTTCGCGAGATGTGGCAGTTTGGAGGTAAGAAACGCTCGAGAAACTCAAAATTTTCGCAGTTCTGATGCTCGAAACGAATAACTAGAACGGCCTAGGGGAAAAGTACGCATACCGATGTAATCGGGCGAGTTTCTACTTTCAGGTACAACAGAAATTACGCGGATTGGTCAATCCGTTCGCGAGATATGGCAGTTTGGAGGTAAGAAACGCTTGAGGCACTCAAAATTTTCGCATTTCTGATGCTCGAAACGAATAACTAGAACAGCCTAGTGGAAAAGTACGCATACCGATGTAATCGGGCGAGTTTCTACTTTCATATGCAACAGACATTTTGCGGATTGATCAATCCGTTCGCGAGATGTGGCCGTTTGGATGTAAGAAACGCTTGAGAAACTCAAAATTTTCGCAGTTCTGATGCTCGAAACGAATAACTAGAACGGCGTAGGGGAAAAGTGCGCATACCGTTGTAACCGGGCGAGTTTCTACTTTCAGATGCAACAGAAATTTTGCGGATTGGTCAAGACGTTCGCGAGATATGGCAGTTTGGAGGTAAGAAAAGCATGAGAAACTCAAAATTTTCGCAGTTCTGATGCTCGAAACGAATGACTAGAACGGCCTAGGGGAGAAGTACGCATACCGTTGTAATCGGGCGAGTTTCTACTTTCGGATGCAACAGAAATTACGCGGATTGGTCAAATCCGTTCGCGAGGTATGGCAGTTTGGAGGTAAGAAACGCTTGAGGAACTCAAAATTTTCGCCCTTCTGATGCTCGAAACGATTAACTAGAACGGCCTTGGGGAAAACTCACCTACCGTTGTAATCGGGCGAGTTTCTACTTTCAGATGCAACAGAAATTTTGCGGATTGATCAATCCGTTCGCGCGATGTGGCAGTTTGGAGGTAAGAAACGCTTGAGAAACTCAAAATTTCCGCTGTTCTGATGCTCAAAACGAATAACTGGAACGGCATAGGGGAAAACTACACATACCGTTGTAACCGGGCGAGTTTCTACTTTCAGATGCAACAGAAATTATGCGGATTGGTCAATCCGTTCGCGAGATATGGCAGTTTGGAGGTAAGAAACGCTCGAGAAACTCAAAATTTTCGCATTTCTGATGCTCGAAACGAATAACTGGATCGGCCTAGGGGAAAACTACAGATACCGTTGTAATCGGGCGAGTTTCTACTTTCAGATGCAACAGAAATTTTGCGGATTAGTCAATCCGTTCGCGAGATGTGGCAGTTTGGAGGTAAGAAACGATCGAGAAACTCAAAATTTTCGCAGTTCTGATGCTCGAAACGAATAACTAGAACGGCCTAGGGGAAAAGTACGCATACCGATGTAATCGGGCGAGTTTCTACTTTCAGATGCAACAGAAATTTTGCGGATTGGTCGATCCGTTCGCGAGATATGGCAGTTTGGAAGTAAGAAACGCTTGAGAAACTCAAAATTTTCGCAGTTCTGATGCTCGAAACGAATGACTAGAACGGCCTAGGGGAGAAGTACGCATACCGTTGTAATCGGGCGAGTTTCTACTTTCAGATGCAACCGAAATTTTGCGGATTGTTCAATCCGTTCGCGAGATATGGCAGTTTGGAGGTAAGAAACGCTTGAGAAACTCAAAATTTTCGCAGTTCTGATGCTCGAAACGAATGACTAGAACGGCCTAGGGGAGAAGTACGCATACCGTTGTAATCGGGCGAGTTCCTTCTTTCAGATGCAACAGAAATTACGCGGATTGGTCTATCCGTTCGCGAGGTATGGCAGTTTGGAGGTAAGAAACGCTTGAGGAACTCAAAATTTTCGCCCTTCTGATGCTCGAAACGATTAACTAGAACGGCCTAGGGGAAAACTACACCTACCGTTGTAATCGGGCGAGTTTCTACTTTCAGATGCAACAGAAATTTTGCGGATTGATCAATCCGTTCGCGCGATGTGGCAGTTTGGAGGTAAGAAACGCTTGAGAAACTCAAAATTTCCGCTGTTCTGATGCTCGAAACGAATAACTGGAACGGCCTAGGGGAAAACTACACATACCGTTGTAACCGGGCGAGTTTCTACTTTCAGATGCAACAGAAATTATGCGGATTGGTCAATCCGTTCGCGAGATATGGCAGTATGGAGGTAAGAAACGCTCGAGAAACTCAAAATTTTCGCATTTCTGATGCTCGAAACGAATAACTAGAACAGCCTAGTGGAAAAGTACGCATACCGATGTAATCGGGCGAGTTTCTACTTTCATATGCAACAGACATTTTGCGGATTGATCAATCCGTTCGCGAGATGTGGCCGTTTGGATGTAAGAAACGCTTGAGAAACTCAAAATTTTCGCAGTTCTGATGCTCGAAACGAATAACTAGAACGGCGTAGGGGAAAAGTGCGCATACCGTTGTAATCGGGAGAGTTTCTACTTTCAAATGCAACAGAAATTTTGCGGATTGGTCAATCCGTTCGCGAGATATGGCAGTTTGGAGGTAAGACACGCTTGGGAAACTCAAAATTTTCGCCCTTCTGATGCTCGAAACGATTAACTAGAACGGCCTTGGGGAGAAGTGCGCATACCGTTGTAATCGGGCGAGTTTCTACTTTCAGAAGCAACAGAAATTTTGCGGATTGGTCAATCCGTTCGCGAGATATGGCAGTTTGGAGGTAAGAAACGCTTGAGGAACTCAAAATTTTCGCCCTTCTGATGCTCGAAACGATTAACTAGAACGGCCTTGGGGAAAACTACACATACCGTTGTAATCGGGCGAGTTTCTACTTTCAGATGCAACAGAAATTTTGCGGATTGATCAATCCGTTCGCGCGATGTGGCAGTTTGCAGGTAAGAAACGCTTGAGAAACTCAAAATTTCCGCTGTTCTGATGATCGAAACGAATAACTGGAACGGCCTAGGGGAAAACTACACATACCAGTGTAACCGGGCGAGTTTCTACTTTCAGATGCAACAGAAATTTTGCGGATTGGTCAAGACGTTCGCGAGATATGGCAGTTTGGAGGTAAGAAAAGCATGAGAAACTCAAAATTTTCGCAGTTCTGATGCTCGAAACGAATGACTAGAACGGCCTAGGGGAGAAGTACGCATACCGTTGTAATCGGGCGAGTTTCTACTTTCGGATGCAACAGAAATTACGCGGATTGGTCAATCCGTTCGCGAGGTATGGCAGTTTGGAGGTAAGAAACGCTTGAGGAACTCAAAATTTTCGCCCTTCTGATGCTCGAAACGATTAACTAGAACGGCCTTGGGGAAAACTACACCCACCGTTGTAATCGGGCGAGTTTCTACTTTCAGATGCAACAGAAATTTTGCGGATTGATCAATCCGTTCGCGCGATGTGGCAGTTTGGAGGTAAGAAACGCTTGAGAAACTCAAAATTTCCGCTGTTCTGATGCTCGAAACGAATAACTGGAACGGCCTAGGGGAAAACTACACATACCGTTGTAACCGGGCGAGTTTCTACTTTCAGATGCAACAGAAATTATGCGGATTGGTCAATCCGTTCGCGAGATATGGCAGTATGGAGGTAAGAAACGCTCGAGAAACTCAAAATTTTCGCATTTCTGATGCTCGAAACGAATAACTAGAACAGCCTAGTGGAAAGGTACGCATACCGATGTAATCGGGCGAGTTTCTACTTTCATATGCAACAGACATTTTGCGGATTGATCAATCCGTTCGCGAGATGTGGCCGTTTGGATGTAAGAAACGCTTGAGAAACTCAAAATTTTCGCAGTTCTGATGCTCGAAACGAATAACTAGAACGGCGTAGGGGAAAAGTGCGCATACCGTTGTAATCGGGAGAGTTTCTACTTTCAAATGCAACAGAAATTTTGCGGATTGGTCAATCCGTTCGCGAGATATGGCAGTTTGGAGGTAAGACACGCTTGGGAAACTCAAAATTTTCGCCCTTCTGATGCTCGAAACGATTAACTAGAACGGCCTTGGGGAGAAGTGCGCATACCGTTGTAATCGGGCGAGTTTCTACTTTCAGAAGCAACAGAAATTTTGCGGATTGGTCAATCCGTTCGCGAGATATGGCAGTTTGGAGGTAAGAAACGCTTGAGGAACTCAAAATTTTCGCCCTTCTGATGCTCGAAACGATTAACTAGAACGGCCTTGGGGAAAACTACACCTACCGTTGTAATCGGGCGAGTTTCTACTTTCAGATGCAACAGAAATTTTGCGGATTGATCAATCCGTTCGCGCGATGTGGCAGTTTGCAGGTAAGAAACGCTTGAGAAACTCAAAATTTCCGCTGTTCTGATGCTCGAAACGAATAACTGGAACGGCCTAGGGGAAAACTACACATACCAGTGTAACCGGGCGAGTTTCTACTTTCAGATGCAACAGAAATTTTGCGGATTGGTCAAGACGTTCGCGAGATATGGCAGTTTGGAGGTAAGAAAAGCATGAGAAACTCAAAATTTTCGCAGTTCTGATGCTCGAAACGAATGACTAGAACGGCCTAGGGGAGAAGTACGCATACCGTTGTAATCGGGCGAGTTTCTACTTTCGGAGGCAACAGAAATTACGCGGATTGGTCAATCCGTTCGCGAGGTATGGCAGTTTGGAGGTAAGAAACGCTTGAGGAACTCAAAATTTTCGCCCTTCTGATGCTCGAAACGATTAACTAGAACGGCCTTGGGGAAAACTACACCTACCGTTGTAATCGGGCGAGTTTCTACTTTCAGATGCAACAGAAATTTTGCGGATTGATCAATCCGTTCGCGCGATGTGGCAGTTTGGAGGTAAGAAACGCTTGAGAAACTCAAAATTTCCGCTGTTCTGATGCTCAAAACGAATAACTGGAACGGCCTAGGGGAAAACTACACATACCGTTGTAACCGGGCGAGTTTCTACTTTCAGATGCAACAGAAATTATGCGGATTGGTCAATCCGTTCGCGAGATATGGCAGTTTGGAGGTAAGAAACGATCGAGAAACTCAAAATTTTCGCAGTTCTGATGCTCGAAACGAATAACTAGAACGGCCTAGGGGAAAAGTACGCATACCGATGTAATCGGGCGAGTTTCTACTTTCAGATGCAACAGAAATTTTGCGGATTGGTCGATCCGTTCGCGAGATATGGCAGTTTGGAAGTAAGAAACGCTTGAGAAACTCAAAATTTTCGCAGTTCTGATGCTCGAAACGAATGACTAGAACGGCCTAGGGGAGAAGTACGCATACCGTTGTAATCGGGCGAGTTTCTACTTTCAGATGCAACCGAAATTTTGCGGATTGTTCAATCCGTTCGCGAGATATGGCAGTTTGGAGGTAAGAAACGCTTGAGAAACTCAAAACTTTCGCAGTTCTGATGCTCGAAACGAATGACTAGAACGGCCTAGGGGAGAAGTACGCATACCGTTGTAATCGGGCGAGTTCCTTCTTTCAGATGCAACAGAAATTACGCGGATTGGTCTATCCGTTCGCGAGGTATGGCAGTTTGGAGGTAAGAAACGCTTGAGGAACTCAAAATTTTCGCCCTTCTGATGCTCGAAACGATTAACTAGAACGGCCTAGGGGAAAACTACACTTACCGTTGTAATCGGGCGAGTTTCTACTTTCAGATGCAACAGAAATTTTGCGGATTGATCAATCCGTTCGCGCGATGTGGCAGTTTGGAGGTAAGAAACGCTTGAGGAACTCAAAATTTCCGCTGTTCTGATGCTCGAAACGAATAACTGGAACGGCCTAGGGGAAAACTACACATACTGTTGTAACCGGGCGAGTTTCTACTTTCAGATGCAACAGAAATTATGCGGATTGGTCAATCCGTTCGCGAGATATGGCAGTATGGAGGTAAGAAACGCTCGAGAAACTCAAAATTTTCGCATTTCTGATGCTCGAAACGAATAACTGGAACGGCCTAGGGGAAAACTACACATACCGTTGTAATCGGGCGAGTTTCTACTTTCAGATGCAACAGAAATTTTGCGGATTGGTCAATCCGTTCGCGAGATGTGGCAGTTTGGAGGTAAGAAACGCTCGAGAAACTCAAAATTTTCGCAGTTCTGATGCTCGAAACGAATAACTAGAACGGCCTAGGGGAAAAGTACGCATACCGATGTAATCGGGCGAGTTTCTACTTTCAGATGCAACAGAAATTTTGCGGATTGGTCAATCCGTTCGCGAGATGTGGCAGTTTGGAGGTAAGAAACGCTAGAGAAACTCAAAATTTTCGCAGTTCTGATGCTCGAAACGAATAACTAGAACGGCCTAGGGGAAAAGTACGCATACCGATGTAATCGGGCGAGTTTCTACTTTCAGATGCAACAGAAATTACGCGGATTGGTTAATCCGTTCGCGAGATATGGCAGTTTGGAGGTAAGAAACGCTTGAGGAACTCAAAATTTTCGCATTTCTGATGCTCGAAACGAATAACTAGAACAGCCTAGTGGAAAAGTACGCATACCGATGTAATCGGGCGAGTTTCTAATTTCAGATGCAACAGACATTTTGCGGATTGATCAATCCGTTCGCGAGATATGGCAGTTTGGAGATAAGAAACGCTTGAGAAACTCAAAATTTTCGCAGTTCTGATGCTCGAAACGAATAACTAGGACGGCCTAGGGAAAAAGTACGCATACCGATGTAATCGGGCGAGTTTCTACTTTCAGATGCAACAGAAATTTTGCGGATTGGTCGATCCATTCGCGAGATATGGCAGTTTGGAGGTAAGAAACGCTTGAGAAACTCAAAATTTTCGCATTTCTGATGCTCGAAACGAATAACTGGAACGGCCTAGGGGAAAACTACACATACCGTTGTAATCGGGCGAGTTTCTACTTTCAGATGCAACAGAAATTTTGCGGATCGGTCAATCCGTTCGCGAGATGTGGCAGTTTGGAGGTAAGAAACGCTCGAGAAACTCAAAGTTTTCGCAGTTCTGATGCTCGAAAAGAATAACTAGAACGGACTAGGGGAAAAGTACGCATACCGATGTAATCGGGCGAGTTTCTACTTTCAGATGCAACAGAAATTTTGCGGATTGGTCGATCCGTTCGCGAGATATGGCAGTTTGGAAGTAAGAAACGCTTGGGAAACTCAAAATTTTCGCAGTTCTGATGCTCGAAACGAATAACTAGAACGGCCTAGGGGAAAAGTGCGCATACCGTTGTAATCGGGCGAGTTTCTACTTTCAGAAGCAACAGAAATTTTGCGGATTGGTCAATCCGTTCGCGAGATATGGCACTTTGGAGGTAAGAAACGCTTAAGAAACTCAAAATTTTCGCAGTTCTGATGCTCGAAATGAATAACTGGAACGGCCTAGGGGAAAGCTGCACATACCGTTGTAATCGGGCGAGTTTCTACTTTCAGATGCAACAGAAATTTTGCGGATTGGTCAAGACGTTCGCGAGATATGGCAGTTTGGATGTAAGAAACGCATGAGAAACTCAAAATTTTCGCAGTTCTGATGCTCGAAACGAATGACTAGAACGGCCTAGGGGAGAAGTACGCATACCGTTGTAATCGGGCGAGTTTCTACTTTCGGATGCAACAGAAATTACGCGGATTGGTCAATCCGTTCGAGAGGTATGGCAGTTTGGAGGTAAGAAACGCTTGAGGAACTCAAAATTTTCGCCCTTCTGATGCTCGAAACGATTATCTAGAACGGCCTTGCGGAAAACTACACCTACCGTTGTAATCGGGCGAGTTTCTACTTTCAGATGCAACAGAAATTTTGCGGATTGATCAATCCGTTCGCGCGATGTGGCAGTTTGGAGGTAAGAAAAGCTTGAGAAACTCAAAGTTTTCACAGTTCTGATGCTCGAAAAGAATAACTAGAACGGACTAGGGGAAAAGCACGCATACCGATGTAATCGGGCGAGTTTCTACTTTCAGATGCAACAGAAATTTTGCGGATTGGTCGATCCGTTCGCGAGATGTGGCAGTTTGGAGGTAAGAAACGCTCGAGAAACTCAAAATTTTCGCAGTTCTGATGCTCGAAACGAATAACTAGAACGGCCTAGGGGAAAAGTACGCATACCGATGTAATCGGGCGAGTTTCTACTTTCGGAAGCAACAGAAATTTTGCGGATTGGTCAATCCGTTCGCGAGATATGGCACTTTGGAGGTAAGAAACGCTTAAGAAACTCAAAATTTTCGCAGTTCTGATGCTCGAAATGAATAACTGGAACGGCCTAGGGGAAAGCTACACATACCGTTGTAATCGGGCGAGTTTCTACTTTCAGATGAAACAGAAATTTTGCGGATTGGTCAAGACGTTCGCGAGATATGGCAGTTTGGAGGTAAGAAACGCATGAGAAACTCAAAATTTTCGCAGTTCTGATGCTCGAAATGAATGACTAGAACGGCCTAGGGGAGAAGTACGCATACCGTTGTAATCGGGCGAGTTTCTACTTTCAGATGCAACAGAAATTTTGCGGATTGGTCGATCCGTTCGCGAGATGTGGCAGTTTGGAGGTAAGAAACGCTCGAGAAACTCAAAATTTTCGCAGTTCTGATGCTCGAAACGAATAACTAGAACGGCCTAGGGGAAAAGTACGCATACCGATGTAATCGGGCGAGTTTCTACTTTCAGATGCAACAGAAATTTTGCGGATTGGTCGATCCGTTCGCGAGATATGGCAGTTTGGAAGTAAGAAACGCTTGAGAAACTCAAAATTTTCGCAGTTCTGATGCTCGAAACGAATGACTAGAACGGCCTAGGGGAGAAGTACGCATACCGTTGTAATCGGGCGAGTTTCTTCTTTCAGATGCAACAGAAATTACGCGGATTGGTCTATCCGTTCGCGAGGTATGGCAGTTTGGAGGTAAGAAACGCTTGAGGAACTCAAAATTTTCGCCCTTCTGATGCTCGAAACGATTAACTAGAACGGCCTAGGGGAAAACTACACCTACCGTTGTAATCGGGCGAGTTTCTACTTTCAGATGCAACAGAAATTTTGCGGATTGATCAATCCGTTCGCGCGATGTGGCAGTTTGGAGGTAAGAAACGCTTGAGAAACTCAAAATTTCCGCTGTTCTGATGCTCGAAACGAATAACTGGAACGGCCTAGGGGAAAACTACACATACCGTTGTAATCGGGCGAGTTTCTACTTTCAGATGCAACAGAAATTTTGCGGATTGGTCAATCCGTTCGCGAGATGTGGCAGTTTGGAGGTAAGAAACGCTCGAGAAACTCAAAATTTTCGCAGTTCTGATGCTCGAAACGAATAACTAGAACGGCCTAGGGGAAAAGTACGCATACCGATGTAATCGGGCGAGTTTCTACTTTCAGATGCAACAGAAATTACGCGGATTGGTCAATCCGTTCGCGAGATATGGCAGTTTGGAGGTAAGAAACGCTTGAGGAACTCAAAATTTTCGCAGTTCTGATGCTCGAAACGAATAACTAGAACGGCCTAGGGGAAAAGTACGCATACCGATGTAATCGGGCGAGTTTCTACTTTCAGATGCAACAGAAATTTTGCGGATTGGTCGTTCCATTCGCGAGATATGGCAGTTTGGAGGTAAGAAACGCTTGAGAAACTCAAAATTTTCGCAGTTCTGATGATCGAAACGAGTAACTAGAACGGCCTAGGGGAAAAGTACACCTACCGTTGTAATCGGGCGAGTTTCTACTTTCTGATGCAACAGAAATTTTGCGGATTGATCAATCTGTTCGCGAGATATGGCAGTTTGGAGATAAGAAACGCTTTAGAAACTCAAAATTTTCGCAGTTCTGATGCTCGAAACGAATTACTAGAACGGCCCAGGGGAAAAGGGCGCATACCGTTGTAATCGGGCGAGTTTCTACTTTCAGATGCAACAGAAATTATGCGGATTGGTCAATCCGTTCGCGAGATATGGCAGTGTGGAGGTAACAAACGCTTGAGGAACTCAAAATTTTCGCAGTTCTGATGCTCGAAACGAATACCTAGAACGGCCTAGGGGAAAACTACACCTACCGTTGTAATCGGGCGAGTTTCTACTTTCAGATGCAACAGAAACTTTGCGGATTGATCAATCCGTTCGCGAGATATGGCAGTTTGGAGATAAGAAACGCTTGAGAAACTCAAAATTTTCGCAGTTCTGATGCTCGAAACGAATGACTAGAACGGCCTAGGGGAGAAGAACGCATACCGTTGTAATCGGGCGAGTTTCTACTTTCAGATGCAACAGAAATTTTGCGGATTGGTCAATCCGTTCGCGAGATATGGCAGTTTGGAGATAAGAAACGCTTGAGAAACTCAAAATTTTCGCAGTTCTGATGCTCGAAACGAATGACTAGAACGGCCTAGGGGAGAAGTACGCATACCGTTGTAATCGGGCGAGTTTCTACTTTCAGACGCAACAGAAACTTTGCCGATAGATGAATCCGTTCGCGAGATATGGCAGTTTGGAGATAAGAAACGCTTGAGAAACTCAAAATTTTCGCAGTTCTGATGCTCGAAACGAATAACTGGAACGGCCTAGGGGAAAACTACACATACCGTTGTAATCGGGCGAGTCTCTACTTCCAGATGCAACAGAAATTTTGCGGATTGTTCAATCCGTTCGCGAGATATGGCAGTTTGGAGGTAAGATACGCTTGAGAAACTCAAAATTTTCGAAGTTCTGATGCTCGAAACGAATGACTAGAACGGCCTAGGGGAGAAGAACGCATACCGTTGTAATCGGGCGAGTTTCTACTTTCAGATGCAACAGAAATTTTGCGGATTGGTCAATCCGTTCGCGAGATATGGCAGTTTGGAGATAAGAAACGCTTGAGAAACTCAAAATTTTCGCAGTTCTGATGCTCGAAACGAATGACTAGAACGGCCTAGGGGAGAAGTACGCATACCGTTGTAATCGGGCGAGTTTCTACTTTCAGACGCAACAGAAACTTTGCCGATAGATGAATCCGTTCGCGAGATATGGCAGTTTGGAGATAAGAAACGCTTGAGAAACTCAAAATTTTCGCAGTTCTGATGCTCGAAACGAATAACTGGAACGGCCTAGGGGAAAACTACACATACCGTTGTAATCGGGCGAGTCTCTACTTCCAGATGCAACAGAAATTTTGCGGATTGTTCAATCCGTTCGCGAGATATGGCAGTTTGGAGGTAAGATACGCTTGAGAAACTCAAAATTTTCGCAGTTCTGATGCTCGAAACGAATGACTAGAACGGCCTAGGGGAGAAGTACGCATACCGTTGTAATCGGGCGAGTTTCTACTTTCAGACGCAACAGAAACTTTGCCGATAGATGAATCCGTTCGCGAGATATGGCAGTTTGGAGATAAGAAACGCTTGAGAAACTCAAAATTTTCGCAGTTCTGATGCTCGAAACGAATAACTGGAACGGCCTAGGGGAAAACTACACATACCGTTGTAATCGGGCGAGTCTCTACTTCCAGATGCAACAGAAATTTTGCGGATTGTTCAATCCGTTCGCGAGATATGGCAGTTTGGAGGTAAGATACGCTTGAGAAACTCAAAATTTTCGCAGTTCTGATGCTCGAAACGAATAACTAGAACGGCCTAGGGGAAAAGTGCGCATACCGTTGTAATCGGGCGAGTTTCTACTTTCAGATGCAACAGAAATTTTGCGGATTGGTCACTCCGTTCGCGATATATGGCAGTGTGGAGGTAACAAACGCTTGAGGAACTCAAAATTTTCGCAGTTCTGATGCTCGAAACGAATGACTGGAACGGCCTAGGGGAAAACTACACATACCGTTGTAGTCGGGCGAGTTTCTACTTTCAGATGCAACAGAAATTTTGCGGATTGGTCAATCCGTTCGCGAGATGTGGCAGTTTGGAGGTAAGAAACGCTCGAGAAACTCAAAATTTTCGCAGTTCTGATGCTCGAAACGAATAACTAGAACGGCCTAGGGGAAAAGTACGCATACCGATGTAATCGGGCGAGTTTCTACTTTCAGATGCAACAGAAATTTTCCGGATTGGTCAATCCGTTCGCGAGATATGGCCGTTTGGATGTAAGAAACGCTTGGGAAACTCAAAATTTTCGCAGTTCTGATGCTCGAAACGAATAACTCGAACGGCCTAGGGGAAAAGTGCGCATACCGTTGTAATCGGGCGAGTTTCTACTTTCAGAAGAAACAGAAATTTTTCGGATTGGTCAATCCGTTCGCGAGATATGGCAGTTTGGATGTAAGAAACGCTTGGGAAACTCAAAATTTGCGCAGTTCTGATGCTCGAAACGAATAACTAGGACGGCCTAGGGGAAAACTACACATACCGTTGTATTCGGGCGAGTTTCTACTTTCAGATGCAACAGAAATTTTGCGGATCGGTCGATCCGTTCGCGAGATATGGCAGTTTGGATGTAAGATACGCTTGAGAAACTCAAAATTTTCGCAGTTCTGATGCTCGAAACGAATAACTAGGACGGCCTAGGGAAAAAGTACGCATACCGATGTAATCGGGCGAGTTTCTACTTTCAGATGCAACAGAAATTTTGCGGATTGGTCGATCCATTCGCGAGATATGGCAGTTTGGAGGTAAGAAACGCTTGAGAAACTCAAAATTTTCGCATTTCTGATGCTCGAAACGAATAACTGGAACGGCCTAGGGGAAAACTACACATACCGTTGTAATCGGGCGAGTTTCTACTTTCAGATGCAACAGAAATTTTGCGGATCGGTCAATCCGTTCGCGAGATGTGGCAGTTTGGAGGTAAGAAACGCTCGAGAAACTCAAAGTTTTCGCAGTTCTGATGCTCGAAAAGAATAACTAGAACGGACTAGGGGAAAAGTACGCATACCGATGTAATCGGGCGAGTTTCTACTTTCAGATGCAACAGGAATTTTGCGGATTGGTCGATCCGTTCGCGAGATATGGCAGTTTGGAAGTAAGAAACGCTTGGGAAACTCAAAATTTTCGCAGTTCTGATGCTCGAAACGAATAACTAGAACGGCCTAGGGGAAAAGTGCGCATACCGTTGTAATCGGGCGAGTTTCTACTTTCAGAAGCAACAGAAATTTTGCGGATTGGTCAATCCGTTCGCGAGATATGGCACTTTGGAGGTAAGAAACGCTTAAGAAACTCAAAATTTTCGCAGTTCTGATGCTCGAAATGAATAACTGGAACGGCCTAGGGGAAAGCTACACGTACCGTTGTAATCGGGCGAGTTTCTACTTTCAGATGCAACAGAAATTTTGCGGATTGGTCAAGACGTTCGCGAGATATGGCAGTTTGGATGTAAGAAACGCATGAGAAACTCAAAATTTTCGCAGTTCTGATGCTCGAAACGAATGACTAGAACGGCCTAGGGGAGAAGTACGCATACCGTTGTAATCGGGCGAGTTTCTACTTTCGGATGCAACAGAAATTACGCGGATTGGTCAATCCGTTCGAGAGGTATGGCAGTTTGGAGGTAAGAAACGCTTGAGGAACTCAAAATTTTCGCCCTTCTGATGCTCGAAACGATTATCTAGAACGGCCTTGCGGAAAACTACACCTACCGTTGTAATCGGGCGAGTTTCTACTTTCAGATGCAACAGAAATTTTGCGGACTGATCAATCCGTTCGCGCGATGTGGCAGTTTGGAGGTAAGAAAAGCTTGAGAAACTCAAAGTTTTCACAGTTCTGATGCTCGAAAAGAATAACTAGAACGGACTAGGGGAAAAGCACGCATACCGATGTAATCGGGCGAGTTTCTACTTTCAGATGCAACAGAAATTTTGCGGATTGTTCGATCCGTTCGCGAGATGTGGCAGTTTGGAGGTAAGAAACGCTCGAGAAACTCAAAATTTTCGCAGTTCTGATGCTCGAAACGAATAACTAGAACGGCCTAGGGGAAAGCTACACATACCGTTGTAATCGGGCGAGTTTCTACTTTCAGATGCAACAGAAATTTTGCGGATTGGTCAAGACGTTCGCGAGATATGGCAGTTTGGAGGTAAGAAACGCATGAGAAACTCAAAATTTTCGCAGTTCTGATGCTCGAAATGAATGACTTGAACGGCCTAGGGGAGAAGTACGCATACCGTTGTAATCGGGCGAGTTTCTACTTTCAGATGCAACAGAAATTTTGCGGATTGGTCGATCCGTTCGCGAGATGTGGCAGTTTGGAGGTAAGAAACGCTCGAGAAACTCAAAATTTTCGCAGTTCTGATGCTCGAAACGAATAACTAGAACGGCCTAGGGGAAAAGTACGCATACCGATGTAATCGGGCGAGTTTCTACTTTCAGATGCAACAGAAATTTTGCGGATTGGTCGATCCGTTCGCGAGATATGGCAGTTTGGAAGTAAGAAACGCTTGAGAAACTCAAAATTTTCGCAGTTCTGATGCTCGAAACGAATGACTAGAACGGCCTAGGGGAGAAGTACGCATACCGTTGTAATCGGGCGAGTTTCTTCTTTCAGATGCAACAGAAATTACGCGGATTGGTCTATCCGTTCGCGAGGTATGGCAGTTTGGAGGTAAGAAACGCTTGAGGAACTCAAAATTTTCGCCCTTCTGATGCTCGAAACGATTAACTAGAACGGCCTAGGGGAAAACTACACCTACCGTTGTAATCGGGCGAGTTTCTACTTTCAGATGCAACAGAAATTTTGCGGATTGATCAATCCGTTCGCGCGATGTGGCAGTTTGGAGGTAAGAAACGCTTGAGAAACTCAAAATTTCCGCTGTTCTGATGCTCGAAACGAATAACTGGAACGGCCTAGGGGAAAACTACACATACCGTTGTAATCGGGCGAGTTTCTACTTTCAGATGCAACAGAAATTTTGCGGATTGGTCAATCCGTTCGCGAGATGTGGCAGTTTGGAGGTAAGAAACGCTCGAGAAACTCAAAATTTTCGCAGTTCTGATGCTCGAAACGAATAACTAGAACGGCCTAGGGGAAAAGTACGCATACCGATGTAATCGGGCGAGTTTCTACTTTCAGATGCAACAGAAATTACGCGGATTGGTCAATCCGTTCGCGAGATATGGCAGTTTGGAGGTAAGAAACGCTTGAGGAACTCAAAATTTTCGCAGTTCTGATGCTCGAAACGAATAACTAGAACGGCCTAGGGGAAAAGTACGCATACCGATGTAATCGGGCGAGTTTCTACTTTCAGATGCAACAGAAATTTTGCGGATTGGTCGTTCCATTCGCGAGATATGGCAGTTTGGAGGTAAGAAACGCTTGAGAAACTCAAAATTTTCGCAGTTCTGATGATCGAAACGAGTAACTAGAACGGCCTAGGGGAAAAGTACACCTACCGTTGTAATCGGGCGAGTTTCTACTTTCTGATGCAACAGAAATTTTGCGGATTGATCAATCTGTTCGCGAGATATGGCAGTTTGGAGATAAGAAACGCTTTAGAAACTCAAAATTTTCGCAGTTCTGATGCTCGAAACGAATTACTAGAACGGCCCAGGGGAAAAGGGCGCATACCGTTGTAATCGGGCGAGTTTCTACTTTCAGATGCAACAGAAATTATGCGGATTGGTCAATCCGTTCGCGAGATATGGCAGTGTGGAGGTAACAAACGCTTGAGGAACTCAAAATTTTCGCAGTTCTGATGCTCGAAACGAATACCTAGAACGGCCTAGGGGAAAACTACACCTACCGTTGTAATCGGGCGAGTTTCTACTTTCAGATGCAACAGAAACTTTGCGGATTGATCAATCCGTTCGCGAGATATGGCAGTTTGGAGATAAGAAACGCTTGAGAAACTCAAAATTTTCGCAGTTCTGATGCTCGAAACGAATGACTAGAACGGCCTAGGGGAGAAGTACGCATACCGTTGTAATCGGGCGAGTTTCTACTTTCAAATGCAACAGAAATTTTGCGGATTGGTCAATCCGTTCGCGAGATATGGCAGTTTGGAGGTAAGAAACGCTTGAGAAACTCAAAATTTTCGAAGTTCTGATGCTCGAAACGAATGACTAGAACGGCCTAGGGGAGAAGAACGCATACCGTTGTAATCGGGCGAGTTTCTACTTTCAGATGCAACAGAAATTTTGCGGATTGGTCAATCCGTTCGCGAGATATGGCAGTTTGGAGATAAGAAACGCTTGAGAAACTCAAAATTTTCGCAGTTCTGATGCTCGAAACGAATGACTAGAACGGCCTAGGGGAGAAGTACTCATACCGTTGTAATCGGGCGAGTTTCTACTTTCAGACGCAACAGAAACTTTGCCGATAGATGAATCCGTTCGCGAGATATGGCAGTTTGGAGATAAGAAACGCTTGAGAAACTCAAAATTTTCGAAGTTCTGATGCTCGAAACGAATGACTAGAACGGCCTAGGGGAAAAGTGCGCATACCGTTGTAATCGGGCGAGTTTCTACTTTCAGAAGAAACAGAAATTTTTCGGATTGGTCAATCCGTTCGCGAGATATGGCAGTTTGGATGTAAGAAACGCTTGGGAAACTCAAAATTTGCGCAGTTCTGATGCTCGAAACGAATAACTAGGACGGCCTAGGGGAAAACTACACATACCGTTGTATTCGGGCGAGTTTCTACTTTCAGATGCAACAGAAATTTTGCGGATCGGTCGATCCGTTCGCGAGATATGGCAGTTTGGATGTAAGATACGCTTGAGAAACTCAAAATTTTCGCAGTTCTGATGCTCGAAACGAATTACTAGAACGGCCCAGGGGAAAAGGGCGCATACCGTTGTAATCGGGCGAGTTTCTACTTTCAGATGCAACAGAAATTATGCGGATTGGTCAATCCGTTCGCGAGATATGGCAGTGTGGAGGTAACAAACGCTTGAGGAACTCAAAATTTTCGCAGTTCTGATGCTCGAAACGAATACCTAGAACGGCCTAGGGGAAAACTACACCTACCGTTGTAATCGGGCGAGTTTCTACTTTCAGATGCAACAGAAACTTTGCGGATTGATCAATCCGTTCGCGAGATATGGCAGTTTGGAGATAAGAAACGCTTGAGAAACTCAAAATTTTCGCAGTTCTGATGCTCGAAACGAATGACTAGAACGGCCTAGGGGAGAAGTACGCATACCGTTGTAATCGGGCGAGTTTCTACTTTCAAATGCAACAGAAATTTTGCGGATTGGTCAATCCGTTCGCGAGATATGGCAGTTTGGAGGTAAGAAACGCTTGAGAAACTCAAAATTTTCGAAGTTCTGATGCTCGAAACGAATGACTAGAACGGCCTAGGGGAGAAGAACGCATACCGTTGTAATCGGGCGAGTTTCTACTTTCAGATGCAACAGAAATTTTGCGGATTGGTCAATCCGTTCGCGAGATATGGCAGTTTGGAGATAAGAAACGCTTGAGAAACTCAAAATTTTCGCAGTTCTGATGCTCGAAACGAATGACTAGAACGGCCTAGGGGAGAAGTACTCATACCGTTGTAATCGGGCGAGTTTCTACTTTCAGACGCAACAGAAACTTTGCCGATAGATGAATCCGTTCGCGAGATATGGCAGTTTGGAGATAAGAAACGCTTGAGAAACTCAAAATTTTCGAAGTTCTGATGCTCGAAACGAATGACTAGAACGGCCTAGGGGAAAAGTGCGCATACCGTTGTAATCGGGCGAGTTTCTACTTTCAGAAGAAACAGAAATTTTTCGGATTGGTCAATCCGTTCGCGAGATATGGCAGTTTGGATGTAAGAAACGCTTGGGAAACTCAAAATTTGCGCAGTTCTGATGCTCGAAACGAATAACTAGGACGGCCTAGGGGAAAACTACACATACCGTTGTATTCGGGCGAGTTTCTACTTTCAGATGCAACAGAAATTTTGCGGATCGGTCGATCCGTTCGCGAGATATGGCAGTTTGGATGTAAGATACGCTTGAGAAACTCAAAATTTTCGCAGTTCTGATGCTCGAAACGAATAACTAGAACGGCCTAGGGGAAAACTACACCTACCGTTGTAATCGGGCAAGTTTCTACTTTCAAATGCAACAGAAATTTTGCGGATTGGTCAACCCGTTCGCGAGATATGGCAGCTTGGAGGTAAGAAACGCTTGAGAAACTCAAAATTTTCGCAGTTTTGATGCTCGAAACGAATAACTGGAACGGCCTAGGGGAAAACTACACATACCGTTGTAATCGGGCGAGTTTCTACTTTCAGATGCAACAGAAATTATGTGGATTGGTCAATCCGTTCGCGAGATATGGCCGTTTGGATGTAAGAAACGCTTGGGAAACTCAAAATTTTCGCAGTTCTGATGCTCGAAACGAATAACTAGAACGGCCTAGGGGAAAAGTGCGCATACCGTTGTAATCGGGCGAGTTTCTACTTTCAGAAGAAACAGAAATTTTGCGGATTGGTCAATCCGTTCGCGAGATATGGCAGTTTGGAGATAAGAAACGCTTGAGAAACTCAAAATTTTCGCAGTTCTGATGATCGAAACGAGTAACTAGAACGGCCTAGGGGAAAAGTACACCTACCGTTGTAATCGGGCGAGTTTCTACTTTCTGATGCAACAGAAATTTTGCGGATTGATCAATCTGTTCGCGAGATATGGCAGTTTGGAGATAAGAAACGCTTTAGAAACTCAAAATTTTCGCAGTTCTGATGCTCGAAACGAATTACTAGAACGGCCCAGGGGAAAAGGGCGCATACCGTTGTAATCGGGCGAGTTTCTACTTTCAGATGCAACAGAAATTATGCGGATTGGTCAATCCGTTCGCGAGATATGGCAGTGTGGAGGTATCAAACGCTTGAGGAACTCAAAATTTTCGCAGTTCTGATGCTCGAAACGAATACCTAGAACGGCCTAGGGGAAAACTACACATACCGTTGTAATCGGGCGATTTTCTACTTTCAGATGCAACAGAAACTTTGCGGATTGATCAATCCGTTCGCGAGATATGGCAGTTTGGAGATAAGAAACGCTTGAGAAACTCAAAATTTTCGCAGTTCTGATGCTCGAAACGAATGACTAGAACGGCCTAGGGGAGAAGTACGCATACCGTTGTAATCGGGCGAGTTTCTACTTTCAGATGCAACAGAAATTTTGCGGATTGGTCAATCCGTTCGCGAGATATGGCAGTTTGGAGATAAGAAACGCTTGAGAAACTCAAAATTTTCGCAGTTCTGATGCTCGAAACGAATGACTAGAACGGCCTAGGGGAGAAGTACGCATACCGTTGTAATCGGGCGAGTTTCTACTTTCAGACGCAACAGAAACTTTGCCGATAGATGAATCCGTTCGCGAGATATGGCAGTTTGGAGATAAGAAACGCTTGAGAAACTCAAAATTTTCGCAGTTCTGATGCTCGAAACGAATAACTGGAACGGCCTAGGTGAAAACTACACATACCGTTGTAATCGGGCGAGTCTCTACTTCCAGATGCAACAGAAATTTTGCGGATTGTTCAATCCGTTCGCGAGATATGGCAGTTTGGAGGTAAGATACGCTTGAGAAACTCAAAATTTTCGCAGTTCTGATGCTCGAAACGAATAACTAGAACGGCCTAGGGGAAAAGTGCGCATACCGTTGTAATCGGGCGAGTTTCTACTTTCAGATGCAACAGAAATTTTGCGGATTGGTCATTCCGTTCGCGATATATGGCAGTGTGGAGGTAACAAACGCTTGAGGAACTCAAAATTTTCGCAGTTCTGATGCTCGAAACGAATGACTAGAACGGCCTAGGGGAGAAGTACGCATACCGTTGTAATCGGGCGAGTTTCTACTTTCAGATGCAACAGAAATTATGTGGATTGGTCAATCCGTTCGCGAGATATGGCCGTTTGGATGTAAGAAACGCTTGGGAAACTCAAAATTTTCGCAGTTCTGATGCTCGAAACGAATAACTAGAACGGCCTAGGGGAAAAGTGCGCATAGCGTTGTAATCGGGCGAGTTTCTACTTTCAGAAGAAACAGAAATTTTGCGGATTGGTCAATCCGTTCGCGAGATATGGCAGTTTGGAGATAAGAAACGCTTGAGAAACTCAAAATTTTCGCAGTTCTGATGATCGAAACGAGTAACTAGAACGGCCTAGGGGAAAAGTACACCTACCGTTGTAATCGGGCGAGTTTCTACTTTCTGATGCAACAGAAATTTTGCGGATTGATCAATCTGTTCGCGAGATATGGCAGTTTGGAGATAAGAAACGCTTTAGAAACTCAAAATTTTCGCAGTTCTGATGCTCGAAACGAATTACTAGAACGGCCCAGGGGAAAAGGGCGCATACCGTTGTAATCGGGCGAGTTTCTACTTTCAGATGCAACAGAAATTATGCGGATTGGTCAATCCGTTCGCGAGATATGGCAGTGTGGAGGTATCAAACGCTTGAGGAACTCAAAATTTTCGCAGTTCTGATGCTCGAAACGAATACCTAGAACGGCCTAGGGGAAAACTACACATACCGTTGTAATCGGGCGATTTTCTACTTTCAGATGCAACAGAAACTTTGCGGATTGATCAATCCGTTCGCGAGATATGGCAGTTTGGAGATAAGAAACGCTTGAGAAACTCAAAATTTTCGCAGTTCTGATGCTCGAAACGAATGACTAGAACGGCCTAGGGGAGAAGTACGCTTACCGTTGTAATCGGGCGAGTTTCTACTTTCAGATGCAACAGAAATTTTGCGGATTGGTCAATCCGTTCGCGAGATATGGCAGTTTGGAGATAAGAAACGCTTGAGAAACTCAAAATTTTCGCAGTTCTGATGCTCGAAACGAATGACTAGAACGGCCTAGGGGAGAAGTACGCATACCGTTGTAATCGGGCGAGTTTCTACTTTCAGACGCAACAGAAACTTTGCCGATAGATGAATCCGTTCGCGAGATATGGCAGTTTGGAGATAAGAAACGCTTGAGAAACTCAAAATTTTCGCAGTTCTGATGCTCGAAACGAATAACTGGAACATCCTAGGGGAAAACTACACATACCGTTGTAATCGGGCGAGTCTCTACTTCCAGATGCAACAGAAATTTTGCGGATTGTTCAATCCGTTCGCGAGATATGGCAGTTTGGAGGTAAGATACGCTTGAGAAACTCAAAATTTTCGCAGTTCTGATGCTCGAAACGAATAACTAGAACGGCCTAGGGGAAAAGTGCGCATACCGTTGTAATCGGGCGAGTTTCTACTTTCAGATGCAACAGAAATTTTGCGGATTGGTCATTCCGTTCGCGATATATGGCAGTGTGGAGGTAACAAACGCTTGAGGAACTCAAAATTTTCGCAGTTCTGATGCTCGAAACGAATGACTAGAACGGCCTAGGGGAGAAGTACGCATACCGTTGTAATCGGGCGAGTTTCTACTTTCAGATGCAACAGAAATTATGTGGATTGGTCAATCCGTTCGCGAGATATGGCCGTTTGGATGTAAGAAACGCTTGGGAAACTCAAAATTTTCGCAGTTCTGATGCTCGAAACGAATAACTAGAACGGCCTAGGGGAAAAGTGCGCATACCGTTGTAATCGGGCGAGTTTCTACTTTCAGAAGAAACAGAAATTTTGCGGATTGGTCAATCCTTTCGCGAGATATGGCAGTTTGGATGTAAGAAACGCTTGGGAAACTCAAAATTTGCGCAGTTCTGATGCTCGAAACGAATAACTAGGACGGCCTAGGGGAAAACTACACATACCGTTGTATTCGGGCGAGTTTCTACTTTCAGATGCAACAGAAATTTTGCGGAGCGGTCGATCCGTTCGCGAGATATGGCAGTTTGGATGTAAGAAACGCTTGAGATACTCAAAATTTTCGCAGTTCTGATGCTCGAAACGAATAACTAGAACGGCCTAGGGGAAAACTACACCTACCGTTGTAATCGGGCAAGTTTCTACTTTCAAATGCAACAGAAATTTTGCGGATTGGTCAACCCGTTCGCGAGATATGGCAGCTTGGAGGTAAGAAACGCTTGAGAAACTCAAAATTTTCGCAGTTTTGATGCTCGAAACGAATAACTGGAACGGCCTAGGGGAAAACTACACATACCGTTGTAATCGGGCGAGTTTCTACTTTCAGATGCAACAGAAACTATGTGGATTGGTCAATCCGTTCGCGAGATATGGCCGTTTGGATGTAAGAAACGCTTGGGAAACTCAAAATTTTCGCAGTTCTGATGCTCGAAACGAATAACTAGAACGGCCTAGGGGAAAAGTGCGCATACCGTTGTAATCCGGCGAGTTTCTACTTACAGAAGAAACAGAAATTTTGCGGATTGGTCAATCCGTTCGCGAGATATGGCAGTTTGGATGTAAGAAACGCTTGGGAAACTCCAAATTTTCGCAGTTCTGATGCTCGAAACGAATAACCAGAACGGCCTGGGGGAAAAGTGCGCATACCGTTGTAATCGGGCGAGTTTCTACTTTCAGAAGCAACAGAAATTTTGCGGATTGTTCAATCCGTTCGCGAGATATGGCAGTTTGGAGGTAAGATACGCTTGAGAAACTCAAAATTTTCGCAGTTCTGATGCTCGAAACGAATAACTAGAACGGCCTAGGGGAAAAGTGCGCATACCGTTGTAATCGGGCGAGTTTCTACTTTCAGATGCAACAGAAATTTTGCGGATTGGTCATTCCGTTCGCGATATATGGCAGTGTGGAGGTAACAAACGCTTGAGGAACTCAAAATTTTCGCAGTTCTGATGCTCGAAACGAATGACTAGAACGGCCTAGGGGAGAAGTACGCATACCGTTGTAATCGGGCGAGTTTCTACTTTCAGATGCAACAGAAATTTTGCGGATTGGTCGATCCGTTCGCGAGATATGGCAGTTTGGAGGTAAGAAACGCTTGTGAAACTCAAAATTTGCGCAGTTCTGATGCTCGAAACGAATAACTAGGACGGCCTTGGGGAAAACTACACATACCGTTGTATTCGGGCGAGTTTCTACTTTCAGATGCAACAGAAATTTTGCGGATCGTTCGATCCGTTCGCGAGATATGGCAGTTTGGATGTAAGAAACGCTTGAGAAACTCAAAATTTTCGCAGTTCTGATGCTCGAAACGAATAACTAGGACCGCCTAGGGGAAAACTACACATACCGTTGTAATCGGGCGAGTTTCTACATTCAGATGCAACAGAAATTTTGCGGATTGGTCGATCCGTTCACGAGATATGGCAGTTTGGAGGTAAGAAACGCTTGAGAAACTCAAAATTTTCGCAGTTCTGATGCTCGAAACGAATGACTAGAACGGCCTAGGGGAGAAGTACGCATACCGTTGTAATCGGGCGAGTCTCTACTTTCAGATGCAACAGAAATTTTGCGGATTGATCAATCCGTTCGCGAGATATGGCAGTTTGGAGATAAGAAACGCTTGAGAAACTCAAAATTTTCGCAGTTCTGATGCTCGAAACGAATGACTAGAACGGCCTAGGGGAGAAGTACGCATACCGTTGTAATCGGGCGAGTTTCTACTTTCAGATGCAAGAGAAATTATGCGGATTGGTCAATCCGTTCGCGAGATATGGCCGTTTGGATGTAAGAAACGCTTGAAAAACTCAAAATTTTCGCAGTTCTAATGCTCGAAACGAATAACTGGAACGGCCTAGGGGAAAACTACACATACCGTTGTAATCGGGCGAGTTTCTGCTTTCAGATGCAACAGAAATTTTGCGGATTGGTTAATCCGTTCGCGAGATATGGCAGTTTGGAGGTAAGAAACGCTTGTGAAACTCAAAATTTGCGCAGTTCTGATGCTCGAAACGAATAACTAGGACGGCCTAGGGGAAAACTACACATACCGTTGTATTCGGGCGAGTTTCTACTTTCAGATGCAACAGAAATTTTGCGGATCGGTCGATCCGTTCGCGAGATATGGCAGTTTGGATGTAAGAAACGCTTGAGAAACTCAAAATTTTCGCAGTTCTGATTCTCGAAACGAATAACTAGAACCGCCTAGGGGAAAACTACACATACCGTTGTAGTCGGGCGAGTTTCTACTTTCAGATGCAACAGAAATTTTGCGGATTGGTCAATCCGTTCGCGAGATGTGGCAGTTTGGAGGTAAGAAACGCTCGAGAAACTCAAAATTTTCGCAGTTCTGATGCTCGAAACGACTAAAACTAGGACGGCCCAGGGGAAAAGTGCGCATACCGTTGTAATCGGGCGAGTTTCTACTTTCAAATGCAACAGAAATTTTGCGGATTGGTCAATCCGTTCGCGAGTTATGGCAGTTTGGAGGTAAGAAACGCTTGAGAAACTCAAAATTTCCGCATTTCTGATGCTCGAAACGAATAACTGGAACGGCCTAGGGGAAAACTACACATACCGTTGTAATCGGGCGAGTTTCTACTTTCAGATGCAACAGAAATTTTGCGGATTGGTCAATCCGTTCGCGAGATGTGGCAGTTTGGAGGTAAGAAACGCTCGAGAAACTCAAAATTTTCGCAGTTCTGATGCTGGAAACGAATAACTAGAACGACCTAGGGGAAAAGTACGCATACCGATGTTATCGGGCGAGTTTCTACTTTCAGATGCAACAGAAATTTTGCGGATTGGTCGATCCGTTCGCGAGATGTGGCAGTTTGGAAGTAAGAAACGCTTGAGAAACTCAAAATTTTCGCAGTTCTGATGCTCGAAACGCATAACTAGAACGGCCCAGGGGAAAAGTGCGCATACCGTTGTAATCGGGCGGGTTTCTACTTTCAGATGCAACAAAAATTTTGCGGATTGGCCAATCCGTTCGCGAGATGTGGCAGTTTGGAGGTAAGAAACGCTTGAGAAACTCAAAATTTTCGCAGTTCTGATGCTCGAAACGAATGACTAGAACGGCCTAGGGGAGAAGTACGCATACCGTTGTAATCGGGCGAGTTTCTACTTTCAGATGCAAGAGAAATTATGCGGATTGGTCAATACGTTCGCGAGATATGGCCGTTTGGATGTAAGAAACGCTTGAGAAACTCAAAATTTTCGCAGTTCTGATGCACGAAACGAATAACTAGGACGGCCTAGGGGAAAACTACACATGTCGTTGTAATCGGGCGAGTTTCTACTTTCAGATGCAACAGAAATTTTCCGGATTGGTCGATCCGTTCGCGAAATATGGCAGTTTGGAAGTAAGAAACGCTTGAGAAACTCAAAATTTTCGCAGTTCTGATGCTCGAAACGACTAAAACTAGGACGGCCCAGGGGAAAAGTGCGCATACCGTTGTAATCGGGCGAGTTTCTACTTTCAAATGCAACAGAAATTTTGCGGATTGGTCTATCCGTTCGCGAGATATGGCAGTTTGGAGGTAAGAAACGCTTGAGAAACCCAAAATTTTCGCATTTCTGATGCTCGAAACGAATAACTGGAACGGCCTAGGGGAAAACTACACATACCGTTGTAATCGGGCGAGTTTCTACTTTCAGATGCAACAGAAATTTTGCGGATTGGTCAATCCGTTCGCGAGATGTGGCAGTTTGGAGGTAAGAAACGCTCGAGAAACTCAAAATTTTCGCAGTTCTGATGCTCGAAACGAATAACTAGAACGGCCTAGGGGAAAAGTACGCATACCGATGTAATCGGGCGAGTTTCTACTTTCAGATGCAACAGAAATTTTGCGGATTGGTCGATCCGTTCGCGAGATATGGCAGTTTGGATGTAAGAAACGCTTGAGAAACTCAAAATTTTCGCAGTTCTGATGCTCGAAACGAATAACTAGAACCGCCTAGGGGAAAACTACACATACCGTTGTAATCGGGTGAGTTTCTACTTTTAGATGCAACAGAAATTTTGCGGATTGAACAATCCGTGAGCGAGATATGGCAGTTTGGAGATAAGAAACGCTTGAGAAACTCAAAATTTTCGCAGTTCTGAGGCTCGAAACGAATAACTAGAACGGCCTAGGGGAGAAGTACGCATACCGTTGTAATCGGGCGAGTTTCTACTTTCAGATGCAACAGAAATTTTGCGGATTGGTCAACCCGTTCGCTCGATATGGCAGTTTGGAGGTAAGAAACGCTTGAGAAACTCAAAATTTTCGCATTTCTGATGCTCGAAACGAATAACTAGAACGGCCAAGGGGAAAAGTGCGCATACCGTTGTAATCGGGCGAGTTTCTACTTTCAGATGCAACAGAAATTTTGCGGATTGGTCAATCCGTTCCCGAGATGTGGCAGTTTGGAAGTAAGAAACGCTTGAGAAACTCAAAATTTTTGCAGTTCTGATCCTCGAAACGAATAACTAGAACTGCCTAGGGGAAAACTACACCTACCGTTGTAATCGGGCGAGTTTCTACTTTCAGATGCCACAGAAATTTTGCGGATTGGTCAATCCGTGAGCGAGATATGGCAGTTTGGAAGTAAGAAACGCTTGAGAAACTCAAAATTTTCGCATTTCTGATGCTCGAAACGAATAACTGGAACGGCCTAGGGGAAAACTACACATACCGTTGTAATCGGGCGAGTTTCTACTTTCAGATGAAACAGAAATTTTGCGGATTGGTCAATCCGTTCGCGAGATGTGGCAGTTTGGAGGTAAGAAACGCTCGAGAAACTCAAAATTTTCGCAGTTCTGATGCTCGAAACGAATAACTAGAACGGCCTAGGGGAAAAGTACGCATACCGATGTAATCGGGCGAGTTTCTACTTTCAGATGCAACAGAAATTTTCCGGATTGGTCGATCCGTTCGCGATATATGGCAGTTTGGAAGTAAGAAACGCTTGAGAAACTCAAAATTTTCGCAGTTCTGATGCTCGAAACGACTAAAACTAGGACGGCCCAGGGGAAAAGTGCGCATACCGTTGTAATCGGGCGAGTTTCTACTTTCAAATGCAACAGAAATTTTGCGGATTGGTCTATCCGTTCGCGAGATATGGCAGTTTGGAGGTAAGAAACGCTTGAGAAACCCAAAATTTTCGCATTTCTGATGCTCGAAACGAATAACTGGAACGGCCTAGGGGAAAACTACACATACCGTTGTAATCGGGCGAGTTTCTACTTTCAGATGCAACAGAAATTTTGCGGATTGGTCAATCCGTTCGCGAGATGTGGCAGTTTGGAGGTAAGAAACGCTCGAGAAACTCAAAATTTTCGCAGTTCTGATGCTCGAAACGAATAACTAGAACGGCCTAGGGGAAAAGTACGCATACCGATGTAATCGGGCGAGTTTCTACTTTCAGATGCAACAGAAATTTTGCGGATTGGTCGATCCGTTCGCGAGATATGGCAGTTTGGAAGTAAGAAACGCTTGAGAAACTCAAAATTTTCGCAGTTCTGATGCTCGAAACGAATAACTAGAACGACCTAGGGGAAAAGTACGCATACCGATGTAATCGGGCGAGTTTCTACTTTCAGATGCAACAGAAATTTTGCGGATTGGTCGATCCGTTCGCGAGATGTGGCAGTTTGGAAGTAAGAAACGCTTGAGAAACTCAAAATTTTCGCAGTTCTGATGCTCGAAACGCATAACTAGAACGGCCCAGGGGAAAAGTGCGCATACCGTTGTAATCGGGCGGGTTTCTACTTTCAGATGCAACAAAAATTTTGCGGATTGGCCAATCCGTTCGCGAGATGTGGCAGTTTGGAGGTAAGAAACGCTTGAGAAACTCAAAATTTTCGCAGTTCTGATGCTCGAAACGAATGACTAGAACGGCCTAGGGGAGAAGTACGCATACCGTTGTAATCGGGCGAGTTTCTACTTTCAGATGCAAGAGAAATTATGCGGATTGGTCAATACGTTCGCGAGATATGGCCGTTTGGATGTAAGAAACGCTTGAGAAACTCAAAATTTTCGCAGTTCTGATGCACGAAACGAATAACTAGGACGGCCTAGGGGAAAACTACACATACCGTTGTAATCGGGCGAGTTTCTACTTTCAGATGCAACAGAAATTTTCCGGATTGGTCGATCCGTTCGCGAAATATGGCAGTTTGGAAGTAAGAAACGCTTGAGAAACTCAAAATTTTCGCAGTTCTGATGCTCGAAACGACTAAAACTAGGACGGCCCAGGGGAAAAGTGCGCATACCGTTGTAATCGGGCGAGTTTCTACTTTCAAATGCAACAGAAATTTTGCGGATTGGTCTATCCGTTCGCGAGATATGGCAGTTTGGAGGTAAGAAACGCTTGAGAAACCCAAAATTTTCGCATTTCTGATGCTCGAAACGAATAACTGGAACGGCCTAGGGGAAAACTACACATACCGTTGTAATCGGGCGAGTTTCTACTTTCAGATGCAACAGAAATTTTGCGGATTGGTCAATCCGTTCGCGAGATGTGGCAGTTTGGAGGTAAGAAACGCTCGAGAAACTCAAAATTTTCGCAGTTCTGATGCTCGAAACGAATAACTAGAACGGCCTAGGGGAAAAGTACGCATACCGATGTAATCGGGCGAGTTTCTACTTTCAGATGCAACAGAAATTTTGCGGATTGGTCGATCCGTTCGCGAGATATGGCAGTTTGGAAGTAAGAAACGCTTGAGAAACTCAAAATTTTCGCAGTTCTGATGCTCGAAACGAATAACTAGAACCGCCTAGGGGAAAACTACACATACCGTTGTAATCGGGTGAGTTTCTACTTTTAGATGCAACAGAAATTTTGCGGATTGAACAATCCGTGAGCGAGATATGGCAGTTTGGAGATAAGAAACGCTTGAGAAACTCAAAATTTTCGCAGTTCTGAGGCTCGAAACGAATAACTAGAACGGCCTAGGGGAGAAGTACGCATACCGTTGTAATCGGGCGAGTTTCTACTTTCAGATGCAACAGAAATTTTGCGGATTGGTCAATCCGTTCGCTCGATATGGCAGTTTGGAGGTAAGAAACGCTTGAGAAACTCAAAATTTTCGCATTTCTGATGCTCGAAACGAATAACTAGAACGGCCCAGGGGAAAAGTGCGCATACCGTTGTAATCGGGCGAGTTTCTACTTTCAGATGCAACAGAAATTTTGCGGATTGGTCAATCCGTTCCCGAGATGTGGCAGTTTGGAAGTAAGAAACGCTTGAGAAACTCAAAATTTTTGCAGTTCTGATCCTCGAAACGAATAACTAGAACTGCCTAGGGGAAAACTACACCTACCGTTGTAATCGGGCGAGTTTCTACTTTCAGATGCCACAGAAATTTTGCGGATTGGTCAATCCGTGAGCGAGATATGGCAGTTTGGAGGTAAGAAACGCTTGAGAAACTCAAAATTTTCGCATTTCTGATGCTCGAAACGAATAACTGGAACGGCCTAGGGGAAAACTACACATACCGTTGTAATCGGGCGAGTTTCTACTTTCAGATGCAACAGAAATTTTGCGGATTGGTCAATCCGTTCGCGAGATGTGGCAGTTTGGAGGTAAGAAACGCTCGAGAAACTCAAAATTTTCGCAGTTCTGATGCTCGAAACGAATAACTAGAACGGCCTAGGGGAAAAGTACGCATACCGATGTAATCGGGCGAGTTTCTACTTTCAGATGCAACAGAAATTTTCCGGATTGGTCGATCCGTTCGCGAGATATGGCAGTTTGGAAGTAAGAAACGCTTGAGAAACTCAAAATTTTCGCAGTTCTGATGCTCGAAACGACTAAAACTAGGACGGCCCAGGGGAAAAGTGCGCATACCGTTGTAATCGGGCGAGTTTCTACTTTCAAATGCAACAGAAATTTTGCGGATTGGTCTATCCGTTCGCGAGATATGGCAGTTTGGAGGTAAGAAACGCTTGAGAAACCCAAAATTTTCGCATTTCTGATGCTCGAAACGAATAACTGGAACGGCCTAGGGGAAAACTACACATACCGTTGTAATCGGGCGAGTTTCTACTTTCAGATGCAACAGAAATTTTGCGGATTGGTCAATCCGTTCGCGAGATGTGGCAGTTTGGAGGTAAGAAACGCTCGAGAAACTCAAAATTTTCGCAGTTCTGATGCTCGAAACGAATAACTAGAACGGCCTAGGGGAAAAGTACGCATACCGATGTAATCGGGCGAGTTTCTACTTTCAGATGCAACAGAAATTTTGCGGATTGGTCGATCCGTTCGCGAGATATGGCAGTTTGGAAGTAAGAAACGCTTGAGAAACTCAAAATTTTCGCAGTTCTGATGCTCGAAACGAAGAACTAGAACCGCCTAGGGGAAAACTACACATACCGTTGTAATCGGGTGAGTTTCTACTTTTAGATGCAACAGAAATTTTGCGGATTGAACAATCCGTGAGCGAGATATGGCAGTTTGGAGATAAGAAACGCTTGAGAAACTCAAAATTTTCGCAGTTCTGAGGCTCGAAACGAATAACTAGAACGGCCTAGGGGAGAAGTACGCATACCGTTGTAATCGGGCGAGTTTCTACTTTCAGATGCAACAGAAATTTTGTGGATTGGTCGATCCGTTCGCGAGATGTGGCAGTTTGGAAGTAAGAAACGCTTGAGAAACTCAAAATTTTCGCAGTTCTGATGCTCGAAACGAATAACTAGAACGGCCAAGGGGAAAAGTGCGCATACCGTTGTAATCGGGCGAGTTTCTACTTTCAGATGCAACAGAAATTTTGCGGATTGGTCAATCCGTTCCCGAGATGTGGCAGTTTGGAAGTAAGAAACGCTTGAGAAACTCAAAATTTTTGCAGTTCTGATGCTCGAAACGAATAACTAGAACTGCCTAGGGGAAAACTACACCTACCGTTGTAATCGGGCGAGTTTCTACTTTCAGATGCCACAGAAATTTTGCGGATTGGTCAATCCGTTCGCTCGATATGGCAGTTTGGAGGTAAGAAACGCTTGAGAAACTCAAAATTTTCGCAGTTCTGATGCTCGAAACGAATAACTGGAACGGCCTAGGGGAAAACTACACATACCGTTGTAATCGGGCGAGTTTCTACTTTCAGATGCAACAGAAACTTTGCGGATTGATCAATCCGTTCGCGAGATATGGCTGTTTGGAGATAAGAAACGCTTGAGAAACTCAAAATTTTCGCAGTTCTGATGCTCGAAACGAATAACTAGAACGGCCTAGGGGAAAACTACACCTACCGTTGTAATCGGGCGAGTTTCTACTTTCAGATGCCACAGAAATTTTGCGGATTGGTCAATCCGTTCGCTCGATATGGCAGTTTGGAGGTAAGAAACGCTTGAGAAACTCAAAATTTTCGCATTTCTGATGCTCGAAACGAATAACTAGAACGGCCCAGGGGAAAAGTGCGCATACCGTTGTAATCGGGCGAGTTTCTACTTTCAGATGCAACAGAAATTTTGCGGATTGGTCAATCCGTTCCCGAGATGTGGCAGTTTGGAAGTAAGAAACGCTTGAGAAACTCAAAATTTTTGCAGTTCTGATCCTCGAAACGAATAACTAGAACTGCCTAGGGGAAAACTACACCTACCGTTGTAATCGCGCGAGTTGCTACTTTCAGATGCCACAGATATTTTGCGGATTGGTCAATCCGTGAGCGAGATATGGCAGTTTGGAGGTAAGAAACGCTTGAGAAACTCAAAATTTTCGCATTTCTGATGCTCGAAACGAATAACTGGAACGGATTAGGGGAAAACTACACATACCGTTGTAATCGGGCGAGTTTCTACTTTCAGATGCAACAGAAATTTTGCGGATTGGTCAATCCGTTCGCGAGATGTGGCAGTTTGGAGGTAAGAAACGCTCGAGAAACTCAAAATTTTCGCAGTTCTGATGCTCGAAACGAATAACTAGAACGGCCTAGGGGAAAAGTACGCATACCGATGTAATCGGGCGAGTTTCTACTTTCAGATGCAACAGAAATTTTCCGGATTGGTCGATCCGTTCGCGATATATGGCAGTTTGGAAGTAAGAAACGCTTGAGAAACTCAAAATTTTCGCAGTTCTGATGCTCGAAACGACTAAAACTAGGACGGCCCAGGGGAAAAGTGCGCATACCGTTGTAATCGGGCGAGTTTCTATTTTCAAATGCAACAGAAATTTTGCGGATTGGTCTATCCGTTCGCGAGATATGGCAGTTTGGAGGTAAGAAACGCTTGAGAAACCCAAAATTTTCGCATTTCTGATGCTCGAAACGAATAACTGGAACGGCCTAGGGGAAAACTACACATACCGTTGTAATCGGGCGAGTTTCTACTTTCAGATGCAACAGAAATTTTGCGGATTGGTCAATCCGTTCGCGAGATGTGGCAGTTTGGATGTAAGAAACGCTCGAGAAACTCAAAATTTTCGCAGTTCTGATGCTCGAAACGAATAACTAGAACGGCCTAGGGGAAAAGTACGCATACCGATGTAATCGGGCGAGTTTCTACTTTCAGATGCAACAGAAATTTTGCGGATTGGTCGATCCGTTCGCGAGATATGGCAGTTTGGAAGTAAGAAACGCTTGAGAAACTCAAAATTTTCGCAGTTCTGATGCTCGAAACGAATGACTAGAACGGCCTAGGGGAGAAGTACGCATACCGTTGTAATCGGGCGAGTTTCTACTTTCAGATGCAACAGAAATTTTGTGGATTGGTCGATCCGTTCGCGAGATGTGGCAGTTTGGAAGTAAGAAACGCTTGAGAAACTCAAAATTTTTGCAGTTCTGATGCTCGAAACGAATAACTAGAACTGCCTAGGGGAAAACTACACCTACCGTTGTAATCGGGCGAGTTTCTACTTTCAGATGCCACAGAAATTTTGCGGATTGGTCAATCCGTTCGCTCGATATGGCAGTTTGGAGGTAAGAAACGCTTGAGAAACTCAAAATTTTCGCATTTCTGATGCTCGAAACGAATAACTAGAACGGCCCAGGGGAAAAGTGCGCATACCGTTGTAATCGGGCGAGTTTCTACTTTCAGATGCAACAGAAATTTTGCGGATTGGTCAATCCGTTCCCGAGATGTGGCAGTTTGGAAGTAAGAAACGCTTGAGAAACTCAAAATTTTTGCAGTTCTGATCCTCGAAACGAATAACTAGAACTGCCTAGGGGAAAACTACACCTACCGTTGTAATCGGGCGAGTTGCTACTTTCAGATGCCACAGAAATTTTGCGGATTGGTCAATCCGTGAGCGAGATATGGCAGTTTGGAGGTAAGAAACGCTTGAGAAACTCAAAATTTTCGCATTTCAGATGCTCGAAACGAATAACTGGAACGGATTAGGGGAAAACTACACATACCGTTGTAATCGGGCGAGTTTCTACTTTCAGATGCAACAGAAATTTTGCGGATTGGTCAATCCGTTCGCGAGATGTGGCAGTTTGGAGGTAAGAAACGCTCGAGAAACTCAAAATTTTCGCAGTTCTGATGCTCGAAACGAATAACTAGAACGGCCTAGGGGAAAAGTACGCATACCGATGTAATCGGGCGAGTTTCTACTTTCAGATGCAACAGAAGTTTTCCGGATTGGTCGATCCGTTCGCGATATATGGCAGTTTGGAAGTAAGAAACGCTTGAGAAACTCAAAATTTTCGCAGTTCTGATGCTCGAAACGACTAAAACTAGGACGGCCCAGGGGAAAAGTGCGCATACCGTTGTAATCGGGCGAGTTTCTACTTTCAAATGCAACAGAAATTTTGCGGATTGGTCTATCCGTTCGCGAGATATGGCAGTTTGGAGGTAAGAAACGCTTGAGAAACCCAAAATTTTCGCATTTCTGATGCTCGAAACGAATAACTGGAACGGCCTAGGGGAAAACTACACATACCGTTGTAATCGGGCGAGTTTCTACTTTCAGATGCAACAGAAATTTTGCGGATTGGTCAATCCGTTCGCGAGATGTGGCAGTTTGGAGGTAAGAAACGCTCGAGAAACTCAAAATTTTCGCAGTTCTGATGCTCGAAACGAATAACTAGAACGGCCTAGGGGAAAAGTACGCATACCGATGTAATCGGGCGAGTTTCTACTTTCAGATGCAACAGAAATTTTGCGGATTGGTCGATCCGTTCGCGAGATATGGCAGTTTGGAAGTAAGAAACGCTTGAGAAACTCAAAATTTTCGCAGTTCTGATGCTCGAAACGAATAACTAGAACCGCCTAGGGGAAAACTACACATACCGTTGTAATCGGGTGAGTTTCTACTTTTAGATGCAACAGAAATTTTGCGGATTGAACAATCCGTGAGCGAGATATGGCAGTTTGGAGATAAGAAACGCTTGAGAAACTCAAAATTTTCGCAGTTCTGAGGCTCGAAACGAATAACTAGAACGGCCTAGGGGAGAAGTACGCATACCGTTGTAATCGGGCGAGTTTCTACTTTCAGATGCAACAGAAATTTTGTGGATTGGTCGATCCGTTCGCGAGATGTGGCAGTTTGGAAGTAAGAAACGCTTGAGAAACTCAAAATTTTCGCAGTTCTGATGCTCGAAACGAATAACTAGAACGGCCAAGGGGAAAAGTGCGCATACCGTTGTAATCGGGCGAGTTTCTACTTTCAGATGCAACAGAAATTTTGCGGATTGGTCAATCCGTTCCCGAGATGTGGCAGTTTGGAAGTAAGAAACGCTTGAGAAACTCAAAATTTTTGCAGTTCTGATGCTCGAAACGAATAACTAGAACTGCCTAGGGAAAAACTACACCTACCGTTGTAATCGGGCGAGTTTCTACTTTTAGATGCCACAGAAATTTTGCGGATTGGTCAATCCGTTCGCTCGATATGGCAGTTTGGAGGTAAGAAACGCTTGAGAAACTCAAAATTTTCGCAGTTCTGATGCTCGAAACGAATAACTGGAACGGCCTAGGGGAAAACTACACATACCGTTGTAATCGGGCGAGTTTCTACTTTCAGATGCAACAGAAACTTTGCGGATTGATCAATCCGTTCGCGAGATATGGCTGTTTGGAGATAAGAAACGCTTGAGAAACTCAAAATTTTCGCAGTTCTGATGCTCGAAACGAATAACTAGAACGGCCTAGGGGAAAACTACACCTACCGTTGTAATCGGGCGAGTTTCTACTTTCAGATGCAACAGAAATTTTGCGGATTGGTCAATCCGTTCGCGAGATATGGCAGTTTGGATGTAAGAAACGCTTGAGAAAGTCAAAATTTTCGCAGTTCTGATGCTCGAAACGAATAACTAGAACGGCCTAGGGGAAAAGTACGGATACCGTTGTAATCGGGCGGGTTTCTACTTTCAGATGCAACAGAAATTTTGCGGATTGGTCAATCCGTTCGCGAGATGTGGCAGTTTGGAGGTAAGAAACGCTTGAGAAACTCAAAATTTTCGCAGTTCTGATGCTCGAACCGAATAACTAGAACGGCCTAGGGGAAAAGTACGCATACCGATGTAATTGGGCGAGTTTCTACTTTCAGATGCAACAGAAATTTTGCGGATTGGTCGATCCGTTAGCGAGATATGGCAGTTTGGAAGTAAGAAACGCTTGAGAAACTCAAAATTTTCGCAGTTCTGATGCTCGAAACGAATGACTAGAACGGCCTAGGGGAGAAGTACGCATACCGTTGTAATCGGGCGAGTTTCTACTTTCAGATGCAACAGAAATTTTGTGGATTGGTCGATCCGTTCGCGAGATGTGGCAGTTTGGAAGTAAGAAACGCTTGAGAAACTCAAAATTTTTGCAGTTCTGATGCTCGAAACGAATAACTAGAACTGCCTAGGGGAAAACTACACCTACCGTTGTAATCGGGCGAGTTTCTACTTTCAGATGCAACAGAAATTTTGCGGATTGGTCAATCCGTTCCCGAGATGTGGCAGTTTGGAAGTAAGAAACGCTTGAGAAACTCAAAATTTTTGCAGTTCTGATCATCGAAACGAATAACTAGAACTGCCTAGGGGAAAACTACACCTACCGTTGTAATCGGGCGAGTTTCTACTTTCAGATGCCACAGAAATTTTGCGGTTTGGTCAATCCGTGAGCGAGATATGGCAGTTTGGAGGTAAGAAACGCTTGAGAAACTCAAAATTTTCGCATTTCTGATGCTCGAAACGAATAACTGGAACGGCCTAGGGGAAAACTACACCTACCGTTGTAATCGGGCGAGTTTCTACTTTCAGATGCAACAGAAATTTTGCGGATTGGTCAATCCGTTCGCGAGATGTGGCAGTTTGGAGGTAAGAAACGCTCGAGAAACTCAAAATTTTCGCAGTTCTGATGCTCGAAACGAATAACTAGAACGGCCTAGGGGAAAAGTACGCATACCGATGTAATCGGGCGAGTTTCTACTTTCAGATGCAACAGAAATTTTGCGGATTGGTCGATCCGTTCGCGAGATATGGCAGTTTGGAAGTAAGAAACGCTTGAGAAACTCAAAATTTTCGCAGTTCTGATGCTCGAAACGAATAACTAGAACCGCCTAGGGGAAAACTACACATACCGTTGTAATCGGGTGAGTTTCTACTTTTAGATGCAACAGAAATTTTGCGGATTGCACAATCCGTGAGCGAGATATGGCAGTTTGGAGATAAGAAACGCTTGAGAAACTCAAAATTTTCGCAGTTCTGAGGCTCGAAACGAATAACTAGAACGGTCTAGGGGAGAAGTACGCATACCGTTGTAATCGGGCGAGTTTCTACTTTCAGATGCAACAGAAATTTTGTGGATTGGTCGATCCGTTCGCGAGATGTGGCAGTTTGGAAGTAAGAATCGCTTGAGAAACTCAAAATTTTTGCAGTTCTGATGCTCGAAACGAATAACTAGAACTGCCTAGGGGAAAACTACACCTACCGTTGTACTCGGGCGAGTTTCTACTTTCAGATGCCACAGAAATTTTGCGGATTGGTCAATCCGTTCGCGAGATGTGGCAGTTTGGAGGTAAGAAACGCTCGAGAAACTCAAAATTTTCGCAGTTGTGATGCTCGAAACGAATAACTAGAACGGCCTAGGGGAAAAGTACGCATACCGATGTAATCGGGCGAGTTTCTACTTTCAGATGCAACAGAAATTTTGCGGATTGGTCGATCCGTTCGCGAGATATGGCAGTTTGGAAGTAAGAAACGCTTGAGAAACTCAAAATTTTCGCAGTTCTGATGCTCGAAACGAATAACTAGAACCGCCTAGGGGAAAACTACACATACCGTTGTAATCGGGTGAGTTTCTACTTTTAGATGCAACAGAAATTTTGCGGATTGAACAATCCGTGAGCGAGATATGGCAGTTTGGAGATAAGAAACGCTTGAGAAACTCAAAATTTTCGCAGTTCTGAGGCTCGAAACGAATAACTAGAACGGCCTAGGGGAGAAGTACGCATACCGTTGTAATCGGGCGAGTTTCTACTTTCAGATGCAACAGAAATTTTGTGGATTGGTCGATCCGTTCGCGAGATGTGGCAGTTTGGAAGTAAGAAACGCTTGAGAAACTCAAAATTTTTGCAGTTCTGATGCTCGAAACGAATAACTAGAACTGCCTAGGGGAAAACTACACCTACCGTTGTAATCGGGCGAGTTTCTACTTTCAGATGCCACTGAAATTTTGCGGATTGGTCAATCCGTTCGCTCGATATGGCAGTTTGGAGGTAAGAAACGCTTGAGAAACTCAAAATTTTCACAGTTCTGATGCTCGAAACGAATAACTAGAACGGCCCAGGGGAAAAGTGCGCATACCGTTGTAATCGGGCGAGTTTCTACTTTCAGATGCAACAGAAATTTTGCGGATTGGTCAATCCGTTCCCGAGATGTGGCAGTTTGGAAGTAAGAAACGCTTGAGAAACTCAAAATTTTTGCAGTTCTGATGCTCGAAACGAATAACTAGAACTGCCTAGGGGAAAACTACACCTACCGTTGAAATCGGGCGAGTTTCTACTTTCAGATGCCACAGAAATTTTGCGGATTGGTCAATCCGTTCGCTCGATATGGCAGTTTGGAGGTAAGAAACGCTTGAGAAACTCAAAATTTTCGCAGTTCTGATGCTCGAAACGAATAACTGGAACGGCCTAGGGGAAAACTACACATACCGTTGTAATCGGGCGAGTTTCTACTTTCAGATGCAACAGAAACTTTGCGGATTGATCAATCCGTTCGCGAGATATGGCAGTTTGGAGATAAGAAACGCTTGAGAAACTCAAAATTTTCGCAGTTCTGATGCTCGAAACGAATAACTAGAACGGCCTAGGGGAAAATTACACCTACCGTTGTAATCGGGCGAGTTTCTACTTTCAGATGCAACAGAAATTTTGCGGATGGGTCAATCCGTTCGCGAGATATGGCAGTTTGGATGTAAGAAACGCTTGAGAAAGTCAAAATTTTCGCAGTTCTGATGCTCGAAACGAATAACTAGAACGGCCTAGGGGAAAAGTACGGATACCGTTGTAATCGGGCGGGTTTCTACTTTCAGATGCAACAGAAATTTTGCGGATTGGTCGATCCGTTAGCGAGATATGGCAGTTTGGAAGTAAGAAACGCTTGAGAAACTCAAAATTTTCGCAGTTCTGATGCTCGAAACGAATGACTAGAACGGCCTAGGGGAGAAGTACGCATACCGTTGTAATCGGGCGAGTTTCTACTTACAGATGCAACAGAAATTTTGTGGATTGGTCGATCCGTTCGCGAGATGTGGCAGTTTGGAAGTAAGAAACGCTTGAGAAACTCAAAATTTTCGCAGTTCTGATGCTCGAAACGAATGACTAGAACGGCCTAGGGGAGAAGTACGCATACCGTTGTAATCGGGCGAGTTTCTACTTTCAGATGCAACAGAAATTTTGTGGATTGGTCGATCCGTTCGCGAGATGTGGCAGTTTGGAAGTAAGAAACGCTTGAGAAACTCAAAATTTTCGCAGTTCTGATGCTCGAAACGAATAACTAGAACGGCCAAGGGGAAAAGTGCGCATACCGTTGTAATCGGGCGAGTTTCTACTTACAGATGCAACAGAAATTTTGTGGATTGGTCGATCCGTGCGCGAGATGTGGCAGTTTGGAAGTAAGAAACGCTTGAGAAACTCAAAATTTTTGCAGTTCTGATGCTCGAAACGAATAACTAGAACTGCCTAGGGGAAGACTACACCTACCGTTGTAATCGGGCGAGTTTCTACTTTCAGATGCCACTGAAATTTTGCGGATTGGTCAATCCGTTCGCTCGATATGGCAGTTTGGAGGTAAGAAACGCTTGAGAAACTCAAAATTTTCACAGTTCTGATGCTCGAAACGAATAACTAGAACGGCCCAGGGGAAAAGTGCGCATACCGTTGTAATCGGGCGAGTTTCTACTTTCAGATGCAACAGAAATTTTGCGGATTGGTCAATCCGTTCCCGAGATGTGGCAGTTTGGAAGTAAGAAACGCTTGAGAAACTCAAAATTTTTGCAGTTCTGATGCTCGAAACGAATAACTAGAACTGCCTAGGGGAAAACTACACCTACCGTTGAAATCGGGCGAGATTCTACTTTCAGATGCCACAGAAATTTTGCGGATTGGTCAATCCGTTCGCTCGATATGGCAGTTTGGAGGTAAGAAACGCTTGAGAAACTCAAAATTTTCGCAGTTCTGATGCTCGAAACGAATAACTGGAACGGCCTAGGGGAAAACTACACATACCGTTGTAATCGGGCGAGTTTCTACTTTCAGATGCAACAGAAACTTTGCGGATTGATCAATCCGTTCGCGAGATATGGCAGTTTGGAGATAAGAAACGCTTGAGAAACTCAAAATTTTCGCAGTTCTGATGCTCGAAACGAATAACTAGAACGGCCTAGGGGAAAATTACACCTACCGTTGTAATCGGGCGAGTTTCTACTTTCAGATGCAACAGAAATTTTGCGGATGGGTCAATCCGTTCGCGAGATATGGCAGTTTGGATGTAAGAAACGCTTGAGAAAGTCAAAATTTTCGCAGTTCTGATGCTCGAAACGAATAACTAGAACGGCCTAGGGGAAAAGTACGGATACCGTTGTAATCGGGCGGGTTTCTACTTTCAGATGCAACAGAAATTTTGCGGATTGGTCGATCCGTTAGCGAGATATGGCAGTTTGGAAGTAAGAAACGCTTGAGAAACTCAAAATTTTCGCAGTTCTGATGCTCGAAACGAATGACTAGAACGGCCTAGGGGAGAAGTACGCATACCGTTGTAATCGGGCGAGTTTCTACTTACAGATGCAACAGAAATTTTGTGGATTGGTCGATCCGTTCGCGAGATGTGGCAGTTTGGAAGTAAGAAACGCTTGAGAAACTCAAAATTTTCGCAGTTCTGATGCTCGAAACGAATGACTAGAACGGCCTAGGGGAGAAGTACGCATACCGTTGTAATCGGGCGAGTTTCTACTTTCAGATGCAACAGAAATTTTGTGGATTGGTCGATCCGTTCGCGAGATGTGGCAGTTTGGAAGTAAGAAACGCTTGAGAAACTCAAAATTTTCGCAGTTCTGATGCTCGAAACGAATAACTAGAACGGCCAAGGGGAAAAGTGCGCATACCGTTGTAATCGGGCGAGTTTCTACTTTCAGATGCAACAGAAATTTTGCGGATTGGTCAATCCGTTCCCGAGATGTGGCAGTTTGGAAGTAAGAAACGCTTGAGAAACTCAAAATTTTTGCAGTTCTGATGCTCGAAACGAATAACTAGAACTGCCTAGGGGAAAACTACACCTACCGTTGTAATCGGGCGAGTTTCTACTTTCATATGCCACAGAAATTTTGCGGATTGGTCAATCCGTTCGCTCGATATGGCAGTTTGGAGGTAAGAAACGCTTGAGAAACTCAAAATTTTCGCAGTTCTGATGCTCGAAACGAATAACTGGAACGGCCTAGGGGAAAACTACACATACCGTTGTAATCGGGCGAGTTTCTACTTTCAGATGCAACAGAAACTTTGCGGATTGATCAATCCGTTCGCGAGATATGGCAGTTTGGAGATAAGAAACGCTTGAGAAACTCAAAATTTTCGCAGTTCTGATGCTCGAAACGAATAACTAGAACGGCCTAGGGGAAAACTACACCTACCGTTGTAATCGGGCGAGTTTCTACTTTCAGATGCAACAGAAATTTTGCGGATTGGTCAATCCGTTCGCGAGATATGGCAGTTTGGATGTAAGAAACGCTTGAGAAAGTCAAAATTTTCGCAGTTCTGATGCTCGAAACGAATAACTAGAACGGCCTAGGGGAAAAGTACGGATACCGTTGTAATCGGGCGGGTTTCTACTTTCAGATGCCACAGAAATTTTGCGGATTGGTCAATCCGTTCGCTCGATATGGCAGTTTGGAAGTAAGAAACGCTTGAGAAACTCAAAATTTTCGCAGTTCTGATGCTCGAAACGAATAACTAGAACGGCCCAGGGGAAAAGTGCGCATACCGTTGTAATCGGGCGAGTTTCTACTTTCAGATGCAACAGAAATTTTGCGGATTGGTCAATCCGTTCCCGAGATGTGGCAGTTTGGAAGTAAGAAACGCTTGAGAAACTCAAAATTTTTGCAGTTCTGATGCTCGAAACGAATAACTAGAACTGCCTAGGGGAAAACTACACCTACCGTTGAAATCGGGCGAGTTTCTACTTTCAGATGCCACAGAAATTTTGCGGATTGGTCAATCCGTTCGCTCGATATGGCAGTTTGGAGGTAAGAAACGCTTGAGAAACTCAAAATTTTCGCAGTTCTGATGCTCGAAACGAATAACTGGAACGGCCTAGGGGAAAACTACACATACCGTTGTAATCGGGCGAGTTTCTACTTTCAGATGCAACAGAAACTTTGCGGATTGATCAATCCGTTCGCGAGATATGGCAGTTTGGAGAAAAGAAACGCTTGAGAAACTCAAAATTTTCGCAGTTCTGATGCTCGAAACGAATAACTAGAACGGCCTAGGGGAAAATTACACCTACCGTTGTAATCGGGCGAGTTTCTACTTTCAGATGCAACAGAAATTTTGCGGATGGGTCAATCCGTTCGCGAGATATGGCAGTTTGGATGTAAGAAACGCTTGAGAAAGTCAAAATTTTCGCAGTTCTGATGCTCGAAACGAATAACTAGAACGGCCTAGGGGAAAAGTACGGATACCGTTGTAATCGGGCGGGTTTCTACTTTCAGATGCAACAGAAATTTTGCGGATTGGTCGATCCGTTAGCGAGATATGGCAGTTTGGAAGTAAGAAACGCTTGAGAAACTCAAAATTTTCGCAGTTCTGATGCTCGAAACGAATGACTAGAACGGCCTAGGGGAGAAGTACGCATACCGTTGTAATCGGGCGAGTTTCTACTTACAGATGCAACAGAAATTTTGTGGATTGGTCGATCCGTTCGCGAGATGTGGCAGTTTGGAAGTAAGAAACGCTTGAGAAACTCAAAATTTTCGCAGTTCTGATGCTCGAAACGAATGACTAGAACGGCCTAGGGGAGAAGTACGCATACCGTTGTAATCGGGCGAGTTTCTACTTTCAGATGCAACAGAAATTTTGTGGATTGGTCGATCCGTTCCCGAGATGTGGCAGTTTGGAAGTAAGAAACGCTTGAGAAACTCAAAATTTTCGCAGTTCTGATGCTCGAAACGAATAACTAGAACGGCCAAGGGGAAAAGTGCGCATACCGTTGTAATCGGTCGAGTTTCTACTTTCAGATGCAACAGAAATTTTGCGGATTGGTCAATCCGTTCCCGAGATGTGGCAGTTTGGAAGTAAGAAACGCTTGAGAAACTCAAAATTTTTGCAGTTCTGATGCTCGAAACGAATAACTAGAACTGCCTAGGGGAAAACTACACCTACCGTTGTAATCGGGCGAGTTTCTACTTTCATATGCCACAGAAATTTTGCGGATTGGTCAATCCGTTCGCTCGATATGGCAGTTTGGAGGTAAGAAACGCTTGAGAAACTCAAAATTTTCGCAGTTCTGATGCTCGAAACGAATAACTGGAACGGCCTAGGGGAAAACTACACATACCGTTGTAATCGGGCGAGTTTCTACTTTCAGATGCAACAGAAACTTTGCGGATTGATCAATCCGTTCGCGAGATATGGCAGTTTGGAGATAAGAAACGCTTGAGAAACTCAAAATTTTCGCAGTTCTGATGCTCGAAACGAATAACTAGAACGGCCTAGGGGAAAACTACACCTACCGTTGTAATCGGGCGAGTTTCTACTTTCAGATGCAACAGAAATTTTGCGGATTGGTCAATCCGTTCGTGAGATATGGCAGTTTGGATGTAAGAAACGCTTGAGAAAGTCAAAATTTTCGCAGTTCTGATGCTCGAAACGAATAACTAGAACGGCCTAGGGGAAAAGTACGGATACCGTTGTAATCGGGCGGGTTTCTACTTTCAGATGCCACAGAAATTTTGCGGATTGGTCAATCCGTTCGCTCGATATGGCAGTTTGGAAGTAAGAAACGCTTGAGAAACTCAAAATTTTCGCAGTTCTGATGCTCCAAACGAATAACTAGAACGGCCAAGGGGAAAAGTGCGCATACCGTTGTAATCGGGCGAGTTTCTACTTTCAGATGCAACAGAAATTTTGCGGATTGGTCAATCCGTTCCCGAGATGTGGCAGTTTGGAATTAAGAAACGCTTGAGAAACTCAAAATTTTTGCAGTTCTGTTGCTCGAAACGAATAACTAGAACTGCCTAGGGGAAAACTACACCTACCGTTGTAATCGGGCGAGTTTCTACTTTCAGATGCCACAGAAATTTTGCGGATTGGTCAATCCGTTCGCTCGATATGGCAGTTTGGAGGTAAGAAACGCTTGAGAAACTCAAAATTTTCGCAGTTCTGATGCTCGAAACGAATAACTGGAACGGCCTAGGGGAAAACTACACATACCGTTGTAATCGGGCGAGTTTCTACTTTCAGATGCAACAGAAACTTTGCGGATTGATCAATCCGTTCGCGAGATATGGCAGTTTGGAGATAAGAAACGCTTGAGAAACTCAAAATTTTCGCAGTTCTGATGCTCGAAACGAATAACTAGAACAGCCTAGGGGAAAACTACACCTACCGTTGTAATCGGGCGAGTTTCTACTTTCAGATGCAACAGAAATTTTGCGGATTGTTCAATCCGTTCGCGAGATATGGCAATTTGGATGTAAGAAACGCTTGAGAAAGTCAAAATTTTCGCAGTTCTGATGCTCGAAACGAATAACTAGAACGGCCTAGGGGAAAAGTACGGATACCGTTGTAATCGGGCGGGTTTCTACTTTCAGATGCAACAGAAATTTTGCGGATTGGTCAATCCGTTCGCGAGATGTGGCAGTTTGGAGGTAAGAAACGCTTGAGAAACTCAAAATTTTCGCAGTTCTGATGCTCGAAACGAATAACTGGAACGGCCTAGGGGAAAAGTACGCATACCGATGTAATCGGGCGAGTTTCTACTTTCAGATGCAACAGAAATTTTGCGGATTGGTCGATCCGTTCGCGAGATATGGCAGTTTGGAAGTAAGAAACGCTTGAGAAACTCAAAATTTTCGCAGTTCTGATGCTCGAAACGAATAACTAGAACCGCCTAGGGGAAAACTACACATACCGTTGTAATCGGGTGAGTTTCTACTTTTAGATGCAACAGAAATTTTGCGGATTGAACAATCCGTGAGCGAGATATGGCAGTTTGGAGATAAGAAACGCTTGAGAAACTCAAAATTTTCGCAGTTCTGATGCTCGAAACGAATAACTAGAACGGCCTAGGGGAAAAGTACGCATACCGATGTAATCGGGCGAGTTTCTACTTTCAGATGCAACAGAAATTTTGCGGATTGGTCGATCCGTTCGCGAGATATGGCAGTTTGGAAGTAAGAAACGCTTGAGAAACTCAAAATTTTCGCAGTTCTGATGCTCGAAACGAATAACTAGAACTGCCTAGGGGAAAACTACACATACCGTTGTAATCGGGTGAGTTTCTACTTTTAGATGCAACAGAAATTTTGCGGATTGAACAATCCGTGAGCGAGATATGGCAGTTTGGAGATAAGAAACGCTTGAGAAACTCAAAATTTTCGCAGTTCTGATGCTCGAAACGAATAACTAGAACGGCCCAGGGGAAAAGTGCGCATACCGTTGTAATCGGGCGAGTTTCTACTTTCAGATGCAACAGAAATTTTGCGGATTGGTCAATCCGTTCCCGAGATGTGGCAGTTTGGAAGTAAGAAACGCTTGAGAAACTCAAAATTTTTGCAGTTCTGTTGCTCGAAACGAATAACTAGAACTGCCTAGGGGAAAACTACACCTACCGTTGTAATCGGGCGAGTTTCTACTTTCAGATGCCACAGAAATTTTGCGGATTGGTCAATCCGTTCGCTCGATATGGCAGTTTGGAGGTAAGAAACGCTTGAGAAACTCAAAATTTTCGCAGTTCTGATGCTCGAAACGAATAACTGGAACGGCCTAGGGGAAAACTACACATACCGTTGTAATCGGGCGAGTTTCTACTTTCAGATGCAACAGAAACTTTGCGGATTGATCAATCCGTTCGCGAGATATGGCAGTTTGGAGATAAGAAACGCTTGAGAAACTCAAAATTTTCGCAGTTCTGATGCTCGAAACGAATAACTAGAACAGCCTAGGGGAAAACTACACCTACCGTTGTAATCGGGCGAGTTTCTACTTTCAGATGCAACAGAAATTTTGCGGATTGTTCAATCCGTTCGCGAGATATGGCAATTTGGATGTAAGAAACGCTTGAGAAAGTCAAAATTTTCGCAGTTCTGATGCTCGAAACGAATAACTAGAACGGCCTAGGGGAAAAGTACGGATACCGTTGTAATCGGGCGGGTTTCTACTTTCAGATGCAACAGAAATTTTGCGGATTGGTCAATCCGTTCGCGAGATGTGGCAGTTTGGAGGTAAGAAACGCTTGAGAAACTCAAAATTTTCGCAGTTCTGATGCTCGAAACGAATAACTGGAACGGCCTAGGGGAAAAGTACGCATACCGATGTAATCGGGCGAGTTTCTACTTTCAGATGCAACAGAAATTTTGCGGATTGGTCGATCCGTTCGCGAGATATGGCAGTTTGGAAGTAAGAAACGCTTGAGAAACTCAAAATTTTCGCAGTTCTGATGCTCGAAACGAATAACTAGAACCGCCTAGGGGAAAACTACACATACCGTTGTAATCGGGTGAGTTTCTACTTTTAGATGCAACAGAAATTTTGCGGATTGAACAATCCGTGAGCGAGATATGGCAGTTTGGAGATAAGAAACGCTTGAGAAACTCAAAATTTTCGCAGTTCTGATGCTCGAAACGAATAACTAGAACGGCCTAGGGGAAAAGTACGCATACCGATGTAATCGGGCGAGTTTCTACTTTCAGATGCAACAGAAATTTTGCGGATTGGTCGATCCGTTCGCGAGATATGGCAGTTTGGAAGTAAGAAACGCTTGAGAAACTCAAAATTTTCGCAGTTCTGATGCTCGAAACGAATAACTAGAACTGCCTAGGGGAAAACTACACATACCGTTGTAATCGGGTGAGTTTCTACTTTTAGATGCAACAGAAATTTTGCGGATTGAACAATCCGTGAGCGAGATATGGCAGTTTGGAGATAAGAAACGCTTGAGAAACTCAAAATTTTCGCAGTTCTGATGCTCGAAACGAATAACTAGAACGGCCCAGGGGAAAAGTGCGCATACCGTTGTAATCGGGCGAGTTTCTACTTTCAGATGCAACAGAAATTTTGCGGATTGGTCAATCCGTTCCCGAGATGTGGCAGTTTGGAAGTAAGAAACGCTTGAGAAACTCAAAATTTTTGCAGTTCTGATGCTCGAAACGAATAACTAGAACTTCCTAGGGGAAAACTACACCTACCGTTGAAATCGGGCGAGTTTCTACTTTCAGATGCCACAGAAATTTTGCGGATTGGTCAATCCGTTCGCTCGATATGGCAGTTTGGAGGTAAGAAACGCTTGAGAAACTCAAAATTTTCGCAGTTCTGATGCTCGAAACGAATAACTGGAACGGCCTAGGGGAAAACTACACATACCGTTGTAATCGGGCGAGTTTCTACTTTCAGATGCAACAGAAACATTGCGGATTGATCAATCCGTTCGCGAGATATGGCAGTTTGGAGATAAGAAACGCTTGAGAAACTCAAAATTTTCGCAGTTCTGATGCTCGAAACGAATAACTAGAACGGCCTAGGGGAAAACTACACCTACCGTTGTAATCGGGCGAGTTTCTACTTTCAGATGCAACAGAAATTTTGCGGATTGGTCAATCCGTTCGCGAGATATGGCAGTTTGGATGTAAGAAACGCTTGAGAAAGTCAAAATTTTCGCAGTTCTGATGCTCGAAACGAATAACTAGAACGGCCTAGGGGAAAAGTACGGATACCGTTGTAATCGGGCGGGTTTCTACTTTCAGATGCAACAGAAATTTTGCGGATTGGTCAATCCGTTCGCGAGATGTGGCAGTTTGGAGGTAAGAAACGCTTGAGAAACTCAAAATTTTCGCAGTTCTGATGCTCGAAACGAATAACTAGAACGGCCTAGGGGAAAAGTACGCATACCGATGTAATTGGGCGAGTTTCTACTTTCAGATGCAACAGAAATTTTGCGGATTGGTCGATCCGTTAGCGAGATATGGCAGTTTGGATGTAAGAAACGCTTGAGAAACTCAAAATTTTCGCAGTTCTGATGCTCGAAACGAATGACTAGAACGGCCAAGGGGAAAAGTGCGTATACCGTTGTAATCGGGCGAGTTTCTACTTTCAGATGCAACAGAAATTTTGCGGATTGGTCAATCCGTTCCCGAGATGTGGCAGTTTGGAAGTAAGAAACGCTTGAGAAACTCAAAATTTTTGCAGTTCTGATGCTCGAAACGAATAACTAGAACTGCCTAGGGGAAAACTACACCTACCGTTGTAATCGGTCGAGTTTCTACTTTCAGATGCCACAGAAATTTTGCGGATTGGTCAATCCGTTCGCTCGATATGGCAGTTTGGAGGTAAGAAACGCTTGAGAAACTCAAAATTTTCGCAGTTCTGATGCTCGAAACGAATAACTAGAACGGCCAAGGGGAAAAGTGCGCATACCGTTGTAATCGGGCGAGTTTCTACTTTCAGATGCAACAGAAATTTTGCGGATTGGTCAATCCGTTCCCGAGATGTGGCAGTTTGGAAGTAAGAAACGCTTGAGAAACTCAAAATTTTTGCAGTTCTGATGCTCGAAACGAATAACTAGAACTGCCTAGGGGAAAACTACACCTACCGTTGTAATCGGGCGAGTTTCTACTTTCAGATGCAACAGAAATTTTGCGGATTGGTCAATCCGTTCCCGAGATGTGGCAGTTTGGAAGTAAGAAACGCTTGAGAAACTCAAAATTTTTGCAGTTCTGATGCTCGAAACGAATAACTAGAACTTCCTAGGGGAAAACTACACCTACCGTTGAAATCGGGCGAGTTTCTACTTTCAGATGCCACAGAAATTTTGCGGATTGGTCAATCCGTTCGCTCGATATGGCAGTTTGGAGGTAAGAAACGCTTGAGAAACTCAAAATTTTCGCAGTTCTGATGCTCGAAACGAATAACTGGAACGGCCTAGGGGAAAACTACACATACCGTTGTAATCGGGCGAGTTTCTACTTTCAGATGCAACAGAAACATTGCGGATTGATCAATCCGTTCGCGAGATATGGCAGTTTGGAGATAAGAAACGCTTGAGAAACTCAAAATTTTCGCAGTTCTGATGCTCGAAACGAATAACTAGAACGGCCTAGGGGAAAACTACACCTACCGTTGTAATCGGGCGAGTTTCTACTTTCAGATGCAACAGAAATTTTGCGGATTGGTCAATCCGTTCGCGAGATATGGCAGTTTGGATGTAAGAAACGCTTGAGAAAGTCAAAATTTTCGCAGTTCTGATGCTCGAAACGAATAACTAGAACGGCCTAGGGGAAAAGTACGCATACCGATGTAATTGGGCGAGTTTCTACTTTCAGATGCAACAGAAATTTTGCGGATTGGTCGATCCGTTAGCGAGATATGGCAGTTTGGATGTAAGAAACGCTTGAGAAACTCAAAATTTTCGCAGTTCTGATGCTCGAAACGAATGACTAGAACGGCCAAGGGGAAAAGTGCGTATACCGTTGTAATCGGGCGAGTTTCTACTTTCAGATGCAACAGAAATTTTGCGGATTGGTCAATCCGTTCCCGAGATGTGGCAGTTTGGAAGTAAGAAACGCTTGAGAAACTCAAAATTTTTGCAGTTCTGATGCTCGAAACGAATAACTAGAACTGCCTAGGGGAAAACTACACCTACCGTTGTAATCGGTCGAGTTTCTACTTTCAGATGCCACAGAAATTTTGCGGATTGGTCAATCCGTTCGCTCGATATGGCAGTTTGGAGGTAAGAAACGCTTGAGAAACTCAAAATTTTCGCAGTTCTGATGCTCGAAACGAATAACTAGAACGGCCAAGGGGAAAAGTGCGCATACCGTTGTAATCGGGCGAGTTTCTACTTTCAGATGCAACAGAAATTTTGCGGATTGGTCAATCCGTTCCCGAGATGTGGCAGTTTGGAAGTAAGAAACGCTTGAGAAACTCAAAATTTTTGCAGTTCTGATGCTCGAAACGAATAACTAGAACTGCCTAGGGGAAAACTACACCTACCGTTGTAATCGGGCGAGTTTCTACTTTCAGATGCAACAGAAATTTTGCGGATTGGTCAATCCGTTCCCGAGATGTGGCAGTTTGGAAGTAAGAAACGCTTGAGAAACTCAAAATTTTTGCAGTTCTGATGCTCGAAACGAATAACTAGAACTGCCTAGGGGAAAACTACACCTACCGTTGTAATCGGGCGTGTTTCTACTTTCAGATGCCACAGAAATTTTGCGGATTGGTCAATCCGTTCGCTCGATATGGCAGTTTGGAGGTAAGAAACGCTTGAGAAACTCAAAATTTTCGCAGTTCTGATGCTCGAAACGAATAACTGGAACGGCCTAGGGGAAAACTACACATACCGTTGTAATCGGGCGGGTTTCTACTTTCAGATGCAACAGAAATTTTGCGGATTGGTCGATCCGTTAGCGAGATATGGCAGTTTGGAAGTAAGAAACGCTTGAGAAACTCAAAATTTTCGCAGCTCTGATGCTCGAAACGAATGACTAGAACGGCCTAGGGGAGAAGTACGCATACCGTTGTAATCGGGCGAGTTTCTACTTTCAGATGCAACAGAAATTTTGTGGATTGGTCGATCCGTCCGCGAGATGTGGCAGTTTGGAAGTAAGAAACGCTTGAGAAACTCAAAATTTTTGCAGTTCTGATGCTCGAAACGAATAACTAGAACTGCCTAGGGGAAAACTACACCTACCGTTGTAATCGGGCGAGTTTCTACTTTCAGATGCCACAGAAATTTTGCGGATTGGTCAATCCGTTCGCTCGATATGGCAGTTTGGAGGTAAGAAACGCTTGAGAAACTCAAAATTTTCGCAGTTCTGATGCTCGAAACGAATAACTAGAACGGCCAAGGGGAAAAGTGCGCATACCGTTGTAATCGGGCGAGTTTCTACTTTCAGATGCAACAGAAATTTTGCGGATTGGTCAATCCGTTCCCGAGATGTGGCAGTTTGGAAGTAAGAAACGCTTGAGAAACTCAAAATTTTTGCAGTTCTGATGCTCGAAACGAATAACTAGAACTGCCTAGGGGAAAACTACACCTACCGTTGTAATCGGGCGAGTTTCTACTTTCATATGCCACAGAAATTTTGCGGATTGGTCAATCCGTTCGCTCGATATGGCAGTTTGGAGGTAAGAAACGCTTGTGAAACACAAAATTTTCGCAGTTCTGATGCTCGAAACGAATAACTGGAACGGCCTAGGGGAAAACTACACATACCGTTGTAATCGGGCGAGTTTCTACTTTCAGATGCAAAAGAAACTTTGCGGATTGATCAATCCGTTCGCGAGATATGGCAGTTTGGAGATAAGAAACGCTTGAGAAACTCAAAATTTTCGCAGTTCTGATGCTCGAAACGAATAACTAGAACGGCCTAGGGGAAAACTACACCTACCGTTGTAATCGGGCGAGTTTCTACTTTCAGATGCAAGAGAAATTTTGCGGATTGGTCAATCCGTTCGCGAGATATGGCAGTTTGGATGTAAGAAACGCTGGAGAAAGTCAAAATTTTCGCAGTTCTGATGCTCGAAACGAATAACTAGAACGGCCTAGGGGAAAAGTACGGATACCGTTGTAATCGGGCGGGTTTCTACTTTCAGATGCCACAGAAATTTTGCGGATTGGTCAATCCGTTCGCTCGATATGGCAGTTTGGAAGTAAGAAACGCTTGAGAAACTCAAAATTTTCGCAGTTCTGATGCTCCAAACGAATAACTAGAACGGCCAAGGGGAAAAGTGCGCATACCGTTGTAATCGGGCGAGTTTCTACTTTCAGATGCAACAGAAATTTTGCGGATTGGTCAATCCGTTCCCGAGATGTGGCAGTTTGGAAGTAAGAAACGCTTGAGAAACTCAAAATTTTTGCAGTTCTGATGCTCGAAACGAATAACTAGAACTGCCTAGGGGAAAACTACACCTACCGTTGTAATCGGGCGAGTTTCTACTTTCAGATGCCACAGAAATTTTGCGGATTGGTCAATCCGTTCGCTCGATATGGCAGTTTGGAGGTAAGAAACGCTTGAGAAACTCAAAATTTTCGCAGTTCTGATGCTCGAAACGAATAACTGGAACGGCCTAGGGGAAAACTACACATACCGTTGTAATCGGGCGAGTTTCTACTTTCAGATGCAACAGAAACTTTGCGGATTGATCAATCCGTTCGCGAGATATGGCAGTTTGGAGATAAGAAACGCTTGAGAAACTCAAAATTTTCGCAGTTCTGATGCTCGAAACGAATAACTAGAACAGCCTAGGGGAAAACTACACCTACCGTTGTAATCGGGCGAGTTTCTACTTTCAGATGCAACAGAAATTTTGCGGATTGGTCAATCCGTTCGCGAGATATGGCAGTTTGGATGTAAGAAACGCTTGAGAAAGTCAAAATTTTCGCAGTTCTGATGCTCGAAACGAATAACTAGAACGGCCTAGGGGAAAAGTACGGATACCGTTGTAATCGGGCGGGTTTCTACTTTCAGATGCAACAGAAATTTTGCGGATTGGTCAATCCGTTCGCGAGATGTGGCAGTTTGGAGGTAAGAAACGCTTGAGAAACTCAAAATTTTCGCAGTTCTGATGCTCGAAACGAATAACTAGAACGGCCTAGGGGAAAAGTACGCATACCGATGTAATTGGGCGAGTTTCTACTTTCAGATGCAACAGAAATTTTGCGGATTGGTCGATCCGTTAGCGAGATATGGCAGTTTGGATGTAAGAAACGCTTGAGAAACTCAAAATTTTCGCAGTTCTGATGCTCGAAACGAATGACTAGAACGGCCAAGGGGAAAAGTGCGTATACCGTTGTAATCGGGCGAGTTTCTACTTTCAGATGCAACAGAAATTTTGCGGATTGGTCAATCCGTTCCCGAGATGTGGCCGTTTGGAAGTAAGAAACGCTTGAGAAACTCAAAATTTTTGCAGTTCTGATGCTCGAAACGAATAACTAGAACTGCCTAGGGGAAAACTACACCTACCGTTGTAATCGGTCGAGTTTCTACTTTCAGATGCCACAGAAATTTTGCGGATTGGTCAATCCGTTCGCGAGATATGGCAGTTTGGATGTAAGAAACGCTGGAGAAAGTCAAAATTTTCGCAGTTCTGATGCTCGAAACGAATAACTAGAACGGCCTAGGGGAAAAGTACGGATACCGTTGTAATCGGGCGGGTTTCTACTTTCAGATGCCACAGAAATTTTGCGGATTGGTCAATCCGTTCGCTCGATATGGCAGTTTGGAAGTAAGAAACGCTTGAGAAACTCAAAATTTTCGCAGTTCTGATGCTCCAAACGAATAACTAGAACGGCCAAGGGGAAAAGTGCGCATACCGTTGTAATCGGGCGAGTTTCTACTTTCAGATGCAACAGAAATTTTGCGGATTGGTCAATCCGTTCCCGAGATGTGGCAGTTTGGAAGTAAGAAACGCTTGAGAAACTCAAAATTTTTGCAGTTCTGATGCTCGAAACGAATAACTAGAACTGCCTAGGGGAAAACTACACCTACCGTTGTAATCGGGCGAGTTTCTACTTTCAGATGCCACAGAAATTTTGCGGATTGGTCAATCCGTTCGCTCGATATGGCAGTTTGGAGGTAAGAAACGCTTGAGAAACTCAAAATTTTCGCAGTTCTGATGCTCGAAACGAATAACTGGAACGGCCTAGGGGAAAACTACACATACCGTTGTAATCGGGTGAGTTTCTACTTTCAGATGCAACAGAAACTTTGCGGATTGATCAATCCGTTCGCGAGATATGGCAGTTTGGAGATAAGAAACGCTTGAGAAACTCAAAATTTTCGCAGTTCTGATGCTCGAAACGAATAACTAGAACAGCCTAGGGGAAAACTACACCTACCGTTGTAATCGGGCGAGTTTCTACTTTCAGATGCAACAGAAATTTTGCGGATTGGTCAATCCGTTCGCGAGATATGGCAGTTTGGATGTAAGAAACGCTTGAGAAAGTCAAAATTTTCGCAGTTCTGATGCTCGAAACGAATAACTAGAACGGCCTAGGGGAAAAGTACGGATACCGTTGTAATCGGGCGGGTTTCTACTTTCAGATGCAACAGAAATTTTGCGGATTGGTCAATCCGTTCGCGAGATGTGGCAGTTTGGAGGTAAGAAACGCTTGAGAAACTCAAAATTTTCGCAGTTCTGATGCTCGAAACGAATAACTAGAACGGCCTAGGGGAAAAGTACGCATACCGATGTAATTGGGCGAGTTTCTACTTTCAGATGCAACAGAAATTTTGCGGATTGGTCGATCCGTTAGCGAGATATGGCAGTTTGGATGTAAGAAACGCTTGAGAAACTCAAAATTTTCGCAGTTCTGATGCTCGAAACGAATGACTAGAACGGCCAAGGGGAAAAGTGCGTATACCGTTGTAATCGGGCGAGTTTCTACTTTCAGATGCAACAGAAATTTTGCGGATTGGTCAATCCGTTCCCGAGATGTGGCCGTTTGGAAGTAAGAAACGCTTGAGAAACTCAAAATTTTTGCAGTTCTGATGCTCGAAACGAATAACTAGAACTGCCTAGGGGAAAACTACACCTACCGTTGTAATCGGTCGAGTTTCTACTTTCAGATGCCACAGAAATTTTGCGGATTGGTCAATCCGTTCGCTCGATATGGCAGTTTGGAGGTAAGAAACGCTTGAGAAACTCAAAATTTTCGCAGTTCTGATGCTCGAAACGAATAACTGGAACGGCCTAGGGGAAAACTACACATACCGTTGTAATCGGGCGGGTTTCTACTTTCAGATGCAACAGAAATTTTGCGGATTGGTCGATCCGTTTACGAGATATGGCAGTTTGGAAGTAAGAAACGCTTGAGAAACTCAAAATTTTCGCAGTTCTGATGCTCGAAACGAATGACTAGAACGGCCTAGGGGAGAAGTACGCATACCGTTGTAATCGCGCGAGTTTCTACTTTCAGATGCAACAGAAATTTTGTGGATTGGTCGATCCGTTCGCGAGATGTGGCAGTTTGGAAGTAAGAAACGCTTGAGAAACTCAAAATTTTTGCAGTTCTGATGCTCGAAACGAATAACTAGAACTGCCTAGGGGAAAACTACACCTACCGTTTTAATCGGGCGAGTTTCTACTTTCAGATGCCACAGAAATTTTGCGGGTTGGTCAATCCGTTCGCTCGATATGGCAGTTTGGAGGTAAGAAACGCTTGAGAAACTCAAAATTTTCGCAGTTCTGATGCTCGAAACGAATAACTAGAACGGCCAAGGGGAAAAGTGCGCATACCGTTGTAATCGGGCGAGTTTCTACTTTCAGATGCAACAGAAATTTTGCGGATTGGTCAATCCGTTCCCGAGATGTGGCAGTTTGGAAGTAAGAAACGCTTGAGAAACTCAAAATTTTTGCAGTTCTGATGCTCGAAACGAATAACTAGAACTGCCTAGGGGAAAACTACACCTACCGTTGTAATCGGGCGAGTTTCTACTTTCAGATGCAACAGAAATTTTGCGGATTGTTCAATCCGTTCCCGAGATGTGGCAGTTTGGAAGTAAGAAACGCTTGAGAAACTCAAAATTTTTGCAGTTCTGATGCTCGAAACGAATAACTAGAACTGCCTAGGGGAAAACTACACCTACCGTTGTAATCGGGCGTGTTTCTACTTTCAGATGCCACAGAAATTTTGCGGATTGGTCAATCCGTTCGCTCGATATGGCAGTTTGGAGGTAAGAAACGCTTGAGAAACTCAAAATTTTCGCAGTTCTGATGCTCGAAACGAATAACTGGAACGGCCTAGGGGAAAACTACACATACCGTTGTAATCGGGCGGGTTTCTACTTTCAGATGCAACAGAAATTTTGCGGATTGGTCGATCCGTTAGCGAGATATGGCAGTTTGGAAGTAAGAAACGCTTGAGAAACTCAAAATTTTCGCAGTTCTGATGCTCGAAACGAATGACTAGAACGGCCTAGGGGAGAAGTACGCATACCGTTGTAATCGGGCGAGTTTCTACTTTCAGATGCAACAGAAATTTTGTGGATTGGTCGATCCGTCCGCGAGATGTGGCAGTTTGGAAGTAAGAAACGCTTGAGAAACTCAAAATTTTTGCAGTTCTGATGCTCGAAACGAATAACTAGAACTGCCTAGGGGAAAACTACACCTACCGTTGTAATCGGGCGAGTTTCTACTTTCAGATGCCACAGAAATTTTGCGGATTGGTCAATCCGTTCGCTCGATATGGCAGTTTGGAGGTAAGAAACGCTTGAGAAACTCAAAATTTTCGCAGTTCTGATGCTCGAAACGAATAACTAGAACGGCCAAGGGGAAAAGTGCGCATACCGTTGTAATCGGGCGAGTTTCTACTTTCAGATGCAACAGAAATTTTGCGGATTGGTCAATCCGTTCCCGAGATGTGGCAGTTTGGAAGTAAGAAACGCTTGAGAAACTCAAAATTTTTGCAGTTCTGATGCTCGAAACGAATAACTAGAACTGCCTAGGGGAAAACTACACCTACCGTTGTAATCGGGCGAGTTTCTACTTTCATATGCCACAGAAATTTTGCGGATTGGTCAATCCGTTCGCTCGATATGGCAGTTTGGAGGTAAGAAACGCTTGTGAAACTCAAAATTTTCGCAGTTCTGATGCTCGAAACGAATAACTGGAACGGCCTAGGGGAAAACTACACATACCGTTGTAATCGGGCGAGTTTCTACTTTCAGATGCAACAGAAACTTTGCGGATTGATCAATCCGTTCGCGAGATATGGCAGTTTGGAGATAAGAAACGCTTGAGAAACTCAAAATTTTCGCAGTTCTGATGCTCGAAACGAATAACTAGAACGGCCTAGGGGAAAACTACACCTACCGTTGTAATCGGGCGAGTTTCTACTTTCAGATGCAAGAGAAATTTTGCGGATTGGTCAATCCGTTCGCGAGATATGGCAGTTTGGATGTAAGAAACGCTGGAGAAAGTCAAAATTTTCGCAGTTCTGATGCTCGAAACGAATAACTAGAACGGCCTAGGGGAAAAGTACGGATACCGTTGTAATCGGGCGGGTTTCTACTTTCAGATGCCACTGAAATTTTGCGGATTGGTCAATCCGTTCGCTCGATATGGCAGTTTGGAAGTAAGAAACGCTTGAGAAACTCAAAATTTTCGCAGTTCTGATGCTCCAAACGAATAACTAGAACGGCCAAGGGGAAAAGTGCGCATACCGTTGTAATCGGGCGAGTTTCTACTTTCAGATGCAACAGAAATTTTGCGGATTGGTCAATCCGTTCCCGAGATGTGGCAGTTTGGAAGTAAGAAACGCTTGAGAAACTCAAAATTTTTGCAGTTCTGATGCTCGAAACGAATAACTAGAACTGCCTAGGGGAAAACTACACCTACCGTTGTAATCGGGCGAGTTTCTACTTTCAGATGCCACAGAAATTTTGCGGATTGGTCAATCCGTTCGCTCGATATGGCAGTTTGGAGGTAAGAAACGCTTGAGAAACTCAAAATTTTCGCAGTTCTGATGCTCGAAACGAATAACTGGAACGGCCTAGGGGAAAACTACACATACCGTTGTAATCGGGCGAGTTTCTACTTTCAGATGCAACAGAAACTTTGCGGATTGATCAATCCGTTCGCGAGATATGGCAGTTTGGAGATAAGAAACGCTTGAGAAACTCAAAATTTTCGCAGTTCTGATGCTCGAAACGAATAACTAGAACAGCCTAGGGGAAAACTACACCTACCGTTGTAATCGGGCGAGTTTCTACTTTCAGATGCAACAGAAATTTTGCGGATTGGTCAATCCGTTCGCGAGATATGGCAGTTTGGATGTAAGAAACGCTTGAGAAAGTCAAAATTTTCGCAGTTCTGATGCTCGAAACGAATAACTAGAACGGCCTAGGGGAGAAGTACGGATACCGTTGTAATCGGGCGGGTTTCTACTTTCAGATGCAACAGAAATTTTGCGGATTGGTCAATCCGTTCGCGAGATGTGGCAGTTTGGAGGTAAGAAACGCTTGAGAAACTCAAAATTTTCGCAGTTCTGATGCTCGAAACGAATAACTGGAACGGCCTAGGGGAAAACTACACCTACCGTTGTAATCGGGCGAGTTTCTACTTTCAGATGCCACAGAAATATTGCGGATTGGTCAATCCGTTCGCCCGATATGGCAGTTTGGAAGTAAGAAACGCTTGAGAAACTCAAAATTTTCGCAGTTCTGATGCTCGAAACGAATAACTAGAACGGCCTAGGGGAAAAGTACGCATACCGTTGTAATCGGGTGAGTTTCTACTTTTAGATGCAACAGAAATTTTGCGGATTGAACAATCCGTGAGCGAGATATGGCAGTTTGGAGATAAGAAACGCTTGAGAAACTCAAAATTTTCGCAGTTCTGATGCTCGAAACGAATAACTAGAACGGCCTAGGGGAAAAGTACGCATACCGATGTAATCGGGCGAGTTTCTACTTTCAGATGCAACAGAAATTTTGCGGATTGGTCGATCCGTTCGCGAGATATGGCAGTTTGGAAGTAAGAAACGCTTGAGAAACTCAAAATTTTCGCAGTTCTGATGCTCGAAACGAATAACTAGAACCGCCTAGGGGAAAACTACACATACCGTTGTAATCGGGTGAGTTTCTACTTTTAGATGCAACAGAAATTTTGCGGATTGAACAATCCGTTCCCGAGATGTGGCAGTTTGGAAGTAAGAAACGCTTGAGAAACTCAAAATTTTTGCAGTTCTGATGCTCGAAACGAATAACTAGAACTGCCTAGGGGAAAACTACACCTACCGTTGAAATCGGGCGAGTTTCTACTTTCAGATGCCACAGAAATTTTGCGGATTGGTCAATCCGTTCGCTCGATATGGCAGTTTGGAGGTAAGAAACGCTTGAGAAACTCAAAATTTTCGCAGTTCTGATGCTCGAAACGAATAACTGGAACGGCCTAGGGGAAAACTACACATACCGTTGTAATCGGGCGAGTTTCTACTTTCAGATGCAACAGAAACTTTGCGGATTGATCAATCCGTTCGCGAGATATGGCAGTTTGGAGATAAGAAACGCTTGAGAAACTCAAAATTTTCGCAGTTCTGATGCTCGAAACGAATAACTAGAACGTCCTAGGGGAAAACTACACCTACCGTTGTAATCGGGCGAGTTTCTACTTTCAGATGCAACAGAAATTTTGCGGATTGGTCAATCCGTTCGCGAGATATGGCAGTTTGGATGTAAGAAACGCTTGAGAAAGTCAAAATTTTCGCAGTTCTGATGCTCGAAACGAATAACTAGAACGGCCTAGGGGAGAAGTACGGATACCGTTGTAATCGGGCGGGTTTCTACTTTCAGATGCAACAGAAATTTTGCGGATTGGTCAATCCGTTGGCGAGATGTGGCAGTTTGGAGGTAAGAAACGCTTGAGAAACTCAAAATTTTCGCAGTTCTGATGCTCGAAACGAATAACTGGAACGGCCTAGGGGAAAACTACACCTACCGTTGTAATCGGGCGAGTTTCTACTTTCAGATGCCACAGAAATATTGCGGATTGGTCAATCCGTTCGCCCGATATGGCAGTTTGGAAGTAAGAAACGCTTGAGAAACTCAAAATTTTCGCAGTTCTGATGCTCGAAACGAATAACTAGAACGGCCTAGGGGAAAAGTACGCATACCGTTGTAATCGGGTGAGTTTCTACTTTTAGATGCAACAGAAATTTTGCGGATTGAATAATCCGTGAGCGAGATATGGCAGTTTGGAGATAAGAAACGCTTGAGAAACTCAAAATTTTCGCAGTTCTGATGCTCGAAACGAATAACTAGAACGGCCTAGGGGAAAAGTACGCATACCGATGTAATCGGGCGAGTTTCTACTTTCAGATGCAACAGAAATTTTGCGGATTGGTCGATCCGTTCGCGAGATATGGCAGTTTGGAAGTAAGAAACGCTTGAGAAACTCAAAATTTTCGCAGTTCTGATGCTCGAAACGAATAACTAGAACCGCCTAGGGGAAAACTACACATACCGTTGTAATCGGGTGAGTTTCTACTTTTAGATGCAACAGAAATTTTGCGGATTGAACAATCCGTTCCCGAGATGTGGCAGTTTGGAAGTAAGAAACGCTTGAGAAACTCAAAATTTTTGCAGTTCTGATGCTCGAAACGAATAACTAGAACTGCCTAGGGGAAAACTACACCTACCGTTGAAATCGGGCGAGTTTCTACTTTCAGATGCCACAGAAATTTTGCGGATTGGTCAATCCGTTCGCTCGATATGGCAGTTTGGAGGTAAGAAACGCTTGAGAAACTCAAAATTTTCGCAGTTCTGATGCTCGAAACGAATAACTGGAACGGCCTAGGGGAAAACTACACATACCGTTGTAATCGGGCGAGTTTCTACTTTCAGATGCAACAGAAACTTTGCGGATTGATCAATCCGTTCGCGAGATATGGCAGTTTGGAGATAAGAAACGCTTGAGAAACTCAAAATTTTCGCAGTTCTGATGCTCGAAACGAATAACTAGAACGTCCTAGGGGAAAACTACACCTACCGTTGTAATCGGGCGAGTTTCTACTTTCAGATGCAACAGAAATTTTGCGGATTGGTCAATCCGTTCGCGAGATATGGCAGTTTGGATGTAAGAAACGCTTGAGAAAGTCAAAATTTTCGCAGTTCTGATGCTCGAAACGAATAACTAGAACGGCCTAGGGGAAAAGTACGGATACCGTTGTAATCGGGCGGGTTTCTACTTTCAGATGCAACAGAAATTTTGCGGATTGGTCAATCCGTTCGCGAGATGTGGCAGTTCGGAGGTAAGAAACGCTTGAGAAACTCAAAATTTTCGCAGTTCTGATGCTCGAAACGAATAACTAGAACGGCCTAGGGGAAAAGTACGCATACCGATGTAATTGGGCTAGTTTCTACTTTCAGATGCAACAGAAATTTTGCGGATTGGTCGATCCGTTAGCGAGATATGGCAGTTTGGATGTAAGAAACGCTTGAGAAACTCAAAATTTTCGCAGTTCTGATGCTCGAAACGAATGACTAGAACGGCCAAGGGGAAAAGTGCGCATACCGTTGTAATCGGGCGAGTTTCTACTTTCAGATGCAACAGAAATTTTGCGGATTGGTCAATCCGTTCCCGAGATGTGGCAGTTTGGAAGTAAGAAACGCTTGTGAAACTCAAAATTTTTGCAGTTCTGATGCTCGAAACGAATAACTAGAACTGCCTAGGGGAAAACTACACCTACCGTTGTAATCGGGCGAGTTTCTACTTTCAGATGCCACAGAAATTTTGCGGATTGGTCAATCCGTTCGCTCGATATGGCAGTTTGGAGGTAAGAAACGCTTGAGAAACTCAAAATTTTCGCAGTTCTGATGCTCGAAACGAATAACTGGAACGGCCTAGGGGAAAACTACACATACCGTTGTAATCGGGCGGGTTTCTACTTTCAGATGCAACAGAAATTTTGCGGATTGGTCGATCCGTTAGCGAGATATGGCAGTTTGGAAGTAAGAAACGCTTGAGAAACTCAAAATTTTGGCAGTTCTGATGCTCCAAACGAATGACTAGAACGGCCTAGGGGAGAAGTACGCATACCGTTGTAATCGGGCGAGTTTCTACTTTCAGATGCAACAGAAATTTTGTGGATTGGTCGATCCGTTCGCGAGATGTGGCAGTTTGGAAGTAAGAAACGCTTGAGAAACTCAAAATTTTTGCAGTTCTGATGCTCGAAACGAATAACTAGAACTGCCTAGGGGAAAACTACACCTACCGTTGTAATCGGGCGAGTTTCTACTTTCAGATGCCACAGAAATTTTGCGGATTGGTCAATCCGTTCGCTCGATATGGCAGTTTGGAGGTAAGAAACGCTTGTGAAACTCAAAATTTTCGCAGTTCTGATGCTCGAAACGAATAACTAGAACGGCCAAGGGGAAAAGTGCGCATACCGTTGTAATCGGGCGAGTTTCTACATTCAGATGCAACAGAAATTTTGCGGATTGGTCAATCCGTTCCCGAGATGTGGCAGTTTGGAAGTAAGAAACGCTTGAGAAACTCAAAATTTTTGCAGTTCTGATGCTCGAAACGAATAACTAGAACTGCCTAGGGGAAAACTTCACCTACCGTTGTAATCGGGCGAGTTTCTACTTTCAGATGCAACAGAAATTTTGCGGATTGGTCAATCCGTTCCCGAGATGTGGCAGTTTGGAAGTAAGAAACGCTTGAGAAACTCAAAATTTTTGCAGTTCTGATGCTCGAAACGAATAACTAGAACTGCCAAGGGGAAAACTACACCTACCGTTGTAATCGGGCGAGTTTCTACTTTCAGATGCCACAGAAATTTTGCGGATTGGTCAATCCGTTCGCTCGATATGGCAGTTTGGAGGTAAGAAACGCTTGAGGAACTCAAAATTTTCGCAGTTCTGATGCTCGAAACGAATAACTGGAACGGCCTAGGGGAAAACTACACATACCGTTGTAATCGGGCGGGTTTCTACTTTCAGATGCAACAGAAATTTTGCGGATTGGTCGATCCGTTAGCGAGATATGGCAGTTTGGAAGTAAGAAACGCTTGAGAAACTCAAAATTTTCGCAGTTCTGATGCTCGAAACGAATGACTAGAACGGCCTAGGGGAGAAGTACGCATACCGTTGTAATCGGGCGAGTTTCTACTTTCAGATGCAACAGAAATTTTGTGCACTGGTCGATCCGTTCGCGAGATGTGGCAGTTTGGAAGTAAGAAACGCTTGAGAAACTCAAAATTTTTGCAGTTCTGATGCTCGAAACGAATAACTAGAACTGCCTAGGGGAAAACTACACCTACCGTTGTAATCGGGCGAGTTTCTACTTTCAGATGCCACAGAAATTTTGCGGATTGGTCAATCCGTTCGCTCGATATGGCAGTTTGGAGGTAAGAAACGCTTGAGAAACTCAAAATTTTCGCAGTTCTGATGCTCGAAACGAATAACTAGAACGGCCAAGGGGAAAAGTGCGCATACCGTTGTAATCGGGCGAGTTTCTACTTTCAGATGCAACAGAAATTTTGCGGATTGGTCAATCCGTTCCCGAGATGTGGCAGTTTGGAAGTAAGAAACGCTTGAGAAACTCAAAATTTTTGCAGTTCTGATGCTCGAAACGAATAACTAGAACTGCCTAGGGGAAAACTACACCTACCGTTGTAATCGGGCGAGTTTCTACTTTCATATGCCACAGAAATTTTGCGGATTGGTCAATCCGTTCGCTCGATATGGCAGTTTGGAGGTAAGAAACTCTTGAGAAACTCAAAATTTTCGCAGTTCTGATGCTCGAAACGAATAACTGGAACGGCCTAGGGGAAAACTACACATACCGTTGTAATCGGGCGAGTTTCTACTTTCAGATGCAACAGAAACTTTGCGGATTGATCAATCCGTTCGCGAGATATGGCAGTTTGGAGATAAGAAACGCTTGAGAAACTCAAAATTTTCGCAGTTCTGATGCTCGAAACGAATAACTAGAACGGCCTAGGGGAAAACAACACCTACCGTTGTAATCGGGCGAGTTTCTACTTTCAGATGCAACAGAAATTTTGCGGATTGGTCAATCCGTTCGCGAGATATGGCAGTTTGGATGTAAGAAACGCTTGAGAAAGTCAAAATTTTCGCAGTTCTGATGCTCGAAACGAATAACTAGAACGGCCTAGGGGAAAAGTACGTATACCGTTGTAATCGGGCGGGTTTCTACTTTCAGATGCCACAGAAATTTTGCGGATTGGTCAATCCGTTCGCTCGATATGGCAGTTTGGAAGTAAGAAACGCTTGAGAAACTCAAAATTTTCGCAGTTCTGATGCTGCAAACGAATAACTAGAACGGCCAAGGGGAAAAGTGCGCATACCGTTGTAATCGGGCGAGTTTCTACTTTCAGATGCAACAGAAATTTTGCGGATTGGTCAATCCGTTCGCGAGATATGGCAGTTTGGATGTAAGAAACGCTTGAGAAAGTCAAAATTTTCGCAGTTCTGATGCTCGAAACGAATAACTAGAACGGCCTAGGGGAAAAGTACGGATACCGTTGTAATCGGGCGGGTTTCTACTTTCAGATGCAACAGAAATTTTGCGGATTGGTCAATCCGTTCGCGAGATGTGGCAGTTTGGAGGTAAGAAACGCTTGAGAAACTCAAAATTTTCGCAGTTCTGATGCTCGAAACGAATAACTAGAACTGCCTAGGGGAAAACTACACCTACCGTTGTAATCGGGCGAGTTTCTACTTTCATATGCCACAGAAATTTTGCGGATTGGTCAATCCGTTCGCTCGATATGGCAGTTTGGAGGTAAGAAACTCTTGAGAAACTCAAAATTTTCGCAGTTCTGATGCTCGAAACGAATAACTGGAACGGCCTAGGGGAAAACTACACATACCGTTGTAATCGGGCGAGTTTCTACTTTCAGATGCAACAGAAACTTTGCGGATTGATCAATCCGTTCGCGAGATATGGCAGTTTGGAGATAAGAAACGCTTGAGAAACTCAAAATTTTCGCAGTTCTGATGCTCGAAACGAATAACTAGAACGGCCTAGGGGAAAACTACACCTACCGTTGTAATCGGGCGAGTTTCTACTTTCAGATGCAACAGAAATTTTGCGGATTGGTCAATCCGTTCGCGAGATATGGCAGTTTGGATGTAAGAAACGCTTGAGAAAGTCAAAATTTTCGCAGTTCTGATGCTCGAAACGAATAACTAGAACGGCCTAGGGGAAAAGTACGGATACCGTTGTAATCGGGCGGGTTTCTACTTTCAGATGCCACAGAAATTTTGCGGATTGGTCAATCCGTTCGCTCGATATGGCAGTTTGGAAGTAAGAAACGCTTGAGAAACTCAAAATTTTCGCAGTTCTGATGCTGCAAACGAATAACTAGAACGGCCAAGGGGAAAAGTGCGCATACCGTTGCAATCGGGCGAGTTTCTACTTTCAGATGCAACAGAAATTTTGCGGATTGGTCAATCCGTTCGCGAGATATGGCAGTTTGGATGTAAGAAACGCTTGAGAAAGTCAAAATTTTCGCAGTTCTGATGCTCGAAACGAATAACTAGAACGGCCTAGGGGAAAAGTACGGATACCGTTGTAATCGGGCGGGTTTCTACTTTCAGATGCAACAGAAATTTTGCGGATTGGTCAATCCGTTCGCGAGATGTGGCAGTTTGGAGGTAAGAAACGCTTGAGAAACTCAAAATTTTCGCAGTTCTGATGCTCGAAACGAATAACTAGAACTGCCTAGGGGAAAACTACACCTACCGTTGTAATCGGGCGAGTTTCTACTTTCATATGCCACAGAAATTTTGCGGATTGGTCAATCCGTTCGCTCGATATGGCAGTTTGGAGGTAAGAAACTCTTGAGAAACTCAAAATTTTCGCAGTTCTGATGCTCGAAACGAATAACTGGAACGGCCTAGGGGAAAACTACACATACCGTTGTAATCGGGCGAGTTTCAACTTTCAGATGCAACAGAAACTTTGCGGATTGATCAATCCGTTCGCGAGATATGGCAGTTTGGAGATAAGAAACGCTTGAGAAACTCAAAATTTTCGCAGTTCTGATGCTCGAAACGAATAACTAGAACGGCCTAGGGGAAAACTACACCTACCGTTGTAATCGGGCGAGTTTCTACTTTCAGATGCAACAGAAATTTTGCGGATTGGTCAATCCGTTCGCGAGATATGGCAGTTTGGATGTAAGAAACGCTTGAGAAAGTCAAAATTTTCGCAGTTCTGATGCTCGAAACGAATAACTAGAACGGCCTAGGGGAAAAGTACGGATACCGTTGTAATCGGGCGGGTTTCTACTTTCAGATGCCACAGAAATTTTGCGGATTGGTCAATCCGTTCGCTCGATATGGCAGTTTGGAAGTAAGAAACGCTTGAGAAACTCAAAATTTTCGCAGTTCTGATGCTCCAAACGAATAACTAGAACGGCCAAGGGGAAAAGTGCGCATACCGTTGTAATCGGGCGAGTTTCTACTTTCAGATGCAACAGAAATTTTGCGGATTGGTCAATCCGTTCCCGAGATGTGGCAGTTTGGAAGTAAGAAACGCTTGAGATACTCAAAATTTTTGCAGTTCTGATGCTCGAAACGAATAACTAGAACTGCCTAGGGGAAAACTACACCTACCGTTGTAATCGGGCGAGTTTCTACTTTCAGATGCCACAGAAATTTTGCGGATTGGTCAATCCGTTCGCTCGATATGGCAGTTTGGAGGTAAGAAACGCTTGAGAAACTCAAAATTTTCGCAGTTCTGATGCTCGAAACGAATAACTGGAACGGCCTAGGGGAAAACTACACATACCGTTGTAATCGGGCGAGTTTCTACTTTCAGATGCAACAGAAACTTTGCGGATTGATCAATCCGTTCGCGAGATATGGCAGTTTGGAGATAAGAAACGCTTGAGAAACTCAAAATTTTCGCAGTTCTGATGCTCGAAACGAATAACTAGAACAGCCTAGGGGAAAACTACACCTACCGTTGTAATCGGGCGAGTTTCTACTTTCAGATGCAACAGAAATTTTGCGGATTGGTCAATCCGTTCGCGAGATGTGGCAGTTTGGACGTAAGAAACGCTTGAGAAACTCAAAATTTTCGCAGTTCTGATGCTCGAAACGAATAACTGGAACGGCCTAGGGGAAAACTACACCTACCGTTGTAATCGGGCGAGTTTCTACTTTCAGATGCCACAGAAATTTTGCGGATTGGTCAATCCGTTCGCTCGATATGGCAGTTTGGAAGTAAGAAACGCTTGAGAAACTCAAAATTTTCGCAGTTCTGATGCTCGAAACGAATAACTACAACGGCCTAGGGGAAAAGTACGCATACCGTTGTAATCGGGTGAGTTTCTACTTTTAGATGCAACAGAAATTTTGCGGATTGAACAATCCGTGAGCGAGATATGGCAGTTTGGAGATAAGGAACGCTTGAGAAACTCAAAATTTTCGCAGTTCTGAGGCTCGAAACGAATAACTAGAACGGCCTAGGGGAGAAGTACGCATACCGTTGTAATCGGGCGAGTTTCTACTTTCAGATGCAACAGAAATTTTGTGGATTGGTCGATCCGTTCGCGAGATGTGGCAGTTTGGAAGTAAGAAACGCTTGAGAAACTCAAAATTTTTGCAGTTCTGATGCTCGAAACGAATAACTAGAACTGCCTAGGGGAAAACTACACCTACCGTTGTAATCGGGCGAGTTTCTACTTTCAGATGCCACAGAAATTTTGCGGATTGGTCAATCCGTTCGCGAGATGTGGCAGTTTGGAGGTAAGAAACGCTCGAGAAACTCAAAATTTTCGCAGTTCTGATGCTCGAAACGAATAACTAGAACGGCCTAGGGGAAAAGTACGCATACCGATGTAATCGGGCGAGTTTCTACTTTCAGATGCAACAGAAATTTTGCGGATTGGTCGATCCGTTCGCGAGATATGGCAGTTTGGAAGTAAGAAACGCTTGAGAAACTCAAAATTTTCGCAGTTCTGATGCTCGAAACGAATAACTAGAACCGCCTAGGGGAAAACTACACATACCGTTGTAATCGGGTGAGTTTCTACTTTTAGATGCAACAGAAATTTTGCGGATTGAACAATCCGTGAGCGAGATATGGCAGTTTGGAGATAAGAAACGCTTGAGAAACTCAAAATTTTCGCAGTTCTGATGCTCGAAACGAATAACTAGAACGGCCCAGGGGAAAAGTGCGCATACCGTTGTAATCGGGCGAGTTTCTACTTTCAGATGCAACAGAAATTTTGCGGATTGGTCAATCCGTTCCCGAGATGTGGCAGTTTGGAGGTAAGAAACGCTTGAGAAACTCAAAATTTTCGCAGTTCTGATGCTCGAAACGAATAACTAGAACGGCCTAGGGGAAAAGTACGCATACCGATGTAATTGGGCGAGCTTCTACTTTCAGATGCAACAGAAATTTTGCGGATTGGTCGATCCGTTAGCGAGATATGGCAGTTTGGATGTAAGAAACGCTTGAGAAACTCAAAATTTTCGCAGTTCTGATGCTCGAAACGAATGACTAGAACGGCCTAGGGGAGAAGTACGCATACCGTTGTAATCGGGCGAGTTTCTACTTTCAGATGCAACAGAAATTTTGTGGATTGGTCGATCCGTTCGCGAGATGTGGCAGTTTGGAAGTAAGAAACGCTTGAGAAACTCAAAATTTTTGCAGTTCTGATGCTCGAAACGAATAACTAGAACTGCCTAGGGGAAAACTACACCTACCGTTGTAATCGGGCGAGTTTCTACTTTCAGATGCCACAGAAATTTTGCGGATTGGTCAATCCGTTCGCTCGATATGGCAGTTTGGAGGTAAGAAACGCTTGACAAACTCAAAATTTTCGCAGTTCTGATGCTCGAAACGAATAACTAGAACGGCCCAGGGGAAAAGTGCGCATACCGTTGTAATCGGGCGAGTTTCTACTTTCAGATGCAACAGAAATTTTGCGGATTGGTCAATCCGTTCCCGAGATGTGGCAGTTTGGAAGTAAGAAACGCTTGAGAAACTCAAAATTTTTGCAGTTCTGATGCTCGAAACGAATAACTAGAACTGCCTAGGGGAAAACTACACCTACCGTTGTAATCGGGCGAGTTTCTACTTTCAGGTGCCACAGAAATTTTGCGGATTGGTCAATCCGTTCGCTCGATATGGCAGTTTGGAGGTAAGAAACGCTTGAGAAACTCAAAATTTTCGCAGTTCTGATACTCGCAACGAATAACTGGAACGGCCTAGGGGAAAACTACACATACCGTTGTAATCGGGCGAGTTTCTACTTTCAGATGCAACAGAAACTTTGCGGATTGATCAATCCGTTCGCTCGATATGGCAATTTGGAGGTAAGAAACGCTTGACAAACTCAAAATTTTCGCAGTTCTGATGCTCGAAACGAATAACTAGAACGGCCCAGGGGAAAAGTGCGCATACCGTTGTAATCGGGCGAGTTTCTACTTTCAGATGCAACAGAAATTTTGCGGATTGGTCAATCCGTTCCCGAGATGTGGCAGTTTGGAAGTAAGAAACGCTTGAGAAACTCAAAATTTTTGCAGTTCTGATGCTCGAAACGAATAACTAGAACTGCCTAGGGGAAAACTACACCTACCGTTGTAATCGGGCGAGTTTCTACTTTCAGATGCCACAGAAATTTTGCGGATTGGTCAATCCGTTCGCTCGATATGGCAGTTTGGAGGTAAGAAACGCTTGAGAAACTCAAAATTTTCGCAGTTCTGATGCTCGAAACGAATAACTGGAACGGCCTAGGGGAAAACTACACCTACCGTTGTAATCGGGCGAGTTTCTACTTTCAGATGCCACAGAAATTTTGCGGATTGGTCAATCCGTTCGCTCGATATGGCAGTTTGGAGGTAAGAAACGCTTGAGAAACTCAAAATTTTCGCAGTTCTGATGCTTGAAACGAATAACTAGCACGGCCCAGGGGAAAAGTGCGCATACCGTTGTAATCGGGCGAGTTTCTACTTTCAGATGCAACAGAAACTTTGCGGATTGATCAATCCTTTCGCGAGATATGGCAGTTTGGAGATAAGAAACGCTTGAGAAACTCAAAATTTTCGCAGTTCTGATGCTCGAAACGAATAACTAGAACGGCCTAGGGGAAAACTACACCTACCGTTGTAATCGGGCGAGTTTCTACTTTCAGATGCAACAGAAATTTTGCGGATTGTTCAATCCGTTCGCGAGATATGGCAGTTTGGATGTAAGAAACGCTTGAGAAAGTCAAAATTTTCGCAGTTCTGATGCTCGAAACGAATAACTAGAACGGCCTAGAGGAAAAGTACGGATACCGTTGTAATCGGGCGGGTTTCTACTTTCAGATGCAACAGAAATTTTGCGGATTGGTCAATCCGTTCGCGAGATGTGGCAGTTTGGAGGTAAGAAACGCTTGAGAAACTCAAAATTTTCGCAGTTCTGATGCTCGAAACGAATAACTAGAACGGCCTAGGGGAAAAGTACGCATACCGATGTAATTGGGCGAGCTTCTACTTTCAGATGCAACAGAAATTTTGCGGATTGGTCGATCCGTTAGCGAGATATGGCAGTTTGGATGTAAGAAACGCTTGAGAAACTCAAAATTTTCGCAGTTCTGATGCTCGAAACGAATGACTAGAACGGCCTAGGGGAGAAGTACGCATACCGTTGTAATCGGGCGAGTTTCTACTTTCAGATGCAACAGAAATTTTGTGGATTGGTCGATCCGTTCGCGAGATGTGGCAGTTTGGAAGTAAGAAACGCTTGAGAAACTCAAAATTTTTGCAGTTCTGATGCTCGAAACGAATAACTAGAACTGCCTAGGGGAAAACTACACCTACCGTTGTAATCGGGCGAGTTTCTACTTTCAGATGCCACAGAAATTTTGCGGATTGGTCAATCCGTTCGCTCGATATGGCAGTTTGGAGGTAAGAAACGCTTGACAAACTCAAAATTTTCGCAGTTCTGATGCTCGAAACGAATAACTAGAACGGCCCAGGGGAAAAGTGCGCATACCGTTGTAATCGGGCGAGTTTCTACTTTCAGATGCAACAGAAATTTTGCGGATTGGTCAATCCGTTCCCGAGATGTGGCAGTTTGGAAGTAAGAAACGCTTGAGAAACTCAAAATTTTTGCAGTTCTGATGCTCGAAACGAATAACTAGAACTGCCTAGGGGAAAACTACACCTACCGTTGTAATCGGGCGAGTTTCTACTTTCAGGTGCCACAGAAATTTTGCGGATTGGTCAATCCGTTCGCTCGATATGGCAGTTTGGAGGTAAGAAACGCTTGAGAAACTCAAAATTTTCGCAGTTCTGATACTCGCAACGAATAACTGGAACGGCCTAGGGGAAAACTACACATACCGTTGTAATCGGGCGAGTTTCTACTTTCAGATGCAATAGAAACTTTGCGGATTGATCAATCCGTTCGCGAGATATGGCAGTTTGGAGATAAGAAACGCTTGAGAAACTCAAAATTTTCGCAGTTCTGATGCTCGAAACGAATAACTAGAACGGCCCAGGGGAAAAGTGCGCATACCGTTGTAATCGGGCGAGTTTCTACTTTCAGATGCAACAGAAATTTTGCGGATTGGTCAATCCGTTCCCGAGATGTGGCAGTTTGGAAGTAAGAAACGCTTGAGAAACTCAAAATTTTTGCAGTTCTGATGCTCGAAACGAATAACTAGAACTGCCTAGGGGAAAACTACACCTACCGTTGTAATCGGGCGAGTTTCTACTTTCAGGTGCCACAGAAATTTTGCGGATTGGTCAATCCGTTCGCTCGATATGGCAGTTTGGAGGTAAGAAACGCTTGAGAAACTCAAAATTTTCGCAGTTCTGATACTCGCAACGAATAACTGGAACGGCCTAGGGGAAAACTACACCTACCGTTGTAATCGGGCGAGTTTCTACTTTCAGATGCCACAGAAATTTTGCGGATTGGTCAATCCGTTCGCTCGATATGGCAGTTTGGAGGTAAGAAACGCTTGAGAAACTCAAAATTTTCGCAGTTCTGATGCTCGAAACGAATAACTAGCACGGCCCAGGGGAAAAGTGCGCATACCGTTGTAATCGGGCGAGTTTCTACTTTCAGATGCAACAGAAATTTTGCGGATTGGTCAATCCGTTCCCGAGATGTGGCAGTTTGGAAGTAAGAAACGCTTGAGAAACTCAAAATTTTTGCAGTTCTGATGCTCGAAACGAATAACTAGAACTGCCTAGGGGAAAACTACACCTACCGTTGTAATCGGGCGAGTTTCTACTTTCAGATGCCACAGAAATTTTGCGGATTGGTCAATCCGTTCGCTCGATATGGCAGTTTGGAGGTAAGAAACGCTTGAGAAACTCAAAATTTTCGCAGTTCTGATGCTCGAAACGAATAACTGGAACGGCCTAGGGGAAAACTACACATACCGTTGTAATCGGGCGAGTTTCTACTTTCAGATGCAACAGAAACTTTGCGGATTGATCAATCCGTTCGCGAGATATGGCAGTTTGGAGATAAGAAACGCTTGAGAAACTCAAAATTTTCGCAGTTCTGATGCTCGAAACGAATAACTAGAACGGCCTAGGGGAAAACTACACCTACCGTTGTAATCGGGCGAGTTTCTACTTTCAGATGCCACAGAAATTTTGCGGATTGGTCAATCCGTTCGCTCGATATGGCAATTTGGAGGTAAGAAACGCTTGACAAACTCAAAATTTTCGCAGTTCTGATGCTCGAAACGAATAACTAGAACGGCCCAGGGGAAAAGTGCGCATACCGTTGTAATCGGGCGAGTTTCTACTTTCAGATGCAACAGAAATTTTGCGGATTGGTCAATCCGTTCCCGAGATGTGGCAGTTTGGAAGTAAGAAACGCTTGAGAAACTCAAAATTTTTGCAGTTCTGATGCTCGAAACGAATAACTAGAACTGCCTAGGGGAAAACTACACCTACCGTTGTAATCGGGCGAGTTTCTACTTTCAGATGCCACAGAAATTTTGCGGATTGGTCAATCCGTTCGCTCGATATGGCAGTTTGGAGGTAAGAAACGCTTGAGAAACTCAAAATTTTCGCAGTTCTGATGCTCGAAACGAATAACTGGAACGGCCTAGGGGAAAACTACACCTACCGTTGTAATCGGGCGAGTTTCTACTTTCAGATGCCACAGAAATTTTGCGGATTGGTCAATCCGTTCGCTCGATATGGCAGTTTGGAGGTAAGAAACGCTTGAGAAACTCAAAATTTTCGCAGTTCTGATGCTCGAAACGAATAACTAGCACGGCCCAGGGGAAAAGTGCGCATACCGTTGTAATCGGGCGAGTTTCTACTTTCAGATGCAACAGAAATTTTGCGGATTGGTCAATCCGTTCCCGAGATGTGGCAGTTTGGAAGTAAGAAACGCTTGAGAAACTCAAAATTTTTGCAGTTCTGATGCTCGAAACGAATAACTAGAACTGCCTAGGGGAAAACTACACCTACCGTTGTAATCGGGCGAGTTTCTACTTTCAGATGCCACAGAAATTTTGCGGATTGGTCAATCCGTTCGCTCGATATGGCAGTTTGGAGGTAAGAAACGCTTGAGAAACTCAAAATTTTCGCAGTTCTGATGCTCGAAACGAATAACTGGAACGGCCTAGGGGAAAACTACACATACCGTTGTAATCGGGCGAGTTTCTACTTTCAGATGCAACAGAAACTTTGCGGATTGATCAATCCGTTCGCGAGATATGGCAGTTTGGAGATAAGAAACGCTTGAGAAACTCAAAATTTTCGCAGTTCTGATGCTCGAAACGAATAACTAGAACGGCCTAGGGGAAAACTACACCTACCGTTGTAATCGGGCGAGTTTCTACTTTCAGATGCCACAGAAATTTTGCGGATTGGTCAATCCGTTCGCTCGATATGGCAATTTGGAGGTAAGAAACGCTTGACAAACTCAAAATTTTCGCAGTTCTGATGCTCGAAACGAATAACTAGAACGGCCCAGGGGAAAAGTGCGCATACCGTTGTAATCGGGCGAGTTTCTACTTTCAGATGCAACAGAAATTTTGCGGATTGGTCAATCCGTTCCCGAGATGTGGCAGTTTGGAAGTAAGAAACGCTTGAGAAACTCAAAATTTTTGCAGTTCTGATGCTCGAAACGAATAACTAGAACTGCCTAGGGGAAAACTACACCTACCGTTGTAATCGGGCGAGTTTCTACTTTCAGATGCCACAGAAATTTTGCGGATTGGTCAATCCGTTCGCTCGATATGGCAGTTTGGAGGTAAGAAACGCTTGAGAAACTCAAAATTTTCGCAGTTCTGATGCTCGAAACGAATAACTGGAACGGCCTAGGGGAAAACTACACCTACCGTTGTAATCGGGCGAGTTTCTACTTTCAGATGCCACAGAAATTTTGCGGATTGGTCAATCCGTTCGCTCGATATGGCAGTTTGGAGGTAAGAAACGCTTGAGAAACTCAAAATTTTCGCAGTTCTGATGCTCGAAACGAATAACTAGCACGGCCCAGGGGAAAAGTGCGCATACCGTTGTAATCGGGCGAGTTTCTACTTTCAGATGCAACAGAAATTTTGCGGATTGGTCAATCCGTTCCCGAGATGTGGCAGTTTGGAAGTAAGAAACGCTTGAGAAACTCAAAATTTTTGCAGTTCTGATGCTCGAAACGAATAACTAGAACTGCCTAGGGGAAAACTACACCTACCGTTGTAATCGGGCGAGTTTCTACTTTCAGATGCCACAGAAATTTTGCGGATTGGTCAATCCGTTCGCTCGATATGGCAGTTTGGAGGTAAGAAACGCTTGAGAAACTCAAAATTTTCGCAGTTCTGATGCTCGAAACGAATAACTGGAACGGCCTAGGGGAAAACTACACATACCGTTGTAATCGGGCGAGTTTCTACTTTCAGATGCAACAGAAACTTTGCGGATTGATCAATCCGTTCGCGAGATATGGCAGTTTGGAGATAAGAAACGCTTGAGAAACTCAAAATTTTCGCAGTTCTGATGCTCGACACGAATAACTAGAACGGCCTAGGGGAAAAGTGCGCATACCGTTGTAATCGAGCGAGTTTCTACTTTCAGATGCCACAGAAATTTTGCGGATTGGTCAATCCGTTCGCTCGATATGGCAATTTGGAGGTAAGAAACGCTTGACAAACTCAAAATTTTCGCAGTTCTGATGCTCGAAACGAATAACTAGAACGGCCCAGGGGAAAAGTGCGCATACCGTTGTAATCGGGCGAGTTTCTACTTTCAGATGCAACAGAAATTTTGCGGATTGGTCAATCCGTTCCCGAGATGTGGCAGTTTGGAAGTAAGAAACGCTTGAGAAACTCAAAATTTTTGCAGTTCTGATGCTCGAAACGAATAACTAGAACTGCCTAGGGGAAAACTACACCTACCGTTGTAATCGGGCGAGTTTCTACTTTCAGATGCCACAGAAATTTTGCGGATTGGTCAATCCGTTCGCTCGATATGGCAGTTTGGAGGTAAGAAACGCTTGAGAAACTCAAAATTTTCGCAGTTCTGATGCTCGAAACGAATAACTGGAACGGCCTAGGGGAAAACTACACCTACCGTTGTAATCGGGCGAGTTTCTACTTTCAGATGCCACAGAAATTTTGCGGATTGGTCAATCCGTTCGCTCGATATGGCAGTTTGGAGGTAAGAAACGCTTGAGAAACTCAAAATTTTCGCAGTTCTGATGCTCGAAACGAATAACTAGCACGGCCCAGGGGAAAAGTGCGCATACCGTTGTAATCGGGCGAGTTTCTACTTTCAGATGCAACAGAAATTTTGCGGATTGGTCAATCCGTTCGCGAGATATGGCAGTTTGGATGTAAGAAACGCTTGAGAAAGTCAAAATTTTCGCAGTTCTGATGCTCGAAACGAATAACTAGAACGGCCTAGGGGAAAAGCACGGATACCGTTGTAATCGGGCGGGTTTCTACTTTCAGATGCAACAGAAATTTTGCGGATTGGTCAATCCGTTCGCGAGATGTGGCAGTTTGGAGGTAAGAAACGCTTGAGAAACTCAAAATTTTCGCAGTTCTGATGCTCGAAACGAGTAACTAGAACGGCCTAGGGGAAAAGTACGCATACCGATGTAATTGGGCGAGTTTCTACTTTCAGATGCAACAGAAATTTTGCGGAATGGTCGATCCGTTAGCGAGATATGGCAGTTTGGAAGTAAGAAACGCTTGAGAAACTCAAAATTTTCGCAGTTCTGATGCTCGAAACGAATGACTAGAACGGCCTAGGGGAGAAGTACGCATACCGATGTAATCGGGCGAGTTTCTACTTTCAGATGCAACAAAAATTTTGCGGATTGGTCAATCCGTTCGCGAGATATGGCAGTTTGGAGGTAAGAAACACTTGTGAAACTCAAAATTTGCGCAGTTCTAATGCTCGAAACGAATAACTAGGACGGCCTAGGGGAAAACTACACATACCGTTGTAATCGGGCGAGTTTCTACTTTCAGATGCAACAGAAATTTTGCGGATTGGTCGATCCGTTAGCGAGATATGGCAGTTTGGAAGTAAGAAACGCTTGAGAAACTCAAAATTTTCGCAGTTCTGATGCTCGAAACGAATGACTAGAACGGCCTAGGGGAGAAGTACGCATACCGATGTAATCGGGCGAGTTTCTACTTTCAGATGCAACAAAAATTTTGCGGATTGGTCAATCCGTTCGCGAGATATGGCAGTTTGGAGGTAAGAAACGCTTGTGAAACTCAAAATTTGCGCATTTCTGATGCTCGAAACGAATAACTAGGACTGCCTAGGGGAAAACTACACATACCGTTGTAATCGTGCGTGTTTCTACTTTCAGATGCAACAGAAATTTTGCGGATTGGTCAATCCGTTCGCGAGATATGGCAGTTTGGAGGTAAGAAACGCTTGTGAAACTCAAAATTTGCGCAGTTCTGATGCTCGAAACGTATAACTAGGACGGCCTAGGGGAAAACTAAACATACCGTTGCATTCGGGCGAGTTTCTACTTTCAGATGCAACAGAAATTTTGCGGATCGGTCGATCCGTTCGCGAGATATGGCTGTTTGGATGTAAGAAACGCTTGAGAAACTCAAAATTTTCGCAGTTGTGATGCTCGAAACGAATAACTAGAACGGCCTAGGGGAAAAGTACGCATACCGATGTAATCGGGCGAGTTTCTACTTTCAAATGCAACAGAAATTTTGCGGATTGGTCAATCCGTTCGCGAGATGTGGCAGTTTGGAGGTAAGAAACGCTCGAGAAACTCAAAATTTTCGCAGTTCTGATGCTCGAAACGAATAACTAGAACGGCCTAGGGGAAAAGTACACCTACCGTTGTAATCGGGCGAGTTTCTACTTTCAGATGCCACAGAAATTTTGCGGATTGGTCAATCCGTTCGCTCGATATGGCAGTTTGGAGGTAAGAAACGTTTGAGAAACTCAAAATTTTCGCAGTTCTGATGCTCGAAACGAATAACTAGAACGGCCCAGGGGAAAAGTGCGCATACCATTGTAATCGGGCGAGTTTCTACTTTTAGATGCAACAGAAATTATGCGTGTTGGTCAATCCGTTCGCGAGATATGGCAGTTTGGAGGCAAGAAACGCTTGAGAAACTCAAAATTTTCGCAGTTCTGATGCTCGAAACGAATAACTAGAACGGCCTAGGGGAGAAGTACGCATACCGTTGTAATCGGGCGAGTTTCTACTTTCAGATGCAACAGAAATTTTGCGGATTGGTCGATCCGTTCGCGAGATGTGGCAGTTTGGAAGTAAGAAACGCTTGAGAAACTCAAAATTTTTGCAGTTCTGATGCTCGAAACGAATAACTAGAACGGCCTAGGGGAAAACTACACCTACCGTTGTAATCGGGCGAGTTTCTACTTTCAGATGCCACAGAAATTTTGCGGATTGGTCAATCCGTTCGCTCGATATGGCAGTTTGGAGGTAAGAAACGTTTGAGAAACTCAAAATTTTCGCAGTTCTGATGCTCGAAACGAATAACTAGAACCGCCTAGGGGAAAACT